>NC_091126.1:165098953-165452703 GCF_040183065.1 Periplaneta americana | reverse complement strand
CCTACTTAAAAATATACTAAATAGCTTCGGTTAATTACACACATTAAGAAGTACATAAATATCTGCGTGGTAAGCTCTCTTAAGTTACAAGCAAAGTGCATATGTACTATTCCTGTATTGATATTTTCTGACATAATTATTGATAAATTATCTCAGAAATATTTTAGAATTCTGAATTTCCTGCATTTTAACTCCTCTACGAGTGTAGTTTCCTTGATGAAATATTCAATGTTATTAGATAATTATTTGGTAATTAATTGTTACAGGAAAACAGTTGGCGAAATTATTTAAGACTGATTTTGTATATATAACTTCATATCAAAAATTAATAAAATTTTCTCCTATTGAATATGTCTTAACATTCTTCCCATAAGAAGAGTGAGAGTAACACTTTAGGAATTTCAAATGCAACCTAGAATGTCACTCTCTCTCCTCTCATAAGAAGAAATATAGATCAGAAATCATTCGATAAACATATTTTATTGTTGTTAGTAATATGTTGTGTACAGGTTGTGGCTTATTGTTCTGTAATACAAACTAATACCCTAATCCATGCTGCAATGTAACCGAAAAGATTTAATGACATTTGCTTAAAATATTAGAAGTGCTTTCTGTCTCTTCTAACATATTCGTTCAAAACTCTAAATATAACTCTACAAAAGTTAATTGGGCACAGTTTTTGCCAATTTAGAACCTCGTAGTTCCACCTCTTGTTGCTATAACAGCAGCCACCTTGTCAGGCATGATCTCCACTAGTTTCTGTTGGATATCCAGCGGAATGCGTCGCCATTCCTCTTACAACATGCCATTCAGTTGGATAATGGTAGTTGGCCCCATGATTCGGCGGCTGCTATGCAGTGGTAACATATGCAGACAATAATGTTCACCGGTTGGACTGGCCTGCACACAGTCCCTATCTCAATTCCATTGAGCTCCTTTGTGATGAATTGGACCGGAGATTGATGTCTCGGGAGATGCGGCCATCAACCATTGTCCAACTGAGTGCCATGTTGCAAGAGGAATGGCGACGCATTCCAGTGGATATCCTACACAATCTAGTGGAGAGCATGCCTGACAGCATGGCTGCTGTTACAGCAAAAAGAGGTGGTACCACGAGATTCTAAAGGGGCAAAGCAGTGCCCAATTATTGTTTGCTAGATAGTGTATTATCGCTGTGTCGTTCCTCTTTTTCATGTACATCAAAATATACAGTAAGTAAGGAAAAATAGTTCTGTATTTCGGAATGGAACTATTTTCACAATACTAGGCTGCAAATTTGTACCAACAATTCGAAATGTATGTATACATATATGCTACATATACATGTGTTTTACTTACCCTATATTCTATGTTTACAAATATCAGCTTAAAAAACGCGGAGTGACCTTTCCAATAATGCTGAGAACCAGAATTGTCGCAGGAATTTAGAGTGCATACTTGAACATAAGTGCCACTCAAGTTGTAAATGATTTGCTACTTGTGTGGCAGTGCTGATTTTTTCTCTTTCATGTATGTTGTTCGACGACATTGCCATAAATAATTAATCAGTGAAAATTAAGCTGATATCATATTAGAAATGTGAATTAGATTACTACTTGCGGATTTTAGTACGGATGATATTACAGATTAATATAACAGTTTCATTTAGTAACGTTCATTCCATATTGTCGGCAACAGAAGTGGGCAATGACTTTCATATACATATCAGCTACTTCTCTGACCAAGTAAGGTAACGTGTCTAATTCTGTGATACGTTTTTTTTTTCACTGAATGTCACGGGATTGGATATCTTGCTATGGAATTCACCGATGTCTTAAATGTAGGCAACAGATGCAATCTTTCGAGAAAGATGTCTGGCGCTATGGTCGAACTGCAAAGCTTTGACTGACATGAGGGACTCATCCTGTAAGACGGTAGAATTGAAAGATTTCCTCGGAAAATAATGGAAACGGGAGCAGAACGTGTTAATAAAATATTCTGAAAGATATCATTATATGTTAAAATCAAATTCGGGAAAAATAATGCCTCTTCATCATCGTTAATCATTGCTGACTAAGTTTCTTAATGCACTCCTGAGGGCTTGGCAGTTAACGCACAATTACACACACACACACACACACACACACACAAACTTCAATACAGCCTATGGAGCATGGATAATCCTCTTATAACTCAGAATATCAGACTTTCTCTTTTAATTCATTTTATATATATATATGTATATATATATATATATATATATATATAACTAATTTTAATGTATTAATCTGTTTAATTTTTTTAATGAAATGAGCCCCAACCCCGCTCATTACAGTCTCAGACAGACCATAAATTTACCGAGTCCTTTGTTCATTTAGGTGTTGTGAAGATTTATACTTATTTATTTATTTATTTATTTATTTATTTATTTATTTATTTATTTATTTATTTATTTATTTATTTATTTATTTATTTATTTATTTATTTATTTATTTATTTATTTATTTATTTCCTTACTTGCTGACTTATTCATTAATTCATTTAATTATTTATAATTTATTTATTTATTTATTTATTTATTTATTTATTTATTTATTTATTTCTCTCCTTCTTTCTTTATAAACAGCCATTACTTTAAAATATTTTTTATTCATCCATACCCACAAGACATACTTACATTTTCTTCCTCTTTTAATATCTTACCAAAAGGATCCTATTGAGGATCCAGTAGCAAACATTCTGTCCTACGGAAACGGACGAGAGAGACAATTGATTCTTATTGTTTCAATTATAAGTTATGATGATGATGGTAATTATGGATGATGATAATGATGATGATGATAATTGTGACTGGGGAGCTAAACTTAGTGTCCAGTAGGAGAGAGGCAAATTGTATCAGTTTATTGCAACTTATATCAGTTTACCCAATATTGATATTTTGTTTGTTTTTAAATGCATGGTAATATCATGTCACACATTAACCATGTTATGTCGATAATACAAGGAAACCGAAGAATATATTTCTTATAGAATTAGTATTGCTTTATACTTAGATAATGACACTTACATTCTTGTCTGTACTGATTAATGTTGGATTTAGTTCTGTTGCAAATACTAAATGTGTTATTTAACACATACTCTTAATAGCTTCTGTTAATTACACACATTGGGGAAGATACAGAGATGAGAAATACTATACATACAGTATATAAGCGCCTGCTTTGTAAGTTGTCTTCAATATCAAGCAGGTGCGTTTGTCGTATTTCTATATTCAAAGCTATACTGAAGTTAACACTTTAAAATTTGTACAGAAATGTGTTTAGAAATTGGAGTTTGCTGTATTTTAAATTCCTCAGGAGTGAGTTTCCTTATTAATTAATAATTATTTGATAATTAATTTCTCTGGATATGTAATTGGTACAGAAGTGCATTGGGCGAAAATAATTGAGACTATTTATTCTTCTGTAAATTCGTTTCAATAACTAATAGAATGTTCTCTCCTTAAATATGTCGTAATATTCTTCCCATAATGAGTGTGATAGGGACGCCTAAGGAGTTTCAAATGCAACCTTAGGCATCACTATCACACGCCAAATAAGAAGAAATACAGGTTGCAATTCATTCGCTTCTCACATGTAGGGGAGAGTTGCCTTGTTTGTACCATTTTACACATTTTATTTTTTCTAATTTTATCTGACAAATGTTGAACCATTTCAATAGCGACATCTTAATTCTTGGTATGTTGGGAGGATTTTCCTAAAAATAAAACTTTACTGCAAGTTAACATAAAGTCATTCCGTTCAGTTTCCTAAATTTGTGCAATGAGTACAAATTAGGGAACTGGTTTCCTAAATTGTACCATTGGGTTCCTAAATTGTACCACATACATCAGGGCATCAAAGTACTTGCTGTGGATGGTGTGTCCATCAAGCAACAGCAATACTGGCCTTTCTTTGGTAGGATGGACGGAGGAAATGAATTGTTGCATCCATTTGACGAACAATTTAGAGTTGATGTAGCCAGTTTCTGAAACTGTAATAATAATGATCTGTGGAGCACCAACAGACAGATCATAATCATGGAAGGAACATATTGACCAGATCCACTGGCACATCTTTGTATTCACTCCTTTTTCTCCGCTCGATATCACACCCACTTCTTTCTTGCCTTTCCTCACTACGATTTTCTGTGTCTTCTTCTATACTGTGGAGAAGCCACTTTCGTCCACATTGAAAATTCTCGTGGATTCCAATTTGTATCTTTAACTAATGTTTTCCAGCAGATCGAAGAATTCATAGACACGTTCCTTGTTGAGCCCATTCGCTCGAGCCACGGATGTTGCCTCTGTCTGCCTACACAATTTGGGATGCCTCTTCAGATAGGCTCTGCATAATACCATTTCTTCAATGCTTGGTCCTTTTCACGATTGAAATTAAATGGCAGTCCATTTCTCTGAGCTATATCAAAAGCAAGTTTCCTAACATGTTGGAGTTAATCCAAATATCATTTATTCAAACTTTAGAATGTGATTTTAAAGTTCATTTTCAATTTTTGCCGAAAATACTGTGGTTCTTCCAAACGATTTCACAACTCCATTGGCAACTATGTTTTTGTTTTTCGCATGTTTTAGTATTGTAGGCTTAGGCACAATGTACATTCGGGCACATCTATTTATTCCATGATCGCCATTCATAAGCTATATGCAGCAACAGCAAGATTTTTGCCATTCTGGAATTAATGTAAAATACAATTATAATTTGTTATAAAGGAAGAAATTTAAAAACGCCAGAACATGAAATGTGGAAATTATTCGATTAAATTCTAAATGCATAATTTATTGTGTTTATGCTATTTTTGTCACAGTAATTTTTATTATTTGTAATGAACGTCTGACATGACTATTTCAAATTCAGAATTGAATGTGTTTTATTTCCTAAAAATAAAAATCACCGTATTATATTCATATTGAAATGGTAAGAAGTTAATAAATAATAATTGCTGATTTAAATTAGGTATGTTTTTCCTCATACGTCACTATAATTTCAAACATATAATGAAAGTTCCTATATTGTGCCGGTACATTATAGGAAACTGAAGCCGGTACAAAAAACGCAACCTCTCCATATTTTTTTGTTAAATCCTTGCTGCTTAACGGTTTCTAACACAAGTCTGTAACTTAATGACAATTACAATATATAAATGTAGTTTTAAATAATATATAGCATTGTGGACTTCCACTTACCTTTCGCAAGTAATTGTTGTAGCCAGGTAGCGCAAAAACTAGATTGAAACTACCTAAAACAAGTTTTTTCACTTCACGTCTACACAACACAACCCACAGGCTCCGTCTCTCATAAAATGGGATATTTGTAAATGTAGTTCACAATGTTTGACGTAGATGACAACACTTAACAAGGAACTAATTTTCAAGACGGTGGTACAATTTAGGCAACGGTACAAATTATGCAACTCTCCCCTAATGATGTTTGCAATATCTTGTGCTCAGGTTGTTACACGTTTTTCTATTAGGCCTATACAAATTAATACTCTGCTTCTTGCTGCAATGAAACCGAAAAGATTGAAGAGCATTTGCTTAAAATGTTTGGAGTAGTTTCTGTTTCTTGTAAGATTTCTTCAATTCTCTGAATATTATTGCTGCGTCGTTCCTTTTCTCGTGCACTTCATATAAATGTAATGAAATGCAGTTGGGAATGCTACAACTTTCACGATATTGGGCTCTAAACATCAACAACTCGAAGAAAAAATTTGACTTGCAATGTCTGTTTCATGAGTATATCACATTTTTTTATATATGTACCTCATTAAGGACAGAATATCACCTTTTTCCCTTTTAGTGATATTTCCAATAATGTTGAGATCCAGAATTGTCGCAGGAATTTTGAATGCATACTTCAACAAAAGTGCCACTCAAGTGGTAAACGATTTGCTACTTGTGTGGCAGTGCTGATTTTTTCTCTTTCACATATGTTGTTCGATCACATTTCCATAAATAATTAATCAGTGAAAATTAAGCTGATATATTAGAAGTGTGAATTAGATTACTACTTGCGGATTTTAGTACGGATGATATTACAGATTAATATAACCGTTTCATTTAGTAACGTTCATTCCATATTATCGGCAAAAGAAGTGGCCAATGACTTTCATATACATATTAGCTACTTTTCTCACCAAGTAGAGTAAAGTTGCCTAATTCCGTCATACAATTTTTTTTCGCTGAATGTCACGGGATTTGATATCTTGCTATGGAATTCTCCGATGTCTTAAAAGTATGCAAAACATCCATTCTTTCGAGAAAGATGTCTGGCGCTGTGGTCGAACGGCAAAGCTTTGACTGACGTGAGGGACTCATCCTGTAAGACGGTAGAATTGAAGGATTTCCTAGGAAAATAATCGAAAAGGCAGTATAACGTGTTAATAAAGTATTCTGATGGTCATCATTAGATGTTAAAATCAAATACGGGAAAATAACGCTTCTTCATCATCGATAATCATTGCTGACAAAGTTTCTTACTGCACTCCTGAGGGATTGGCTGTTAACACACAATCACACAAACAAAATTCGATACAGCTTATGAAGCATGGATAATCCTCTTATAACACAAAATATCAGACATTTCTCTTTTAATTATATATATATATATATATATATAAATAAAATTAATTTTAATGTATTAATCTGTTTAATTACTTTAGTGAAATGAGCCCCAACCCCGCTCATTTCAGTCTCAGACAGACCATAAATATACCGAGTCCTATGTTTTATTTAGGGGTTGTTAAGATTTAAACTTATTTATTTGTCTGCTTACAATGTATAATTTATTTATATATTTACTTATTTATTTATTTATTTATTTATTTATTTATTTATTTATTTATTTAAAACAGCCATTATTTTAAAATATTTCTCTTTCATCCATATCCACATGACATGCTTGCATTTTCTTCCTCTTTTAATATCTTACCAAAAGTATCCTATTGGGGATCCAGTTGCAAACATTCTGTACAACGGAAACGGACGGGAGAGACGGTTAATTCTTATTGTTTTAATTATAAGGTCATGATGATGATGGTTATTATAGATGAAGATGATGATGACGATTGTGACTGGGGAGCTAAACTTAGTGTCCAGTAGGAGAGAGGTAGTTTATTGCAACTAATATCGGTTTACCAAACATAGATATTTTGTTTCTTTTTATATGCTTGGTAATATCATGTCACACATTAACCATGTCATGTCGATAATATACGAAAACCGTAGAATATATTTAATATAGAATTAGCTTTGCTTCATACTTCGATAATGACACTTATTTATATTCTTGCCTGTACTGATTAATGTTGCATTTCGTTCTGTTGCAAATACTAAATGTGGTATTTAACACATACTCTTAATAGCTTCTGTTAATTACACACTTTGGGGAAGAGACAGAGATGAGAAATACTATACATATATAAGCGCCTGCTTTGTAAATTTTCTTCAATATCAAGCAAGATGCGTTTGTCGTATTCCTATATTCAAAGCTATACTGATGTTAAAACTTTAAAATTTGTACAGAGAGGTGTTTAGAAATTTGGAATTGTCCTGTATTTTAAATCCCTCAGGAGTGTGTTTCCTTATTAATTAATTATTATTTGATAATTCATTTCTCTGGATATATAATTGCTACAGAATAGCAGAGGGCGAAAATAATTGAGACTATTTTTTCTTCTGTAAATTCGTTTCAATAACTAATAAAATGTTCTCTCCTTCAATATGTCGTAATATTCTTCCCATAATGAGTGTGATGGTGAAGCTTCAGGATTTTCAAATGCAACCTGATGCATCACTATCACACGCCAAATAAGAAGAAATACAGGTTGCAATTCATTCGCTTCTCACGTGTAATGATGTTTGCAATATAATTTTCACAGGATGTTACACGTTTTCATATTAGGCCTATACAAATTAATACTCTGCTTCTTGTTGGAATGAAACCGAAAAAATTGAAGAGCATTTTCTTAAAATGATTGGAGTATTTTCTGTTTCTTGTAACATTTCTTCAATTCTCTGAATATTATCTCTGCGTCGTTCCTTTTCTCATGCACTTCATGTAGATGTAACGAAATGTAGTTGGGAATGCTTCAACTTTCACGATATTGGGCTATAAACATCAACAACTCGAAGAAAATATTTGACTTACAATGTCTGTATCAAACGTGTATCTCATTTTTTTAATATGTACCTTATTAAGGACAGAATACCACTTTTTTCCCTTTGAGAGTAGTGTGGCAATTCCAGTGATGCTGAGAAGCAGAATTGTCGTAGAAGTGTTAAATGCAAACTTCAACATAACTGCCACTCAAGTGATAAAAGATTTGATATTTGTATGCTACTGGTGTTGTTTTTCTCTTTCTTAACAGGTGTTCGACGACATTGTCACAAATATTTCTTTCAAAAACCTTTAATCAGTTCAAATTAAATTAATATCACAATTGAAGTATGATGTACTACTTGCACATACAGTAGGCCTACAAGTTTGGTTGATTAGAGGAGAGTTGTGTACTATCGGACATCGGGTAATATCGGACAGTGCGTTTCTTTGATCTACCACCAGATCGTAGTGCCTGAATTACATGGTTACGTTTCTGTATGCGACATAACAGAAACGTAACAATGTAATTCAGGTACTATCATCTGATGGCAGATGAAATAAAATCACTGTTCAATATTACCCGATGTCCAATACTACCCAACTCTCCCCTAGATTAATATATCCTTTTCTGTTGTAAAGTTCATCCCATAGGCTATTATTGTAGGCAAGAGAAGTAGTCAATGACTTGCATATACACATTAGCTACTCCTCTGAAAAACATTAGAACGAGAATTTTCTCCCATTGATTTATTTGTATGGCCTTATAGTATGCATTTCTTGTTTAATTATTTTCACTAAATAATGCTTTAAATGATAAAATATCTTTTGAATTTGCCTACTTACTATACATTCTACCCTTCTAATTACATTAATTGTATTTCTATTAATGCTATTGAGCAGTCTTACGAACTATTACAAAGAGAATAACAATTCGAACGTAGCCTATACCACTGGAGCTAAAAGCCTTCCATTTGTTCATATTTGCCAGAGTTACGCTATTGTTTGATTGTAGGGTAATATATTCATAATTTGTCGTTTCTCCCTTTTGTGAATATTTCGTTATAATATCCATTCTGACAAGTAAATTTTTTGTTATCGAAATCATACGCTAATTCACTGCTACCTTCTCACATATTGTGTTAATAGAAGTTAAATTATGGCCTAAACATGCGTGAACAGTAAATGAATCGTGAATTGCCGAAACACCACAAGTAACAGGTTCTCTGAAATTTAGTTTTTCATGTTTGTTATTATTCGTAAATAGGTCTCTCAAGTGGTGCCGAAACCTCACATGCCCAGTGCTCAGTACACTTTACACAGTGGCAATAATTTACTGTGATTTGCATTAAATTGCAATCTGATAAGAAATCTACGGCATTTGGAATTATATAGAAACTTAAAAGTTCACTTTGCTCTCCTTTGTTTTATAGCAATAAGGGAGGTTACAGTATTAAATATGTTATTCATATACTTATTTTCTATTTATTGACATAAAAATAACTTATACATTTGAATTTCTTCAGTAGATAAAAACACAGTCTTCACCGTTTTCTTCTCCTAAAAATTATGTAAAGATATTAAATAAATTTTACTCGTCATGAATTGCACAAACCTCACATGTGCACTCAATTTAAAAATTGCAGTTCATGTATGTGATACATTAAAATTTATTATTATGCTTCAATAAGGAAATTGTCAATTCAAATTATCAAAAGCTTTCAAAGATAGCCTAATCAGATTTTTGTGCGTTCTGAAAAATATAGTCAAATGGAAATGTAGGGTTTCTTTAATTCATGGCTAAATTGTAGTAAAAGTGGAAGTGGTTTTAAAAATTGTTGTAAATAGTGTATTTGTGTGAAAATTTGCGACAGGATATTTCAAGTTACAACATTATTATACTCAGTCATTTCCGGACCATGGTTCCTTATCTCAAATTGATACATGTAACCTTCGCCATCAACCTGAAAATATGTAACACTACATTGAAAACACCCTGTATAGTCCTTTCAGTCTCAGTGTCTGATATGCGAAGTAATGCGTGTATATGTTGTTGCTGCTCAAGGACTTTGCTTTGTTTAAGGCTTCTGGTTATTATTTTAATTATCATCAGTATTACTTGAAGTTGCGAAAACAAAATTCTTGTACAATTTCTGTTTTTATTCCAAATAATATAGGTTTAACGAAATTTGATACTTTTCTATTTCTAAATTATCTGTAATATCATGTAACTCATTAACAATGTCATGTCGAAAATATCCGAAAGTCATAGAGTAGGCCTATATGTTATACAGAATTATTATTTTTTTTTTTACTTTGGAAACAACACTTATATTCCTGACTGTACTGAAAATTTAGGATGTTGTCCTGTACTTAACATTAAGTTCCTTAGTAAATTCGTACACTTAATAGTTCACAACTATGGAGTAACGGTTACCGCGTCTGGCCGCGAAACCAGGTGGCCCGGGTTCGATTCCCGGTCGGAGCAAGTTACCTGGTTGAGGTTTTTCTAAGATTTTCCCTCAACCCAATACGAGCAAATGCTGGGTAACTTTCGGTGCTGGACCCCAGACTCTTTTCACCGGCATTACCACCTTCATCTCATTCAGACGCTGAATAACCTTAGATGTTGATAAAACGTCGTAAAACAACCTACTTAAAATATACTTAATAGCTTCGGTTAATTACACACATTAAGAAATACATAAATGTCTGCGTGGTAAGCCCTCTTAAGTAACAAACGAAGTGCATTTGTAATATTTTTGTATTGATTTTTTCCTGTATTTTTTTTAACTCTCCTACGAATGTAGATTACTTGATGAAAAATGCAAAGTTATTAGATAATTATTTGGTAATTAATTTCTCTGGACATTTAAATATTACAGGAAAACAGTTGGCGAAATTATTTAACACTGCTTTTGTATATATAATTTCATATCAAAAATTACTGATATTTTCTCCTCTAGAAAATGTCTTAATATTCATCCCATAAGAAGAGTGAGAGTAATATTTTAGGAATTTCAAATGCAACCTAGAATGTCACTATCACTCCCCTCATTAGAAGAAATACAGCTCAGAAATCATTCAATAATCATATGTTATTGTTGTTAGTAATATCTTGTGTACAGTTTGTAACATATTGTTCTGTAATACAAACTAATACCCTAATCCATGCTGCAACGTAACGGAAAAGATTACATTGCATTTGCTTAAAATATTTGAAGTGCTTTCTGTCTCTTCTAATATATTCGTTCAAAACTCTAAATATACACTCTACCAAAAAGTAATTGGGCACTGTTTTTGCCACTTTAGAACCTCGTGGTTCCACCTCTTGTTGCTATAACAGCAGCCACACTGTCAGGCATCATCTCCACTAGTTTATGTAGGATATCCAGTGAAATGCGTCGCCATGCCTCTCACAACGTGCCACTCAGTTGGACAATGGTAGTTGGCCCCATGTTTCGGCTGCTACTATGCAGTAGCATGCAGAAAATAATGTTCACCGGTTGGACTGGCCTGCACACAGTCCCGATCTCAATCGCATTGAGTACATTTGGGCCGAATTGGACCGGCGATTGAGGTCTCGGGAGATGCGGCCAACAACCATTGTCCAACTGAGTGCCATGTTGCAAGAGGAATGGCGAAGCATTCCAGTGGATATCCTACATAAACTAGTGAAGAGCATGCCTGACAGGGTGGCTGCTGTTACATCAACAAGAGCTGCTAGCACCAGGTTCTAAAAAGGCAAAGCAGTGCCCAATCACTTTTTGGCATATAGTGTATTATCGCTGAGACGTTCCTCTTTATCATGTACATCAAAGTAGAGGTAAGGAATAATAGTTCTGTGTTTCGGAATGGTAGGCCTAATATTTTCATAATACTAGGCTGCAAATTTGTACGAACAATTCGGAATTGGATATATATATGCTACATATATATTTTTTACTTACCCTACAATGTATGTTTACAAATATCAGGTTAACAACACGGAGTGACTTTTCCAATAATATTGAGAACAAGAATTGTCACAGGAATTTTAAGTGCATACTTCAACATAAGTGCCACTCAAGTGGTAAATGATTAGCTACTTGTGTGGCAGTGCTGATTTTTTCTATTTCATGTATGTTGTTCGACGACATTGCCATAAATAAATAATCAGTGAAAATTAAGTTGATATTATATTAGAAGTGGAATTAGATTACTACTTGCGGATTTTAGTACTGATGATATTAGAGATTTATATAACCGTTTCATTTAGTGACGTTCGTTCCATATAGTCGGCAACAGAAGTGGCCAATGTCTTTCATATACACATTAGCTACTTTTCTCACAAAGTAGGGTAAAATTGCCTAATTCCATGATACTCATAATAATGTGATACTTTTTTTTTCTCTGAATGTCACGGGATTGGATATCTTGCTATGGAATTCTCCGATGTCTTAAAAGTAGGCAAAAGATGCACTCTTTCGAGAATGATGTCTGGCGCTATGGTTGAACGGCAACGCTTTGACTGACATTAGGGACTCATCCTGTAAGACGGTAGAATTGAAGGATTTCCTCGGAAAATAATCGAAAAGGCAGCATAACGAGTTATTAAGGAATTCTGAAGGACATCATTAGATGTTAAAATCAAATACGGGAAAAATAATGCTTCTTCATCATCGTTATTCATTGCTGACTCAGTTTCCTAATGCACTCCTGAGGGCTTGGTAGTTAAAACAACATTACATACACGCACCCATACACACACACACACACACACAAACACAAACTTTTATACAGCCTGTGGAGCATGGATAATCCACTTATAACTCAAAATATCAGACTTTATTCTTTTAATTTATTACATATATAATTAATTTTAATGTATTAATCTGTTTTATTATTTTAGTGAAATGAGCCCCAACCCCGCTCATTTCAGTCTCAGACAGACCATAAATTTACCGAGTCCTATGTTTTATTTACGGGATGTGAAGATTTATGCTTATTTATTTGTCTACTTATTATATATTATTTATTTATTTATTTATTTATTTATTTATTTATTTATTTATTTACTTATTTATTTATTTATTATTTATTTATTTATTTACTTACTTACTTATTTACTTATTTATTTATTTATTTACTTATTTACTTATTTATTTATTTACTTATTTATTTATTTACTTACTTATTTACTTATTTATTTATTTATTTATTTACTTATTTACTTATTTTTTATTTATTTACTTATTTACTTATTTATTTATTTATTTATTTACTTATTTATTTATTTATTTATTTATTTATTTATTTACTTATTTACCTATTTTCTTATTTATTTATTTATTTATTTATTTATTTATATTTTTTTACGTATAAATAACATTTAAAACAGCCAATACTTTAACATATTCTTGATTCATCCATATCCACATGTTATGCATACATTTCCTTCCTGTTTTAATATCTTACCAAAAGGATCCTATTGGGGATTCTGTAGCAAACATTCAGTACTACGGAAGCGGACGAGAGAGACGGTTGAGTCTTATTGTTTTAATCATAATATTATGATGATGATGGTTATTATTGATGAAGAAGATGATGATTGTGACCGCGGAACTAAACGTAGTGCCCAGTAGGAGAGAGGCAGGTAGTATCAGTTTGTTGCAAATAATATATATTTACCGAACACTGATATTTTGTCTGTTTTTAAATGCATGGTAATATCATGTCACACATTAACCATGTCATGTCGATAATATAAGGAAACCGTAGTATATATTCCATGTAGAATTAGTTTTGCTTTATACTTCGATAATGACACTTACTTATATTCTTGCCTGTACAGATTAATGTTGGATTTCGTTCTGTTGTAAATAATAAATGTATTGTTTAACACATACTCTTAATTGCTTGTTTTAATTACACACATTTGGGAAGAAACAGAAACGAGAAATACTATACATATATAAGCGCCTGCTTTGTAAGTTGTCTTCAATATCAAGCAGGTGCGTTTCTCGTATTCCTATATTCAAAGCTATACTGACGTTAACACTTTTAAAATTTGTCCAGAAATATGTACAGAATTTTGAGTTTCCTGAATTTTAATTTCTTAAGGAGTATTTTTCCTTATTAAATAATAATTATTTGATAGTTAATTTCTCTGGATATGTAATTGTCACAGAAATGCATTGTTCGAAAATAATCGAGACTATTTTTTTTTTGTACATTCGTGTCAATAACTATTAAATGTTCTCTCCTTGAATATGTCGTAATATCCTTCCCATATTGAGTGTGATAGTGAGTCCTTAAGGAGTTTCAAATGCAACCTTAGGCACCACTATCACACGCCAAATAAGAAGAAATACAGGTCAGAATTCATTCGCTACTCATATGTTATGTTGTTTGCAATATCTTGTGCACAGGTTGTAACACGTTTTTCTATTATAAAAATTAATACTCTCCTTCTTGTTGCAATGAAACCGAAAAGAATGAAGAGCATTTGCCCAAAAATTTTTTGGAGTGTTTTCTGTTTATTGTAACGTTTCCTCAATTCTCTGAATATTATCGCTGCGTCGTTCCTTTTCTCACGCACTTCATTTAGATAAAATGAAATGTAGTTGGGAATGCTACAACTTTCACGATATTGGACTCTAAACTTCAACAACTCAAAGAAAAAAAAATACTTACAATGTCTGTTTCAAAAGTGTATCACTTTTTTTTAATATATACCTCATTAAGGACAGAAAATCACGTTTTTTCCCTTGTAGAGTAGCGTGGCAATTCCAGTGATGTTGAGAAGCAGAATTATCGTAGAAGTGTTAAATGCAAACTTCAACATAACTGCCACACAAGTGATAAAATATTTGCTATTTGTATGGCACTGGTGTTGTTTTTCTCTTTCATAACAGGTGTTCGACGACCTTGTCACATATATTTCATTCAAAAACTTTTAATCAGTGAAAATTAAATAAATATCACAATAGAAGTACGATGTACTACTTGCGCATACATTAGGCGTACTAGTTTGGATGATATAAGGCAAACTCTGCTAATTTTGCAGTATTAAGGTTTTCTGTCTATAGTTATAACCAAATATCCCTGAAAAAATTATCTTCATGCAGCAGTTAATCACTAGACATAATTTTATTGGTTGGAGTAAAAATTTTATTTTTTAAGTGTATCCCAACAGGGAAATAGCTCCATCTAAAACATGAGATCATATGTGTGTGTTTCAGGAACTCGTGTAACTTCGCAGTATTGCTCGGGTAATTTCGCAGTAATACTTGTGCAATTTTCAAGACTACTCTTTTTAGCTCAAAACATATTTTAATGTAATATAAACATTATACATGTTTACACACATGAACTGACAACATTAACAAACTAGGCAATAAATGTAGAACAGCTGGGCTTCAATTATTAACACTAATGACAGGAAAAAGGCTTGCATATTAGTTGTAAATTTATAATTTTATCTAACACATATCTGGCAAAGATAGAAAAAAAAAACATTATGAGCAATATTTAGGCCCGCTATTCCGTATCCGCTTCCTCTGGCAAGACAATTGTTGTTCCCCCTTTCTCTGCAGTTGTTTGAAAGTAGAGAGACTTTGCTCCTTTTGGGGACACAATTTTGTTAGGTTTCGTAACCAATGAAAACTCTGATTCATCTAAATTCCAAATGAGATTAGGCTTGTTACTTAGTTCTGTCTTCTCACACACTTCCTAGCACATCATGAAAATCATTCAAATTCGAGCGAGTTGAGGCTGCTGCTCTATGGTAGGACAGATTTTCTGGCTATCGCATATTTAGCCCATTGCGCTACTTAAAGTAAGTTTGAATCTTTGTGCCACTCGAACTGTTCTGCCGGAAACTAGCGGAAATTAGTGAGTACCGGCAAAAGCAAATTGCGAATAAACTATATCAGATAAAACAACAAGCATGGGTTCAAATTAATCACAAGAATAGGGAGAATTCATTAATCACAGTTTGATACCTACAGTTCTGTATATCTCGACGATAAAACGTCCAGAAACACAACACTGCAAATTTACTCACTATTTCTCAGCAAACACACACCTACAAAAGCAGATATTTGTATTAATTTCGCCACAATGCGTAGCAATAGGATCTTCCTGCATGAAACATCCCCGAGAGGTTCTGGCATTTATCCGTATTTTTTGTAAGCTCAAACAAACACAGAAAATTCCACAACTAAGTAATATATGAGATACTGCGAAATTAGACGCACTGCGAAATTAACTGAATTTGCCTTATATTAATATATCATTTTTTGTAATAAAGTTCATCCCATTGGCTATTATTGTAGGCAAGAAAAGTAGCCAATGACTTTCATTTACACATTAGCTACTTTTCTGACAAAGTAGGGTAAAGTTGCCTAATTCCGTGATACTCCTAAATCCGTGATACGTTTTTTTCACTGAATGTCATGGGATTGGGTACCTTCCTATGCAATTCACCGATGTCTAAAAAGTAGGCAAAAGATGCACTCTTTCGAGAAAGATGTCTGGCGCTATGGTCGAAAGGGAAGCTTTGACTGACATTAGGGACTCATCCTGTAAGACGGTATAATTGAAGGATTTCCTCGGAAAATAATCGAAGAGGCAGCATAACGTGTTAATAAAGTATTCTGAAGGACATCATTAGATGTTAAAATCAATACGGGAAAAATAACGCTTCTTCATCATCGATAATAATTGCTGACTAAGTTTCTTACTGCTCTCCTGAGGGCTTGGCTGTTAACACACAATCACACAAACAAAATTCGATACAGCTTATGAAGCATAGATAATCCTCTTATACCTCAAAATATCAGATATTTCTCTTTTAATTAGATATATATATAATTAATTTTAATGTATTAATCTGTTTAATTACTTTAGTGAAATGAGCCCCAACCCCGCTCATTTCAATCTCAGACAGACCATAAATATACCGAGTCCTATGTTTTATTTAGGGGTTGTTAAGATTTACACTTATTTATTTGTCTGCTTACAATATATTATTTATTTATATATTTATTTATATATTTACTTATTTATTTATTTATTTATTTATTTATTTATTTAAAACAGCCATTATTTTAAAATATTTCTCTTTCATCCATATCCACATGACATGCTTGCAATTTTCTTCCTCTTTTAATATCTTACAAAAGTATCCTATTGGGGATCCAGTAGCAAACATTCTGTAGGCTACTACGGAAATGGACGGGAGAGACGGTTAATTCTTATTGTTTTAACTATAAGGTCATGATGATGATGGTTATTATTGATGAAGATAATGCTGACGATTGTGACTGGGGAGCTAAACTTAGTGTCCAGTAGGAGAGAGGTAGTTTACTGCAACTAATATCGGTTTACCAAACATTGATACTTTGTTTCTTTTTATATGCATGGTAATACCATGTCACACATTAACCATGTCATGTCGATAATATACGAAAACCGTAGAATATATTTAATATAGAATTAGTTTTGCTTCATACTTCGATAATGACACTTATTTATATTCTTGCCTGTACTGATTAATGTTGCATTTCGTTCTGTTGCAAATACTAAATGTGGTATTTAACACATACTCATAATAGCTTCTGTTAATTACACACTTTGGGGGAGAGACAGAGATGAGAAATACTATACATATATAAGCGCTTGCTTTGTAAATTTTCTTCAATATCAAGCAAGATGCGTTTGTCGTATTCCTATAGTCAAAGCTATACTGATGTTAAAACTTTAAAATTTGTACAGAAAGGTGTTTAGAAATTTGGAATTGTCCTGTATTTTAAATCCCTCAGGAGTGTGTTTCCTTATTAATTAATTATTATTTGATAATTCATTTCTCTGGATATATAATTGCTACAGATTAGCAGAGGGCGAAAATAATTGAGACTATTTTTTCTTCTGTAAATTCGTTTCAATAACTAATAAAATGTTCTCTCCTTCAATATGTCGTAATATTCTTCCCATAATGAGTGTGATGGTGAAGCTTCAGGATTTTCAAATGCAACCTGATGCATCACTATCACACGCCAAATAAGAAGAAATACAGGTTGCAATTCATTCGCTTCTCACGTGTAATGATGTTTGCAATATCATTTTCACAGGTTGTTACACGTTTTCATATTAGGCCTATACAAATTAATACTCTGCTTCTTGTTGGAATGAAACCGAAAAAATTGAAGAGCATTTTCTTAAAATGATTGGAGTATTTTCTGTTTATTGTAACATTTCTTCAATACTCTGAATATTATCTCTGCGTCGTTCCTTTTCTCATGCACTTCATGTAGATGTAACGAAATGTAGTTGGGAATGCTTCAACTTTCACGATATTGGGCTATAAACATCAACAACTCGAAGAAAATATTTGACTTACAATGTCTGTATCAAACGTGTATCTCATTTTTTAATATGTACCTTATTAAGGACAGAATACCACTTTTTTCCCTTTGAGAGTAGTGTGGCAATTCCAGTGATGCTGAGAAGCAGAATTGTCGTAGAAGTGTTAAATGCAAACTTCAACATAACTGCCACTCAAGTGATAAAATATTTGCTATTTGTATGCTACTGGTGTTGTATTTCTTCTTCGTAACAGGTGTTCGACGACAGTGTCACAAATATTTCTTTCAAAAACGTTTAATCAGTTCAAATTAAATTAATATCGCAATTGAAGTATGATGTACTACTTGCACATACAGTAGGCCTACAAGTTTGGTTGATTTGGGGAGAGTTGTGTACTATCGGACATCGGGTAATATCGGACAGTGCGTTTCTTTGATCTACCACCAGATCGTAGTACATGAATGACATGGTTACGTTTCTGTATGCGACATAACAGAAACGTAACAATGTAATTCAGGTAATATCATCTGATGGCAGATGAAATACAATCACTGTTCAATATTACCCGATGTCCAATACTACCCAACTCTCCCCTAGATTAATATATCCTTTTCTGTTGTAAAGTTCATCCCATAGGCTATTATTATAGGCAAGAGGAGTAGTCAATGACTTGCATATACACATTAGCTACTCCTCTGGCAAACATTAGAAAGAGAATTTTCTCCCATTGATTTATTTGTATGGCCTCATACTATGCATTTCTTGTTCAATTATTTTCACTAAATAGTGCTTTAAATGATAAAATATCTTTTGAATTTGCCTACTTACTATACATTCTACCCTTCTAATTACATTAATTCTATTTCTATTAATCCTATTGAGCAGTCTTACCAACTATTACAAAGAGAATAAAAATTCGAACGTAGCCTATACCACTGGAGCTAAAAGCCTTCCAGTTGTTCATATTTGCCAGAGTTACGCTATTGTTTGAATGTAGGGCAATATATTCATAATTTGTCTTTTCTCCCTTTTGTGAATATTTCGTTATAATATCCACTCTGACAAGTAAATTTTTTGTTATCGAAATCATACGCTAATTCACTGCTACCTTCTCACATATTGTGTTAATAGAATTTAAATTATGGCCTAAACATGCGTGAACAATAAATGAATCGTGAATTGCTGAAACACCACAAGTACAAGCTTCTCTCAAATTTAGTTTTTCATGTTTGTTATTATTCGTAAATAGGTCTTTCAAGTGGTGCCGAAACCTCACATGCCCAGTGCTCAGTACACTTTACACAGTGGCAATAATGTACGGTGATTTGCATTAAATTGCAATCAGATAAGAAATCTACGGCATTTGGAATAGTAGAGAAACTTAAAAGTTCACTTTGCTCTCCTTTGTTTTATAGCAATAAGGGAGGTTATAGTATTAAATATGTTATTCATATACTTATTTTCTATTTATTGACATAAAAATATACATTTGAATTTCTTCAGTAGATAAAAACACAGTCTTCACCGTTTTTTTCTCCTAAAAATTATGTAAAGATATTAACTAAATTTTACTCGTCGTGAATTCCATAAACCCCACATGTCCACCCTATTTAAAAATTGAAGTTCATGTATGTCATACATTAAAATTTATTATTATGCTTCAATAAGAAAATTGACATTCCAAATTATCAAAAGCTTTCAAAGATAGCCTAATCAGATTTTTGTGCGTTCTGAAAAATATAGTCAAATGGAAATGTAGGGGTTCTTTAATTCATGGCTAAATTGTAGTAAAAGTGGAAGTGGTTTTAAAAATTGTTGTAAATAGTGCATTTGTGTGAAAATTTGCGACAACATATTTCAAGTTACAAAATTATTACACTCAGACATTTCCGGACCACGGTTCCTTATCTCAAATTGATACATGTGCCCTTCGCCATCACCCTGAAAATTTGTAATACAACATTGACAACACCCTGTATACGCCTATCAGTCTCAGTGTCTGATATGCGATGTAATGCGTGTATATGTTTTTGCTGCTCAAGGACTTTGCTTTGTTTAAGGCTTCTGGATATTATTTTAATTATCATCAGTAGTACTTGGAATTGCGAAAACAAAATTCTTGCACACAGTCTGTTTTTATTCCAAATAATATAGGTTTATCGAAATTTGATAACTTTTCTATTTCTAAATTATCTGTAATATCATGTAACTCATTAACAATGTCATGTCGAAAATATACGAAACTCGTAGAGTAGGCCTATATGTTATACAGAATTATTATTTTTTTTTTCTTACTTTGAAAACGACACTTATATTCCTGACTGTACTGCAAATGTAGGATGTTTTCCTGTACTTAACAAAAATTTCCTTAGTAAACTCGTACACTTAATAGTCCACACTTATGGAGTAACGGTTACCGCGTTTGGCCGCGAAACCAGGTGGCCCGGGTTCGATTCCCGGTCGGAGCAAGTTACCTGGTTGAGGTTGTTCTAAGGTTTTCCCTCAACCTAATACGAGCAAATGCTGGGTAACTTTAGGTGCTGGACCCCAGACTCATATCACCGGCATTACCACCTTCATCTCATTCAGACGCAAAATAACCTTAGATGTTGATAAATTTCGTAAAACAACCTACTTAAAATGTACATAATAACTTCGGTTAATTACACATATTAAGAAATACATAAATGTCTGCGCGGTAAGCCCTCTTAAATAACAAACGATGTGTATTTGTAATATTGCTGTATTTGTTTTTTCTGATAGAATTATTATTAAATTACCTCAGAAATGTATTTAGAATTCAGAATTTCCTGTATTTTAACTCCCCTACGAGTGTAGATTACTTGATGAAAAATTTAATGTTATTAGATAATTATTTGGTAATTAATTTCTCAGGACATTTAAATGTTACAGGAAAACAGTTGGCGAAATTATTTAACACTGCTTTTGTATATATAATTTCATATCAAAAATTACTCACATTTTCTCCTCTTGAATGTGTCTTAATATTCTTCCCATAAGAAGAGTGAGAGTAACATTTTAGGAATTTGAAATGCAACCTAGAATGTCACTATCACTCCCCTCATAAGAAGAAATACAGGCCACAAATCATTCGATAATCATATGTCACCGTTGTTAGTAATTTCTTGTGTACAGTTTGTAACATATTGTTCTGTAATACAAACTAATACCCTAATCCATGCTGCAATGTAACCGAAAAGTTTAAATTGCATTTGCTTAAAATATTTGATGTGCTTTCTGTCTCTTCAAATATATTCGTTCAAAACTCTAAATATACACACCACCAAAAAGTAACTGGGCACATTTTTGCCACTTTAGAACCTCGTGGTTCCAAATCTTGTTGCTATAACAGCAGCCACACTGTCAGGCATCATCTCCAATAGTTTATGTAGGATATCCAGTGAAATGCGTCTCCATGCCCCTTACAACGTGCCACTCAGTTGGACAATGGCAGTTGGCCCCATGTTTCGGCGGCTACTATGCAGTGGCATGCAGAAAATAATGTTCACCGGTTGGACTGGCCTGCACATAGTTCCGATCTCAATCCCATTGAGTACATTTGGGTCGAATTGGACCGGCGATTGAGGTCTCGGGAGATGCGGCCAACAACCATTGTCCAACTGAGTGCCATGTTGCAAGGGGAATGGCGACGCATTCCAGTGGATATCCTACAGAAACTAGTGAAGAGCATGCCTGACAGGGTGGCTGCTGTTACAGCAACAAGAGGTGCTAGCACGAGGTTCTAAAAAGGCAAAGCAGTGCCCAATTACTTTTTGGTAGATAGTGTATTATCGCTGAGCCTTTCCTCTTTATCATGTACATCAAAAGAGAGGTAAGGAATAACAGTTCTGTGTTCGGAATGGTAGGCCTACTATTTTCATAATACTAGGCTTGCAAATTTGTAGGAACAATTCGAAATGGGTATATTTATGCTACATATATATTTTTTACTTACCCTACATTGTATGTTTACAAATATCAGCTTAACAACACGGAGTGACTTTTCCAATAATATTGAGAACAAGAATTGTCACAAGAATTTTAAGTGCATACTTCAACACAAGTGCCACTCAAGAGGTAAATGATTAGCTACTTTTGTGGCAGTGCTGATTTTTTCTCTTTCATGTATGTTGTTCGACGACATTCCCATAAATAAATAATCTGTGAAAATTAAGTTGATATCACGTTGGAAGTGTGAATAAGATTACTACTTGCGGATTTTAGTACGGATGATATTACAGATTAATATAACCGTTTCATTTAGTAACGTTTATGCCATATAGTCGGCAACAGAAGTGGCCAATGACTTTCATATACACGTTAGCTACTTTTCTCACAAAGTAGGGTAAAGTTGCCTAATTCCATGATACTCCTAATTCCGTGATACATTTTTTTTTCCACTGAATGTCACGGGATTGGATATCTTGCTATGGAATTCTCCGATGTTTTAAAAGTAGGCAAAAGGTGCACTCTTTCGAGAATGATGTCTCGCGCTATGGTTGAACGGCAACGCTTTGACTGACATTAGGGACTCATCCTGTAAGACGGTAGAATTGAAGGATTTCCTCGGAAAATAATCGAAAAGGCAGCATAACGAGTTATTAAAGAATTCTGAAGGACATCATTAGATGTTAAAATCAAATACGGGAAAAATAATGCTTCTTCCTCATCGTTAATCATTGCTGACTCAGTTACCTAATGCACTCCTGAGGGCTTGGTAGTTAACACACAATTACACACACGCACCCACACACACACAAACACAAACTTCTATACAGCCTATGGAGCATGGATAATCCTGTTATAACTCAAAATATCAGACTTTATTCTTTTAATTTATTACATATATAATTAATTTTAATGTATTAATCTGTTTTATTATTTTAGTGAAATGAGCCCCAACCCCGCTCATTTCAGTCTCAGACAGACCATAAATTTACCGAGTCCTATGTTTTATTTACGGGTTGTGAAGATTTATACTTATTTATTTGTATACATACTATATAGTTTTTATTTATTTACTCATTTACTTATTTATTTATTTACTTATTTATTTACTTATTTATTTATTTACTTATTTAATTATTTATTTATTTACTTATTTACTTATTTATTTACTTATTTGTTTGTTTATTTATTTATTTACTTATTTATTTACTTATTTATTTATTTATTTATTTACTTATTTACTTATTTACTTATTTATTTATTTATTTATTTATTTATTCATTTATTTATTTATATGTCTTACGTATAAATAGCATTTAAAACAGCCATTACTTTAACATATTCTTGATTCATCCATATCCACATAATTTGCATACATTTTCTTCCTATTTTAATATCTTACCAAAAGGATCCTATTGGGGATCCAGTAGCAAACATTCTGTGCTACGGAAACGGACGAGAGAGACGGTTGAGTCTTACTGTTTTAATCATAAGGTTATGATGATGGTTGTTATTGATGATGAAGAAGATGATGGTGATTGTGACCGGGGAACTAAACGTAGTGCCCAGTAGGAGAGAGGCAAGTGGTATCAGTTTGTTGCAACTAATATAGGTTTACCCAACATTGATATTTTGTCTGTTTTTAAATGCATGGTAATATCATGTCACACATTAACCATGTCATGTCGATAGTATAAGAAAACCGTAGAATATATTCTATGTAAAATTAGTTTTGCTTTATACTTCGATAATGACACTTACTTATATTCTTGCCTGTACTGATTAATGTTGGATTCCGTTCTGTTGTAAATAATAAATGTGTTATTTAACACATACTCTTAATTGCTTCTTTTAATTACACACATTTGGGAAGAAACAGAAACTAGAAATACTATACATATAGAAGCGCATGCTTTGTAAGTTGTCTTCAATATCACGCAAGGTGCGTTTCTCGTATTCCTATATTCAAAGCTATACTGACGTTAACACTTTTAAAATTTGTCCAGAAATGTGTACAGAATTTTGAGTTTCCTGAATTTTAATTTCTTAAGGAGTATGTTTCCTTATTAAATAATAATTATTTGATAGTTAACTTCTCTGGATATGTAATTGTCACAGAAATGCATTGGGCGAAAATAATTGAGACTATTTGTTTCTGTACATTCGTGTCAATAACTATTAAATGTTCTCTCCTTGAATATGTCGTAATATTCTTCCCATAGTGAGTGTGATAGTGAGCCCTAAGGAGTTTCAAATGCAACCTTAGGCACCACTATCACACGCCAGATAAGAAGAAATACAGGTCAGAATTCATTCGCTACTCATATGTTATGTTGTTTGCAATATCTTGTGCACAGGTTGTAACACGTTTTTCTATTATACAAATTAATACTATCCTTCTTGTTGCAATGAAACCGAAAAGAATGAAGAGCATTTGCCTAAAATTTTTGGAGTATTTTCTGTTTATTGTAACGTTTCCTCAATTCTCTGAATATTATCGCTGCGTCGTTCCTTTTCTCACGCACTTCATATAGATGTAATGAAATGTAGTTGAGAGTGCTACAACTTTCACGATATTGGACTCTAAACATCAACAACTCAAAGAAAAAAAATACTTACAATGTCTGTTTCAAGAGTGTATCACTTTTTTTTTAATATATACCTCATTAAGGACAGAAAATCACGTTTTTTCCCTTATAGAGTAGCGTGGCAATTCCAATGATGTTGAGAAGCAGAATTACCGTAGAAGTGTTAATTGCAAACTTCAACATAACTGCCAAACAAGTGATAAAATATTTGCTATTTGTATGGCACTGGTGTTGTTTTTCTCTTTCATAACAGGTGTTCGACGACCTTGTCACATATATTTCATTCAAAAACTTTTAATCAGTGAAAATTAAATTAACATCACAAAGAAGTACGATGTACTACTTGCGCATACATTAGGCGTACTAGTTTGGATGATATAAGGCAAACTCGGCTAATTTTGCAGTATTAAGTTTTTCTGTCTATAGTTATAACCAAATATCCCTGAAAAAATTATCTTCATGCAGCAGTTAATCACTAGACATAATTTTATTTGTTGGAGTAAAAAATTTTATTTTCTAAGTGTATCCCAACAGGGAAATAGCTCCATCTAAAACATGAGATCATATGTGTGTGTTTCAGGAACTCGTGTAACTTCGCAGTATTGCTCGGGTAATTTCGCAGTGATACTTGTGCAATTTTCAAGACTACTCTTTTTAGCTCAAAACATGTTTTAATGTAATATAAACATTAGTACATGTTTACACACATGAACTGAACACATTAACAAACTAGGCAATAAATGTAGAACAGCTGGGCTTCAATTATTAACACTAATGACAGGAGAAGGCTTGCATATTAATTGTAAATTTATAAATTTATCTAACACATATCTGGCAAAGATAGAAAAAAAACATTATGGGAACTATTTTGGCCCGCTAATCCGAATCCGCTTCCTCTGGCAAGACAATTGTTGTTCCCCCTTTCTCTGCAGTTGTTTGAAAGTAGAGAGACTTTGCTCCTTTTGGGGACACAATTTTGTTAGGTTTCGTAACCAATGAAAACTCTGTTTCATCTAAATTCCAAATGAGATTAGGCTTGTTACTCAGTTCTGTCTTCTCACACACTTCCTAGCACATCATGAAAATCGTTCAAATTCGAGCGAGTTGAGGCTGCTGCTCTACGGTAGGACAGATTTTCTGGCTATCGCATATTTATCCCATAGCGCTTCTTAAAGGAAGTTCGAATCTGCGTGCCACTCGAACTGTTCTGCCGTCAACTAGCGGAATCTAGTGAGTACCGGCAAAAGCAAATTGCGAATAAACTATATCAGATAAAACAACAAGCAAAGGGTTCAAATTAATCACAAGAATAGGGAGAATTCATTAATCACAGTTTGATACATACAGTTCTGAATATCTCGACGATAAAACGTCCAGAAACACAACACTGCAAATTTACTCACTATATCTCAGCAAACACACACCTACTAAAGCAGATAGTTGCATAAATTTCGCCACAATGCGTTGCAATAGGATTTTCCTGCATCAAACATCCCCGAGAGGTTCTGGCATTTATCCGTATTTTTTGTAAGATCAAACAAACACGGAAAATCCCACAACTAAGTAATATATGTGATACTGCGAAATTACACGCACTGCGAAATTAGCTGAGTTTCCCTTATATTAATATATCCTTTTCTGTAATAAAGTTCATCCCATTGGCTATTATTGTAGGCGAGAAAAGTAGCCAATGACTTTCATATACACATTAGTTACTTTTCTGACCAAGTAGGTTAAAGTTTCCTAATTCCGTGATACTCCTAAATCCGTGATACGTTTTTTTTCACTGAATGTCACGGGATTGGGTACCTTCCTATGCAATTCACCGATGTCTAAAAAGTAGGGAAAGATGCACTCTTTCGAGAAAGATGTCTGGTGCTATGGTCGAAAGGGAAGCTTTGACTGACATTAGGGACTCATCCTGTAAGACGGTATAATTGAAGGATTTCTTCGGAAAATAATCGAAATGGTAGCATAACGTGTTAATAAAGTAATCTGAAGGATATCATTAAATGTTAAAATCAATACGGGAAAAATAATGCTTCTTCATCATCTTTAATCATTGCTTACAAAGATTCTTAATGCACTCCTCAGGGCTTGGCAGTTAACACACAATTACTCACACGCACCCACGCACACACACACAAATTTCTATACAGCCCATGGAGCATGGATAATCATCTTATAACTCAAAATATCATAATTTTCTCTTTTAATTTATTACATATATAATTAATTTTAATATATTAAACTGTTTTATTATTTTAATGAAATGAGCCCCAACCCCGCTCATTTCAGTCTCAGACAGACCATAAATTTACCGAGTCCTTTGTTTTATTTAGGGGTTGTGAAGATTTATACATATTTATTTGTCTACTTACTATATATTATTTATTTATTTATTTATTTATTTATTTAGTTAATTATTTATTTGTTTATTTTTCTATTTATTTATTCATTTAATGTTTTATGTATAAATAACTTTTAAAACAGCCATTACTTTAAAATATTTTTGATTCATCCATATCCACATGACATGCTTACATTTTCTTCCTCTTTTAATATCTTACCAAAAGGACCCTATTGGGGATCCAGTAGCAAATATTCTGTACTACGGAAACGGACGAGAGAGACGGTTGATTCTTATTGTTTTAATTATAAGGTTATGATGATGATGGTTATTATTAATTAAGATGATGATGATGGTGATGATGATGATTGTGCCTGGTGAGCTAAACTTAATGTCCAGTTGGAGAGAGGCAAGTGGTATCAGTTTATTGCAACTAATATAGATTTACCGAACTTTGATATTTTGTCTGTTTTTAAATGCATGGTAATATCATGTCACACATTAACCATGTCATGTCGATAAAATAAGGAAACCGTAGAATATATTTCATATAGAATTAGTTTTGCTTTATACTTCGATAATGACACTTACATTCTTGCCTGTACTGATTAATGTCGGATTTCGTTCTGTTGTAAATACTAAATGCGTTATTTAACACATACTCTTAATAGCTTCTGTTAATTATACACAATGGGGAAGAGACAGAGATGAGAAATACTGTACATACAGTATAAGCGCCTGCTTTGTAAGTTGTCTTCAATATCAAGCAAAATGCGTTTGTAGTATTCCTATATCCAAAGCTACTCTGGCGTTAACGCTTTTAAAATTTGTGCAGTAATGTGTTTAGAAATTGGAGCTTCCTGTATTTTAAATTCTTCGGGAGTGTGTTTCCTTATTAAATAATAGTTATTTGATAATTAATTTCTCTGGATATGTAATTCTTACAGAAATGTACTGGGCAAAAATAATTAAGACTATATTTTTCTGTAAATTCGATTCAATAACTACTAGAATGTTATCTCCTTGAATATGTCGTAATATTCTTCCCATAATGAGTGTGATAGTGGTGCCTCAGGAGTTTCAAATGCAACCTTAGGCACCAATATCACACGCCGAATAAGAAGAAATACAGGTTGCAAATCATTCGCTTCTCACGTGTAATGATGTTTGCTATATCTTGTGCACAGGTTGTTTCACGTTTTTCTATTAGGCCTATACAAATTAATACTCTCCTTCTTGTTGCAATGAAGCCGAAAAAATTGAAGAGCATTTGCTTAAAAGGTTTGGAGTAGTTTCCGTTTCTTGTAACATTTCTACAATTCTCTGAATATTATCGCTGCGTCGTTCCTTTTCTCATGCACTTCATATAGATGTAGTGAAATGTAGTTCAGAATGCTACAACTTTCACGATATTGGGCTCTAAACATCAACAACTCAAAGAAAAAAAATTGACATATATGTCTGTTTCAAGAGTGTATATCTATGTCTGAAAATATATACTTCATTAAGGACAGAAAATCCCTTCTTTCCTCATAGAGTAGCGTGGGAATTCCTGTGATGTTGAGGAGCAGAATTGTCGTAGAAGTTTTAAATGCAAACTTCAACATAACTGCCACTCAAGTGATAAAAGATTTGCTATTTGTATGCTACTGGTGTTGTTTTTCTCTTTCATAACAGATGTTCGACGACATTGTCACATATATTTCATTCAAAAAATTTAATCAGTGAAAATTAAATTAATATCACAATAGAAGTATGATATATTACTTCCACGTACAGTAGGCCTACTAATTTGGATGATTAGGGGAGAGTTGGGTAGTATCGTACATCAGGTAATATTGGATAATGCGTTTCTTTCATCTACCACCAGATCGTAGTACCTGAATGACATGGTTACGTTTCTGTATGCGACATCACAGAAACGTAACAAAGTCATTCAGGTACTATCATCTGGTGGTAGTTGAAATAAAATCACTGTCCGATATTACCCGATCTCCGATAATACCCAATTCTCCCCTAGAATAATAAATCCTTTTTTTGTGGCAAAGTTCATCTCATAGGCTATTGTTTTAGGCAACAGAAGTAGCCAATGACTTTCATGTACACTTTAGCTACTCCTCTGACAAATATTAGAACGAGAAATTTCTCGCATTGATTTATTTGTATGGCCTCTTAGATGAAAATTTTGTATAATTATTTGAATTAAATAATGCTTTAAATAATAAAATAGCTTTTTAATTTGCCTTCCTACTACACATTGTGTCTTCTAATTACATTAATTGTATTTGTATTAACACTATGGGACAATCTTACCAACTCTTACAAAGAGAATAAAAATTCGAACGTATACCACAGGAGCTAAAAGCCTACCAGTTGCTCATATTTGCCAGAGTTACACTATTGTTTGAATATAGGGTAATATATGCATAATTTGCCGTTTCTCCCTTTTGTGAATATTTCGTTATTATATCCAATCTGAAAAGCAAATCTTTTGTTATTGAAATCTTACGCGAGTTCACTGTCACCTTCTCACATGTTGTGTTAATAGAAGTTAAATTATTTGACTAAACATGAGTGAACAGTAACTGAATCGTGAATTGCTGAAACACCACAACTAACAGCTTTTCTCAAATTAAGTATTTCATGTTTGTTATTATTCGTAAATAGGTCTTTCAAGTGGTGCAGAAACCTCACATGCCCAGTGCTCAGTACAATTTTCACAGCGGCAATAATTTACGGTGATTTGCAGGAAATTGCAATCAGATAAGATCCCTACGACATTTGGAATATTTTAGAAACTAAAAGTTCACTTTGCTCTACTTAGTTTTATACCAATAAAGGAAGTTATAGTATTAAATATGCTGTTCACATACTTTTTCTCTTTATTGACATAAAAATAACTTACACATTTGAATTTCTTTGGAAGATAAAAACACAGACTTCTCCGTTTCCTTGTCCAAAAAATTATGTAAAGAGAGGAAATAAATTTCACCCGTCGTGAATTGCAGAAACCCCATATGTCCACTCAATTTAAAAATTAAAGTTCATGTATGTCATACATTAAATTTTATTATTATGCTTTAATAAGAAAATTGTCAATTCAAATTATCAAAAGCTTTCAAAGAAAGCCTAATCAGATTTTTGTGCTTTCTGAAAAATATAGTCAAATTGAAATGTAGGCTTTCTGTAATTCATGACCAAATTATAGAAAAAGTGGAAGTGGTTTTTAAAAATTGTTGTATACAGTGTATTTTTTTGTGAAAATTTGATACAAGATATTTCAAATTACAACACTATTACACTCCGTCATTTACTGACCACGGTTCCTTAACTCAAATTGATACATGTGCCCTTCGCCATCATCCCTGAAAATTTGTAACACTACGTCGAAAACACCCTGTATAGGCCTGTCAGTCTCAGTGTCTGATATGCGATGTAATGCGTGTATATGTTGTTGCTTCTCAAGGAATTTGCTTTGTTTAAGGCTTCTGGTTATTTCTTTAATTATCATCAGTAGTACTTGAAGTTGCGAAAACAAAATTCTCGCACAGATTCTGTTTTTATTCCAACTAATATTGTTTTAACGAAATTTGATATTTCTCCTATTTCTAAATTAACTGTAATATCATGTAACTCATTAACAATGTCATATCGAAAATATACGAAAGTCATAAAGTAGGCCTATATGTTATACAGAATAATTATTATTTCTTTTCCTACTTAGATAACGACACATATACTTGACTGTACTGAAAATGTTGGATGTTATCCTGTACTTAACACTAAGTTCCTTAGTTAATTCGTACACTTAATAGTTCACACCTGTGGAGTAACGGTTAGCGCGTCTGGCCGCGATACCAGGTGGCCCGACTTCGATTCCCGGTCGGGGCAAGTTACCTGGTTGAGGTTTCTCTGAGGTTTTCCCCCAACCAAATAGGAGCAAATGCTGGGTAACTTTCGGTACTGGACCCCATACTCATTTCACCGGCATTACCACCTTCATTTCATTTAGATGCTAAAGAAACTTAGGTGCTGATAAAGCGTCGTGAAACAACCTACTTAAAAATACACTAATATCTTCGGTTAATTACACACATTAAGAAAGAGAGAGAGATGACAAAATACATAAATGCCTGCGTGGTAAGTTCTCTTAAGTAACAAGAAAAGTTCATTTGTGCTATTACTGTATTGATATTTTCTGACATAATTATTGTTAAATTATCTCAGAAATGTATTTAGAATTCTCAATTTCTTGTATTTTAACTCCTCTACGAGTGCAGTTTTCTTGATTAAATATTCAATGTTATTAGATAATTATATGGTAATTAATTTCTCTGGTAATTTAATTGTTACAGGGAAAGAGTTGGCGAAATTATTTAATATTGCTTTTGTATATATAATTTGATATAAAAAATTACTAAAATTTTCTTCTCTTGATTATGTCTTTACATTCTTCCCATAAGAAGAGTGAGAGTGACAGCCTAGGAATTTCATATGCAACCTAGATTGTCACTATCACTCTCCTCACGAGAAGAAATACAGGTCAGAAATCATTCGATATTCATATTTCATTGTTGTTAGTAATATCTTGTTTACAGGTTGTAACATATTGTACTGTAATACAAACTAATACCCTAATCCATGCTGCAATGTAACCGGAAAGATTTAATGGCATTTGCTTAAATATTTGATGTGGTTTCTGTCTGTTCTAATATAGCCTATTCGTTCAAACCTCTAAATATTCACTCTACCAAAAAGGGATTAGGCATTTTTTTTGCCCCTTCGGAACCTCGTGGCACCACCTCTTGTTGCTATAACAGCAGCCACCCTGTCAGGAATGATCTCCACTAGTTTGTGTAGGATATCCATTGGAATGAGTCGTCATTCCTCCTACAACATACCACTCAGTTGGACAATGGTAGTTGGCCCCATGCTTCGGCGACTACAATGCAGTGGTATGCAGAAAATAATGTTCACCGTTTGGACTGGCATGCACACAGTCCCGATCTCAATCCCATTGAGCACCTTTGGGTCGAATTGGACCGGAGATTGAGTTCTCGGGAGATGCGGCAAACAACCATTGTCCAACTGGTGCCATGCTGCAAAGAGGAATGGTGACGCGTTCCAATGGATATCATACACAAACTAGTGGAGAGAATGCCTGACAGGATGGCTGCTGTTACAGCAACAAGAGGTGGTACCACGAGGTTCTAAAGTGGCAAAGCAGTGCCCAATTACTTTTTGGTAGATAGTGTATTATCGGTGTGTCGTTCCTCTTTCATGTTCATCAAAATAGAGTTAAGGAAAAATAGTTCTGTATTTCGGAATGGTACTATTTTCACAATACTAGGCTGCAAATTTGTACGAACAATTCGAAATGTATATATACATATATATGCTGCATATACATTTTTTTTTACTTACCCTACATTCTATGTTTACAAATATCAGCTTAAAAACGCGGAGTGACATTTCCAATAATGTTGAGAACAAGTATTGTCGCAGGTATTTTGAATGCATACTTCAACATAAGTGCCACACAAGTGGTAAATTATTTGCTACTTGTGTGGCAGTGCTGAATTTTTCTCTTTCATATATGTTGTTCGAGGACATTGCTACCAATACTAAGTCAGTGAAAATTAAGCTCATATACCAGAATTCTGAATTAGATTAATACTTGCGGATGTTAGTATGGATGACATTACAGATTAATATAACCGTCTCATTTATTAACGTTCATTCAATATAGTCGGCAACAGAAGTGGCCAATGACTTTCATATACACATTAGCTACTTTTCTGACCAAGTAAGGTAAAGTTGCCTAATTCCGTGATACGTTTTTTTCACTGAATGTCACGGGATTGGATATCTTGCTGTGGAATTCACCGATGTCTTAAAAGTAGGCGAAAAATGCACACTTTCGAGAAAGATGTCTGGCGCTATGGTCGAACGGCAAAGCTTTGATTGACATTATTGACCCTTCCTGTAGGATTTCCTCGGAAAATAATCGCAAAGGCAGCATAACGTGTTAATAAAGTAATCTGAAGGATATCATTAGATGTTAAAATCAAATACGGGAAAAATAATGCTTCTTCATCATCGTTAATCATTGCTGACTATGTTTCTTAAGGCACTCCTGAGGGCTTGGCAGTTAACACATAATCACACCCACGCAACCACACACCTACAAACTTCCATACATCGTATGGAGCATGGATAATCCTCTAATAACTCAAAATATCAGACTTTTCTCAATTAATTTATATATGTATATATAATTAATGTTAATGTACTAATCTCTCTAATTATTTTAGTGAAATGAGCCCCAACCCCGCTCATTTCAGTCTCAGACAGACCATAAATTTACCGAGTCCTTTGTTTTATTTAGGTTTTGTGAAGTTTTATAATTATTTATTTGTCTGCTTACTATATATATCTTATTTATTTATTTATTTATTTATTTATTTATTTATTTATTTATTTATTTATTTATTTACTTGTTTAATTATTTAAATATTCACTTATTTATTTATTTACTTATTTATTTATTACGTTTTTATTTTGTTATTTATTTATTTATTTACTTATTTACATATTTACTTATATACTTATGCACTTATTTACGTACTTACATAGTTACTTACGTACTTAACTTACTTACTAACTTATTTATTTATTTATTTATTTATAAATAACATTTAAAACACCCAATACTTAAAAAATATTTTTGTTTCATTCATATCCACATGTTATGCTTATATTTTCTTCCTCTTTTTATATCTTACCAAAAGGACCTTATTAGGGAACCAGTAGCAAACATTCTGTACTACGGAAACGGACGAGAGAGACGGTTGATTCTTATTGTTTTAATTATAAGGTTATGATGATGATGATAGTTATTATTGATGAAGATGATGGTAATTGTGACTGGGGAGCTAAACTTAGTGCCCAGTAGGAGAGAGGCAAGTGGCATTAGTTTATTGCAACTAATATCGGTTAACCGAACATTATTTTTTGTCTGTTTTTAAATGCATGGTAATATCATGTCACACATTAAACATATCATATCGATAATATAAGGAAACCGTAGAATATATTTAATATAAAATTAGTTTTCCTTTATATTTAGATAATGACACTTACATTCTTGCCTTTACTGATTAATGTTGGATTTCGTTCTGTTGTAAATACTAAATGTGTTATTTAACACATAATCTTAATAGCTTCTGTTAATTACACACATTGGGGAAGAGACAGAGATGAGAAATACTATACATATATAAGCGCCTGCTTTGTAAGTTGTCTTCAATATCAAGCAGGTGCGTTTGCCTATTTCCTATATTCAAAGCTATACTGACGTTAACACTTTTAATATTTGTACAGTAATGTGTTTAGAAATTGGAGCTTCTTGTATTTTAAATTCATCAGGAGTGTGTTTCCATATTAAATAATAATTTGATAATTAATTTCTCTGGATATGTAATTGTTACCCAACTGCAGTGGGCGAAAATAATTGAGACTATTTTTTTTCTGTAAATTCGTTTCAATAACTACTAAAATATTCTCTCCTTGAATATGTCGTAATATTCTTCCCATAATGAGTGTGATAGTGAGTCTTAAGGAGTTTGAAATGCAACCTTAAGCATCACAATCACACGTCAAATAAGAAGAAATACAGGTCAGAATTCATTCGCTGCTCATATCGTAAGGTTGTTACTTGTTAGCAAATGCTCTCTCTTTGAATATGTCTGAATGTTCTTCCCATAGAAATCAGGTGTTTAAGGTCAACCTTGTATATCGCTTTCTTTTCCCTAATGAAAAGAAATACAAGTCAGAATTCATTCGCTGCTCATATCTTAAGGTTGTTATTTGTCAGCAAATTCTCTCTCTTTGAATATGTCTGAATGCTCTTATCATAGAAATCACGTGTTTCTAATGCAACCTTGTATATCGCTTTCTTTTCCCTAATGAAAAGAAATACAGGTCAGAATTCATTCGCTGCTCATATCTTAAGATTGTTACTTGTTAGCAAATTCTCTATCTTTGAATATATCTGAATGTTCTTCCCATAATTGGAGTCATTCTGACATATCAAGAGTTTCAAATGCAACCTTATATGTCACTGTCACTCCCCTAACAAGAAGAAATACAGGTCAGAATTCATTCGCTGCTCGTATCTTAAAGTTGTTAGCAAATTCTCTCTCCTGGAATATGTCTGAAATTTCTTCCCATAATGGGAGTGACTATGACATACCTGGAGTTTCAAATGCAACCTTATATGTCACTGTCACTCCCCTAACAAGAAGAAATACAGGTCAGAATTCATTCGCTGCTCGTATATTAAAGTTGTTAGCAAATTCTCTCTCCCGGAATATGTCTGAAATTTCTTTCCATATTGGGAGTGACTGTGACATACCAGGAGTTTCAAATGCAACCTTATATGTCACTGTCACTCCCCTAACAAGAAGAAATACAGGTCAGAATTCACTCGCTGCTCGTATTTTAAAGTTGTTAGCAATTTCTCTCTCCTGGAATATGTCTGAAATTTCTTCCCATAATGGGAGTGACTGTGACATACCAGGAGTTTCAAATGCAACCTTATATGTCACTGTCACTCCCCTAACAATAAGAAATACAGGTCAGAATTCATTCGCTGCTCGTATCTTAAATTTGTTAGCAAATTCTCTCTTCTGGAATATGTCTGAAATTTCTTCCCATAATCGTAGTGACTATGACATACCAGGAATTTCAAATGCTACCTTATATGTCACTGTCACTCCCCTAACAAGAAGAAATACAGGTCAGAATTCATTCGCTGCTCGTATCTTATAATTGTTAGCAAATTCTCTCTCCTGGAATATGTCTGAAAATTCTTCCCATAATGGTAGTGACAGTGACATACCAGGAGTTTCAAATGCAACCTTATATGTCACTGTCACTCCCCTAACAAGAAGAAATATAGGTCAGAATTCATTCGCTGCTCGTATCTTAAAATTGTTAGCAAATTCTCTCTCCTGGAATATGTCTGAAATTTCTTCCCATAATGGCAGTGACTGTGATATAGCAGGAGTTTCAAATGCAACCTTATGTGTCACTGTCACTCCCCTAATAGGAAGAAATACAGGTCAGAATTCATTCGCTGCTCGTATCTTAAAGTTGTTAGCAAATTCTCTCTCCTGGAATATGTCTGAAATTTCTTCCCATAATGGTAGTGACAGTGACATAACAGGAGTTTCAAATGCAAACTTTTATGTAATTTTCACTCCCCTAACATGAAGAAATACAGGTCAGAATTCATTCCCTGCTTATTTCTTAAAGTTGTTAGCAAATTCTCTCTCCTTGAATATGTCTGACTGTTCTTCCCATAGAAATCAGGTGTTTCAGATGCAACCTTATATGTCACTTTCACTTCTCCTAATGAAAACAAATACAGGTCAGAATTCACTCGCTGCTCATATCTTAAGGTTGTTACTTGTTAGCAAATTCTCTCTCTTTGAATATGTTTGAATGTTCTTCCCATATAAATCAGGTGTTTAAATTCAACCTTGTATATCGCTTTCTTTTCCCTAATGAAAAGAAATACAGGTCAGAATTCATTCGCTGCTCATATCTTAAAATTGTTAGCAAATTCTCTCTCCTGGAATATGTCTGAAATTTCTTTCCATAATGGGAGTGACTGTGACATACCAGGAGTTTCAAATGCAACCTTATATGTCACTGTCACTCCCCTAACAAGAAGAAATACATGTCAGATTTCATTCGCTGATCATATCTTAAAGTTGTTAGCAAATTCTCTCTCCTCGAATATATCTGAAATTTCTTCCCATAATGGGAGTGACTGTGACATACCAGGAGTTTCAGATGCAACCTTATATGTCACTGTCACTCCCCTATCAAGAAGAAATACAGGTCAGATTCATTCGCTGCTCATATCTTAAAATTGTTAGCAAATTCTCTCTCCTGGAATATGTCTGAAATTTCTTCCCATACCGGGAGTGACTGTGACATACCAGGAGTTTCAAATGCAACCTTATATGTCACTGTCACTCCCCTAACAAGAAGAAATACAGGTCAGAATTCATTCGCTGCTCGTATCTTAAAGTTGTTAGCAAATTATCTCTCCTGGAATATGTCTGAAATTTCTTCCCATATTGGGAGTGACTGTGACATACCAGGAGTTTCAAATGCAACCTTATATGTCACTGTCACTCCCCTAACAAGAAGAAATACATGTCAGATTTCATTCGCTGCTATTATCTTAAATTTGTTCGCAAATTCTCTCTCCTGGAATTTGTCTGAAATTTCTTCCCATAATGGGAGTGACTGTGACATACCAGGAGTTTCAAATGCAACCTTATATGTCACTGTCACTCCCCTAACAAGAAGAAATACAGGGCAGAATTCATTTGCTGCTCGTATCTTAAAGTTGTTAGCAAATTCTCTCTCCTGGAATATGTCTGAAATTTCTACCCATAATGGGAGTGACTGTGACATACCAGGAGTTTCAAATGCTACCTTATATGTCACTGTCACTCCCCTAATAAGAAGAAATACGGGTCAGAATTCATTTGCTGCTCATATCTTAAAGTCGTTAGCAAATTCTCTCTCCTGCAATATGTCTGAAATTTCTTCCCATAATGGGAGTGACTGTGTCATACCAGGAGTTTCAAATGCAGCCTTATATATTACTGTCACTCCCCTAACAAGAAGAAATAGAGGTCAGAATTCATTCACTGCTCGTATCTTAAATTTGTTAGCAAATTCTCTCTCCTGGAATATGTCTGAAATTTCTTCCCATATTGGGAGTGACTGTGACATACCAGGAGTTTCAAATGCAACCTTATATGTCACTGTCACTCCCCTAACAAGAAGAAATACATGTCAGATTTCATTCGCTGCTATTATCTTAAAGTTGTTCGCAAAAACCTCTCTCCTGGAATATGTCTGAAATTTCTTCCCATAATGGGAGTGACTGTGACATACCAGGAGTTTCAAATGCAACCTTATATGTCACTGTCACTCCCCTAATAAGAAGAAATACGGGTCAGAATTCATTTGCTGCTCATATCTTAAAGTCGTTAGCAAATTCTCTCTCCTGCAATATGTCTGAAATTCCTTCCCATAATGGGAGTGACTGTGTCATACCAGGAGTTTCAAATGCAGCCTTATATATTACTGTCACTCCCCTAACAAGAAGAAATAGAGGTCAGAATTCATTCACTGCTCGTATCTTAAATTTGTTAGCAAATTCTCTCTCCTGGAATATGTCTGAAATTTCTTCCCATATTGGGAGTGACTGTGACATACCAGGAGTTTCAAATGCAACCTTATATGTCACTGTCACTCCCCTAAAAAGAAGAAATACATGTCAGATTTCATTCGCTGCTATTATCTTAAAGTTGTTCGCAAAAATCTCTCTCCTGGAATATGTCTGAAATTTCTTCCCATAATGGGAGTGACTGTGACATACCAGGAGTTTCAAATGCAACCTTATATGTCACTGTCACTCCCCTAACAAGAAGAAATACAGGTCAGAATTCATTCGCTGCTCGTATCTTAAAGTTGTTAGCAAATTCTCTCTCCTGGATTATGTCTGAAAATTCTTCCCATAATGGGAGTGACGGTGACATACCAGGAGTTTCAAATGCAACCTTATATGTCACTGTCACTCCCCTAACAAGAAGAAATACAGGTCAGAATTCATTCACTGCTCGTATCTTAAAGTTGTTAGCAAATTCTCTCTCTAGGAATATGTTTGAAAATTCTTCCCATAATGGGAGTGATTGTGACATACCAGGAGTTTCAAATGCAACCTTATATGTCACTGTCACTCCCCTAACAAAAAGAAATACGGGTCAGAATTCATTCGCTGCTCATATCTTAAAATTTTTAGCAAATTCTCTCTCCTGGAAAATGTCTGAAATTTCTTCCCATACCGGGAGTGACTGTGACATACCAAGAGTTTCAAATGCAACCTTATATGTCACTGTCACTCCCCTAACAAGAAGAAATACGGGTCAGAATTCATTCGCTGCTCGTATCTTAAAGTTGTTAGCAAATTCTCTTTCCTGGAATATGTCTGAAATTTCTTCCCATATTGGGAGTGACTGTGACATACCAGAAGTTTCAAATGCAACCTTATATCTCACTGTCACTCCCCTAACAAGAAGAAATACATGTCAGATTTCATTCGCTGCTATTATCTTAAAGTTTTTCGCAAATTCTCTCTCCTGGAATATGTCTGAAATTTCTTCCCATAATGGGAGTGACTGTGACATACCAGGAGTTTCAAATGCAACCTTATATGTCACTGTCACTCCCCTAACAAGAAGAAATACAGGTCAGAATTCATTTGCTGCTCGTATCTTAAAGTTGTTAGCAAATTCTCTCTCCTGGAATATGTCTGAAATTTCTTCCCATAATGGGAGTGACTGTGACATACCAGGAGTTTCAAATGCTACCTTATATGTCACTGTCACTCCCCTAATAAGAAGAAATACGGGTCAGAATTCATTCGCTGCTCATATCTTAAAGTCGTTAGCAAATTCTCTCTCCTGCACTATGTCTGAAATTTCTTCCCATAATGGGAGTGACTGTGTCATACCAGGAGTTTCAAATGCAGCCTTATATATTACTGTCACTCTTCTAACAAGAAGAAATAGAGGTCAGAATTCATTCGCTGATCGTATCTTAAATTTGTTAGCAAATTTCTATCTCCTGGAATATGTCTGAAATTTCTTCCCATATTGGGAGTGACTGTGAAATACCAGGAGTTTCAAATGCAACCTTATATGTCACTGTCACTCCCCTAACAAGAAGAAATACTTGTCAGATTTCATTCGCTGCTATTTTCTTAAAATTGTTCGCAAATTCTCTCTCCTGGAATATGTCTGAAATTTCTTCCCATAATGGGAGTGACTGTAACATACCAGGAGTTTCAAATGCAACCTTATATGTCACTGTCACTCCCCTAACAAGTAGAAATACAGGTCAGAATTCATTCGCTGCTCGTATCTTAAAGTTTTTAGCAAATTCTCTCTCCTGGATTATGTCTGAAAATTCTTCCCATAATGGGAGTGACGGTGACATACCAGGAGTTTCAAATGCAACCTTATATGTCACTGTCACTCCCCTAACAAGAAGAAATACAGGTCAGAATTCATTCCCTGCTCGTATCTTAAAGCTGTTAGCAAATTCTCTCTCCTGGAATATGTATGAAATTTCTTCCCATACCGGGAGTGACTGTGACATACCAGGAGTTTCAAATGCAACCTTATGTGTCACTGTCACTCCCCTAACAAGAAGAAATACAGGTCAGAATTCATTCGCTGCTCGTATCTTAAAGTTGTTAGCAAATTCTCTCTCCTGGAATATGTCTGGAATTTCTTCCCATAATGGTAGTGACAGTGGCATACCAGGAGTTTCAAATGCAATCTTTTATGTCACTTTCACTCCCCTAACATGAAGAAATTCAGGTCAGAATTCATTCCCTGCTTATTTCTTAAAGTTGTTAGCAAATTCTCTCTCCTTGAATATGTCTGACTGTTCTTCCCATAGAAATCAGGTGTTTCAGATGCAACCTTATATGTCACTTTCACTTCCCCTAATGAAAACAAATACAGGTCAGAATTCATTCGCTGCTCATATCTTAAGGTTGTTACTTGTTAGCAAATTCTCTCTCTTTGAATATGTTTGAATGTTCTTCCCATATAAATCAGGTGTTTAAATTCAACCTTGTATATCGCTTTCTTTTCCCTAATGAGTAGAAATACAGGTCAGAATTCATTCGTTGCTCATATCTTAAGATTGTTACTTGTTAGCACGTTCACTATCTTTGAATATATCTGAATGTTCTTCCCATAACTGGAGTCATTCTGACATATCAGGAGTTTCAAATGCAACCTTATATGTCACTGTCACTCCCCTAATAAGAAGAAATACGAGTCAGAATTCATTCGCTGCTCAAATCTTAAAGTTGTTAGCAAATTCTCTCTCCTGGAATATGTCTGAAATTTCTTCTCATAATGGGTGTGACTGTGACATACCAGGGGTTTCAAATGCAACCTTATATGTCACTGTCACTCCCCTAACAAGAAGAAATACAGGTCAGAATTCATTCGCTGCTCGTATCTTAAAGTGTTAGCAAATTCTCTCTCCTGCTATATGTCTGAAATTTCTTCCCATAATCTGAGTGACATTGACATACCAGGAGTTTCAAATGCAACCTTATATGTCACTGTCACTCCCCTAACAAGAAGAAACACATGTCAGATTTCATTCGCTGATCATATCTTAAAGTTGTTAGCAAATTCTCTCTCCTGGAATATATCTGAAATTTCTTCCCATAATGGGAGTGACTGTGACATACCAGGAGTTTCAAATGCAACCTTATATGTCACTGTCACTCCCCTAACAAGAAGAAATACAGGTCAGAATTCATTCGCTGCTCGTATCTTAAAATTGTTAGCAAATTCTCTCACCTGGAATATGTCTGAAATTTCTTCCCATAATGGGAGTGACTGTGACATACCAGGAGTTTCAAATGCAACCTTATATTTCACTGTCACTCCCATAACAAGAAGAAATACAGGTCAGAATTCATTCGCTGCTCGTATCTTAAAGTTGTTAGCAAATTCTCTCTCCTGGAATATGTCTGAAATTTCTTTCCATAATGGTAGTGACTGTGACATACCAGGAGTTTCAAATGCAACCTTTTATGTCACTTTCATTCCCCTAACATGAAGAAATACAGGTCAGAATTCATTCCCTGCTCATTTCTTAAAGTTGTTAGCAAATTCTCTCTCCTTGAATATGTCTGACTGTTCTTCCCATAGAAATCAGGTGTTTCAGATGCAACCTTATATGTCACTTTCACTTCCCCTAATGAAAACAAATACAGGTCAGAATTCATTCGCTGTTCATATCTTAAGATTGTTACTTGTTAGCAAATTCTCTCTCTTTGAATATGTCTGAATGTTCTTCCCATAATGGGAGTGATTCTGACATATCAGAAGTTTCAAATGCAACCTTTTATACCACATTCACGCACCTAATAAGAAATAGAGGTCGGCATTCATTCGCTACTCATAAGTTAATGTTGTTAGAAAATTCTTGTGCTCTGGTTTTTACATGTTTTTCTATAATATAAATTAATACCCTCCTTCTTGTTGCGATGAAACCGAAAAAGTTCAATAGGATTTGTTGAAATTTTATAAGCAGTTTCTGACTTTTGTAATATTTCTTCAATACTCTAAACATATTATCGCTGCGTCGTTCCTTTTTTCGTGCAGTTCATATAGATGTAATGAAATTTAGTAATTCGAATATCTACAACTTTCACAATATTAGGCTGTGAATGTGTATCAGCAACTCAAAGAAAAAAAATTGATTTACAATGTCTGTTTACAAGCGTTTAACACATATGGGAAATATATATCTCATCAAGAAAGCAAATACACTTTTCCCTTAAAACAACAACATCAAATTTCCAGTGATGCTGAGAAGAAGAATTGTCGCAGAAGTGTTAAACACAAACTTCAACATAACTGCCACACAAGTGATAAAATATTTGCCATTTGTGTATCACTTTTTTTTTGTATTTCATAAAAATATTTCGAGGACATTGCCACGAACATTTCATTCAAAAACGTTTAATCAACGCAAATTAAGTTAATATCACAATAGAAATATAATGTACCTCTTGCGCATACACTTTGCCTACTAGTGTGGATGATATTGGTAGATTAATTTTATGTAGTAAACGAAAAAAGATTTATGGAACGGAGAAAAATTCCCTCCGGCGCCGGGATTTGAAACCGGGTTTTCAGCTCTACGTGCTGATGCTTTATCCACTAAGCCACACCGGATACCCACCCCGGCGTCGGACAGAGTCGTCTCAGATTAACTTCCAACTCTTGGGTTCTCTCTAGTGGCCACCCTCTGCACTACATCATAGATGCCTATGAACGCAGAACTGAAGTCCACGCATGTGCTGAGGTGCTCTCGTTATGAGTGACTAGTTGGCCGGGATCCGACGGAATAAGCGCCGTCTTAAGTCACGAAGTGATTTACGCATATCATATATATTATTCTAATGTACCGAAGTACATATGATATTTCCATGCAGAAATTCTGCGTCATCATACGATGAAAGAGTAATGGAACGGAGAAAATTTCCCATACGTTATAGTTGGCAACAGAAGTAGCCAATGACATTCGTATACACATTAGCTATTCCTCTGGAAAACACAGGGCGATAAATTTCTCTCAGTGATTGAGTTTGTATGGTCTTCTTCTATTTACTGTATTTAATTATTTTAACTTAATAATACTTGGAATAATAAAACAGCTTGTGAATTTTCCTACTTACCACACATTTTATATTCTAAATCCATTAATTTTCTTTATTTTATATTTGCCAGCTGTGTTGGCCAGAGTTATATTTTAAATTTAACATAACTCATTGATGTATACTTATTGTAGGAGAGGAACACTCAATTTTTTTTTTTGCATGCAGTGAATATGATATTCGAATATCTTAAATTATATAATATATTATGACGTCTGCACAGTTATTAGTATAATTTTTATTGATTATCTCAAAACTATACATTTGTAACATGTGTACTTTTTGTAGAAGTAAATTCAAATTATTTTAGTGAAATGAGCCCCAACCCCGCTCATTTCAGTCTCAGACAGACCATAAAAGTACCGAGTCCTTTTTCTTTTTGTTTAGGTAATTTTAAGATTTGTGTTTATATGTTTATGTATTTATATTTATTTATGTATTTCTTTATTCATTCGTTCATTTATAACATATTTATTTTTGTCTATTTGTGATGTTTTCAATTTATTTATTTATTTATTTATTTATTTATTTAATGTTTTATGTATAAATAACATTTAAAACCGCCATTACTTTAAAATGTTTTTTCTTCATCCATATCCATATGACATGCTTACATTTTCTTCCTCTTTTAATATCTTACCAAGAGGACCCTATTGGGGATCCAGTAGCAAACATTCTGTACTACGAAAACGAACGAGAGGGACAGTTGATTCTTATTGTTTTAATTATAATTTTATGATAATGATGGTTATTATTGATGAAGATGATGATGATGATTGTGACTGGGGAGCTGAACTTAGTGTACATTGGAAAGAGGCAAGTGGTATCAGTTTATTGCAACTAATATATATTTACCGAACTTTGATATTTTGTCTGTTTTTAATGCAAAGTAATATCATGTCACACGTTAACCATGTCATGTCGATAACATAAGGAAACCGTGGAATATATTTAATATAGATTTAGTTTTCCTTTATACTTAGATATTGACATTTACATTCTTGCCTTTACTGATTAATGTTGGATTTCGTTCTGTAGTAAATACTAAATGTGTTATTTAACACGTACACTAATGGAGGAAATGCAAGAGAAGACATGAGAAGAACGAGTGTAGGAAGGAAGCGACTACCAGATATTAGTGATTGTGAGGACTGAATAGATAGGGCGTTGGAGAGGTTATAGCGAAGAAGAAGAGTGCTAAAAAGTGAGTGCAGAAAAGTTAGGGGTGGCAAAAGTGTAAGGAAAGGAACAGAGAAGAAAGTGTTAGTGTAAGAAGATAGGGTAAGAGTGTAATAAGATAAACTATCAAACAATGAATACAATGATATCTGAACAAATGTGAAGTGGAATGAGAGAGAAATTGGAAGTGTAATTTAAGTGAATTAGATATTTGAGGTTTTTCAACGTTTTGGATTGGGAGTAGTAGCAGGGGTACTATAACTGTAGGAGTATTATCGAAATAAATATATGAATAGGGGTAATAAAATAGGAAATTTAGGAATGGAAGGGAAACAGTCTAGGTAGGAGGGAGAGAATAGAAGAGGATAGAGGGGGAAGGACATATAGCAATTCAGTCATAATAGAACATTAGAAAGCAATCAAGAAATTCTCGGCAAAGAATACCTTAATAGAAAAGAGTTATATGTATTAAAGGGATGGTGGATCGAAAAACAGAAATGTGAAGGTCCACCATAACTGTGAATTGTAAAGTTGAATGACAAATAAATATCAGTATCAATATTTAACACGTACTCTTAATAGCTTCTGTTAATTACACACATTGGGGAAGAGACAGAGATGAGAAATAGTATACATATATAAGCGCCTGCTTTGTAAGTTGTCTTCAATATCAAGCAGGTTCGTTTCTCGTATTCCTATATTCAAAACTATACTGACTTTAACACTTTTAAAATTTGTGCAGAAATGTGTTTAGAAATTGGAGTATCCTGAATTTTAAACTATTCAGGAGTCTGTTTCCTTATTAAATAGTAATTATTTGATATTTATTTCATCTGGATATGTAATTGTTACAGTACTACTGCGGGCGAAAATTACTGAGACTATAATTTTTTCTCTAAATTCGTTTCAATAGCTACTAAAATATTCTCTCCTTCAATATGTTGTAATATTCTTCCCATAATGAGTGTGATAGTGATGCCTCAGGAGTTTCAAATGCAACCTTAGGCACCACTATCACACGCCAAATAAGAAGAAATACAGGTTGCAATTCATTCGCTTCTCACGTGTAATGATGTTTGCAATATCTTGTGCACAGGTTGTAACACGTTTTCCTATTGTAGAAATTAATACTCACCTCCTTGTTGCAATGAAACCGATAAGATTGAATAGCATTTGCCTAAAATTTTTTGAGTAGTTTCTGTTTATTGTAATATTTCTTCAATGCTCTGAGTGTATTATCGATGCGTTGCGTCGTTCCTCTTTTCATGCACTTCATACACGTAACTTAGATGTAATGAAATGTAGTTGGGAATGCTACAACTTTCAAGATATTGAGCTCTAAACATTAACAACTCAAAGAAAAAATTTGACTTACAATGTCTGTTTCAAGAGTGTATCACAATGTTTAAATATATATACTTCATTAAGGACAGAAATTCCCTTTTTCCCTCATAGAGTAGCGTGGCAATTCCAGTGACGTTGAGAAGAAGAATTGTCGTAGAAGTGTTAAATGCAAACTTCAACATAACTGCCACTCAAGTGATAAGAGATTTGTTAAATTTATGGCACTGGTGTTGTTTTTTTCTCTTTCATAACAGGTATTCGACGACAATGTCACAAATATTTCACTCAAAAACGTTTAATCAGTTAAAATTAAATTAATATCACAAAAGAAGTTAGATGTACTACTTGCACATACAGTAGGCCTACTAGTTTGGTTGATTAGGGGAGAGTTGGGTACTATCGGACATCGGGTAATATCGGACAGTGCGTTTCTTTCATCTACCACCAGATCGTAGTACCTGAATGACATGGTTACGTTTCTGTATGCGATATCACAGAAACGTAACAATGTGATTCAGATATTATCACCTGGTGGTAGATGATATAAATCACTGTCCGATATTACCCAATCTCCGATACTACCTAACTCTCCCCTAGATAAATATATCCTTTTTTTGTAGTAAAGTTCATCCCATAGGCTATTATTGTAGGCAAGAGAAATAGCCAATGATTTTCATATACACATTAGCTACTCCTCTGACAAACATTAGAACGATTAATTTCTCCCATTGATTTAATTTGTATGGCCTCTTAATATGCAATTTTTGTTTAGTTATTTGAACTAAGTAATGTTTTAAATAATAAAATAGCTTTTGAATTTGCCTTCTTGCTCAAACATAACGTTATTTAGGGTAAAATTATATAAGTACCTAATTTCTCACGCTTCTATCCTGTAGGTGAATCCATGACATTCAATAACACTTCGTACAATTGATACTAAAACTGTGTGTTGTACTAGTAGACTATATTGTAAATCTCGTCTGTATATATATTTAATCTAGATTGTGACTATAAATTAAGACTTTATAATAGTATTAAGTTTTTTGACTTGTTCCATATTCTAGCTGTAAAGCAATGTATGAATACCATGGAATGTTATTAAATACAATACAATACAATACAATACAATACTACCTTTTAATTACATTAATTGCATTTCTATTAAGGCTATGGGGCAGTCTTACCAACTATTACAAAGAGAATAAAAATTCGAACGTATACCACAGGAGATAAAAACCTTGTAGTTGCTCATATTTTCCAGAGTAACGCTATTGTTTGAATATAGGGTAATATATGCATAATTTGTCGTTTCTCACTTTTGTGAATATTTCGTTATAATATCCATTCTGAAAAGCAAATCTTTTGTTATTCAAATCTTACACGAATTCCCTGTTATCTTCTCACATGATGTGTTAATAGAAGTTAAATTATGGGACTAAACATGAGTGAACAGTAACTGAATCATGAATTGCTGAAACACCACAAGAAACGGTTTTTCTCAAATTCAGTTTTTCATGTTTGCTATTATTCGTAAATAGGTTTTTCATGTGGTGCAGAAACCTCACATGCCCAGTGCTCAGTGCACTTTGCACAGCGCCAATAATTTACGGTGATTTGCAGGAAATTGCAATCAGCTAAGAAATCTACGACATTTGAAATATTTTAGAAACTAAAAATTTCACTTTGCTCTCCTTTGTTTTATAGAAATAAAGGAAGTTATAGTATTAAATATGCTGTTCACATACTTTATTCTATTTATTGACAAAAAAATAGCTTATACATTTGAATTTATTTAGAAGATAAAAACATATTCTTCTCCGGTTCCTTGTCCAAAAAATTATGTAAAGATAGGAAATAAAATTCACTCGTCGTGAATTGCAGAAACCCCACATGTCCACTTAATTTAAAAATTGAAGATCATGTATGTCATACATTAAAATTTATTATTATGCTTTAATAAGAAAATTGTCAATTCAAATTATCAAAAGCTTTCAAAGATAGCCTAATCAGATTTTTGTGCGTTTTGGAAAATACAGTCAGATGGAAATGTAGGGTTTCTGTAATTCATGACTAAATTATAGAAAAAGTGGAAGTGGTTTTTAAATATTGTTGTAAAAAGTGTATTTGTGTGAAAATTTCGACAAGATATTTCAAGTTACAACATTATTAGACAAAGTCATTTCCGGACCATGGTTCCTTATCTCAAATTGATAGATGTGCCCTTCGCCATCATCCCTGAAAATTTGTAACACTACCTCGAAAACACCCTGTATAGGGCCATCGGTCTCATTGTCTGATATGCGAGGTAATGCGTGTATATGTTGTTGCTGCTCAAGGACTTTGCTTTGTTTAAGGCTTCTGGTTATTATTTTAATTATCATCAGTAGTACTTGAAGTTGCGAAAACAAAATTCTTGCACAAATTCTGTTTTTAGTCCAACTAATATAGTTTTAAGGAAATTTCATCTTTTACCTATTTCTAAATTAACTGTAATATCATGCAACTCATTAACAATGTCATATCGAAAATATACGAAAATCATAGATTAGGCTTATATGTTATACAGAATTATTATTATTTATTTTTGTACTCTGATAACGACACTTAGGCTAATATTCCTGACTGTACTGAAAATGTTGAATGTTATCCTGTACTTAACACTAAGTTCCTTAGTTAATTCGTACACTTAATAGTTCACACCTATGGAGTAACGGTTATCGCGTCTGGCTGCGAAACCAGGGGGCCCGGCTTCGATTCCCGGTTGGGGCAAGTTACCTAGTTGAGGTTTTCTGGGGTTTTCCCTCAACCCAATACGAGCAAATGCTGGGTAACTTTCGGTGCTGGACCCCAGACTCATTTCACCGGCATTACCACCTTCATCTCATTCAGACGCTAAATAAACTTAGATGTTGATAAAGCGTCGTAAAACAACCTACTTAAAAATATACTTAATAGCTTCGGTTAATTACACACATTAAGAAAGAGAGTGAGATGACAAAATACTTAAATGTCTGCGTGGTAAGTCCTCGTAAGTAACAAGCAAAGTGCATTTGTGCTATTCCTGTATTGATATTTTCTGACACGATTATAGTTAAATTATCTCAGAAATGTATTTGTAATTCTGAATTTCCTGTATTTTAAATCTTCCACGAATGTAGTTTCCTTTGTGAAATATTCAATGTTGTTAGATAATTATTTGGTAATTAATTTCTCTGGAAATTTAATTGTTACAGGAAAACAGTTGACGAAATTGTTTAAGACTGCTTTTGTGTGTGTATATATATAATTTCATTTGACAAATTTATAAAAAGTTTTCTCTTTAATGTGTCTTAATATTCTTCCCATAAGAAGAGTGAGAGTAACATTTTAGGAGTTTCAAATGCAACCTAGAATGTCACTATCACTCCCCTCATAAGAAGAAATACAGGTCAGAAATCATTCGATAATCATATGTTATTGTTGTTAGTAATATCTTGTGTACAGCTTGCAACATATTGTCCTGTAATACAAACTAATACCCTAATTCATGCTGCCATGTAACCGAAAAGATTTAATGGCATTTGCTTGAAATATTGAAGTGATTTCTGTCTCTTCTAATATATTCGTTCGAAACTCTAAGTATACACTCAACCAAAAAGTAATTGGGCACTATTTTTGCCGCTTTAGAACCTCGTGGTACCAACTCTTGTTGCTATAACAGCAGCCACCCTATCAGGCATGATCTCCACTAGTTTGTGTAGGATATCCAATGGAATGAGTCGCCATTCCTCTTACAACATGCCACTCAATTGGACAATGGTAGTTGGCCCAATGTTCGGCAGCTACTATGCAGTGGTATGCAGAAAATAAAGTTTACCGGTTGGACTGGCCTGCACACAGTCCCGATCTCAATCCCATTGAGCACCTTTGGGATGAATTGTGACGCAGTTTGAGGTCTCGGGAGATGCGGCCAACAACCATTGTCCAACTGAGTGCCATGTTCAAGAGGAATGGCGACGCATTCCAGTGGATATCCTACACAAACTAGTGGAGAGCATGCCTGCCAGGATGGCTGTTGTTATAGCAACAAGAGGTGGTACCACGAGGTTCTAAAGAGGCAAAGCAATGCCCAATTACTCTTTGGTAGAAAGTGTATTATGGCTGTGTCGTTTCTCTTTTTCATGTACATCAAAATAGAGGTAAGGAAAAATAGCTCTGTATTTCGGAATGGAACTATTTTCACAATACTACGCTGCAAAGTTGTACGAACAATTCGAAATATGTATGTATGTATATATATGCTGCATATACTTTTTTTACTTACCCTATATTGTATGTTTACAAATATCAACTTAAAAACGCGGAGTGACATTTCCAATAATGTTGAGAACCAGAATTGTCGCAGGAATTTTGAATGCATACTTCAACATAAGTGCCACATAAGTGGTAAATGATTTGCTACTTGTGTGGCAGAGCTGATTTTTTCTCTTTCATGTATGTTGTTCGACGACATTTCCATAAATAATTAATCAGTGAAAAATAAGCTGATATATTAGAAGTGTGAATTAGATTACTACTTACGGATTTTATTACGGATGATATTACAGGTTAATATAACCGTTTCATTTAGTAACGTTCATTCCATATTGCCGGCAACAGAAGTGGCCAATGACTTTCATATACACATTAGCTACTTTTCTGACGAAGTAGAGTAAAGTTGCCTAATTCCGTGATACTCCTAATCCCGTGATACATTTTTTTTTCACTGAATGTCACGGGATAGGATATCTTGCTATGGAATTCTCCGATGTCTTAAAAGTAGGCAAAAGGTGCACTCTTTCGAGAAAGATGTCTGGCGCTATGGTTGAACGGCAACGCTTTTACTGACATTAGGGAATCATTCTGTAAGACGCTAGAATTGTGGGCTTTCCTCGGAAAATAATCGAAGAGGCAGCATAACGTGTTAATAAAGTTTGCTGAAAGACATTAGATGTTAATATCAAATACGGCAAAAATAATGCTTCTTCATCATCGTTAATCATTGCTGACTATGTTTCTTAATGCACTCCTGAGGGCTTGGCAGTTAACACATAATCACACACACGCACCCACGTGCACACACACACACATAAACTTGTATACAGCCTATGGAGCATGGATAATCCTCTTATAACTCAGAATATCAGACTTTTCTCTTTTAATTTATTCTATATATAATTAATTTTAATGTATTAATCCTTTTATTATTTTTGTGAAATGAGACCCAACCCCGCTCATTTCAGTCTCAGACAGACCATAAATTTACCGAGTCCTTTGTTATATTTAGGGGATGTGAAAATTTATACTTATTTATTAGTCTGTTTACTATACATTATTTTTTTTTTATTTATTTACTTACTTACTTATTTATTTATTTACTTAGTTGCTTATTTACTTAATTATTATTTATTTATTTATTTACTTATTTATTTATTGATTTATTTATTTAAAGCAGCCATTACTTTAAAATATATTTGATTCATCCTTAGCCACATGACATGCTTACATTTTCTTCCTCTTTTAATATCTAACCAAAAGGAACCTATTGGGGATCTAGTAGTAAACATTCTGTACTACGGAAACGGACGAGAAAGACAGTTGATTCTTATTGTTTTAATCATAAGCTTATGATGATGATGGTTATTATTGATGAAGATGATGATGATGATGATTGTGACTGGGGAGCTAAACTTAGTGCCCAGTAGGAGAGAGGCAAGTGGTATCAGTTTATTGAAAATAATATAGATTTACCAAACATTGATAATTTGTCTGGGTTTAAATGCATGGTAATATCACGTCACACATTATCCATGTCATGTCGATAATATAAGAAAACCGTAGAATATATTTAATATAGAATTAGTTCTGCTTTATACTTCGATAATGACACTTACTTATATTATTGCCTGTACTGATTAATGTTGGATTTCGTTCTGTAGTAAATACTAAATGTGTTATTTAACACATACTCTTAATAGCTTCTGTTAATTACGCACATTGGGGAAGAGACAGAGATGAGAAATACTATACATATATAAGCGCCTGCTTTGTAAGTTGTCTTCAATATCCAGCAGGTGCGTTTGTCTTATTCCTATATTCAAAGCTATACTGACGTTAACACTTTTAAAATTTGTACAGATATGTGTTTAGAAAATGGAGTTTCCTGTATTTTAAATTCCTCAGGAGTGTGTTGCCTTATTAATTAATAATTATTTGATAATTAATTTCTCTGGATATGTAATTGGTACAGAAGTGCAGTGGGCGAAAATAATTGAGGCTATTTTTTCTTCTGTAAATTCCTTTCAATAACTACTAAAATGTTCTCTCCTTGAATATGCAGTAATATTCTTCCCATAATGAGTGTGATAGTGAAGCTTCAGGAGTTTCAAATGCAACCTGAGGCATCCCTATCACACGCCAAATAAGAAGAAATACAGGTTGCAATTCATTCGCTTCTCACATGTAATGATGTTTGCAATATTTCGTGCACACGTTGTTACACGTTTTTCTATTAGGCCTATACAAATTAATACTCTGCTTCTTGTTGTAATGAAACCGAAATATTTAATGGTATTTGCTTAAATATTTGAAGTCCTTTCTGTTTCTTCTAATATATTCGTTCAAAACTCTAAGTATATTATCGCTGTGTCCTTCCTCTTTTTCATGTACATCAAAATAGAGGTAAGGAAAAATAGTTCTGTATTTCGGAATGGTACTATTTTCATAATACTAGGCTGCAAATTTGTACCAACAATTCGAAATGTATATTTATAAATGCTACATATACATTTTTTTACTCACCCTACATTGTATGTTTTCAAACATCAGCTTAAAAACGCATAGTGACATTTTCATTAATGTTGAGAACCAGAATTGTCGCAGGAATTTTCAATGCATACTTCAACATAAGTGCCACTCAAGTGGTAAACGATTTGCTACTTGTGTGGCAGTGCTGATTTTTTCTCTTTCATGTATGTTGTTCGACGACATTGCTATAAATAATTAATCAGTGAAAATTAAGTTGATATCACGTTAGAAGTGTGAATAAGATTACTACTTGCGGAATTTAGTACGGATGATATTACAGATTAATATAACCATTTCATCTAGTAACGTTCATTACATATAGTCAGCAACAGAAGTGGCCAATGACTTTCATATACACATTAGCTACTTTTCTGACCAAGTAGAGTAAAGTTGCCTAATTCCGTGATACTCCTAACTCCGTGATACGTTTTTTTCACGGAATGTCACGGGATTGGAAATCTTGCTATGCAATTCACCGATGTCTTAAAAGTAGGCAAAAGATGCACTCTTTCGAGAAAGTTGTTTGGCGCTATGGTCGAAAGGTAAGATTTGACTGACATTAGGGACTCATCCTGTAAGACAGTAGAATTGAAGGATTTCCTCGGAAAATAATCGATAAGGCAGCATAACGTGTTAATAAAGTATTCTGAAGGACATCATTAGATGTTAAAATCAAATACGGGAAAAATAATGCTTCTTCTTCATCGTTAATCATTGCTGACTATGTTTGTTAATGGACTCCTGAGGTCTTGACAGTTAACACATAATCACACACACGCACCCACGTGCACACACACACACATAAACTTGTATACAACCTATGGAGCATGGATAATCCCCTTATAAATCAGAATATCAGACTTTTCTCTTTTAATTTATTGCATATATAATTAATTTTTTATATATTACTCTAATTATTTTAGTGAAATGAGCCCCAACCCCGCTCATTTCAGTCTCAGACAGACCATAAATTTACCGAGTCCTTTGTTTTATTTAGGGGTTGTGAAGATTCAAATTTATTTATTTATTTACTCATTTATTTATTTATTTATTTATTTATTTATTTATTTATTTATTTATTTATTTATTTATTTATTTATTTATTTATTTTTCTGTTTACCATTTATCGTTTCGTGGCACTGGACCATGATGATATAATGACGTGAATCCATCTTAGCGCATCTTATTTATTTATTTATTTATTTATTTATTTATTTATTTACTTGCTATTTATTTACTTGCTATTTATTTATTTACTTGCTATTTATTTATTTTTATTTATTTTTTTATATATTTATCTATGATATGGGTGCTTCTGCAGAATCGTCACTGTTTGCACCAGAAACAGATTCGTGATCCCAAACTTTGACTGTGATTATACCTACCGATATTTTGTCTGTAGTATATTAACGTGTTAATGATTGTATTAATTGTACATGTTGACGTTTAAAAATCAATTTTCTACAAAATCAATAAAAAAATAAATGTATATCAGATGACGCGTTTTTCATTTTGTCAATTTCTCCCCACCCCTATTCTTTACGTTATATATTTGAAAAATGTGATGAATATGCGTTGCGATCGTTAAATGTGTTCTGAAGTTCGTTTTGGATTGTTACAAAATACTGCAGCTAAATGTTTCATGAAGTGTTGGAAAGAATTGTATTTGTATATTTAGATTTAATAAAGAACACTTAAATGTTTAATTATAATTTTATTGAAATGAGTCCCGTCCCCGCTTATTTCATTCTCAGACAGACCACAAAATTACGGAGTCCTCTCTTTTCTTCTTAGGTTGTGAAGGTATTAATATGTTTAAAGTGATGATTATATTTTATTTAAAAAAAATATGTTTAAGCTATTGTTTATTTAATAAATAATTGTAAGATATTCTTCAGTAAAGGAACAGTCATGGACAACTGCCTCCTTCCAGTTCTCCTAGGCCTATTCGAAGCACAGACATGGTCTCTAACGGAAAGAGAGCGGGACATGCTGAGAAAGTGCCGACGATAATTGGAGAGGAAGATGCTGAACATCACACTCAGACACAGGCTACGTAATGTAGACATAAGGACTCAAACAAATCTCAAAGACGCAGCAGATACGGTCGACAAGCTGAAGGAGAAATGGGCAGGACACGTGATGCGACTCAACGCGAACCGGTGGACACATCCTTACGACATGGGACCCAAGGATTGGCAAAAGAAACGCTGGAAGACAGAAGACAAGGTAGGCGGGAGAACTTAGATCAAGATTCGGCCAACTCTGGTCAAGAACAGCGAAATACCTACAACAATGGAACCTCATTACAAAGTGACTCCCAACCCAAACAGTGACTAGTGAACAGTAGACCCTTCAATACTAACCCAGATACCTTAAAACTATTATATTGCAAAAGTGACCATCATTCCCGGAGTGGCTAACTGGGAACAGCTTGACAAGCCAACCTGCATAGTTAGGAGGCCCTTGCCATTCACGGGATTTCGTGGCTAATTCTTAATTCTTCTTAAAGGAATAGTTTTGATGGTACTGTTCTTCATAAAATTACTGAGCAATATACAGCATCAGCCACCTCCAGCAATTATCAACAGAAATAGCAATGACGCTTTTCAAGACAATCATAACCCCCATAGCAACATATGGAATGAACATAATTTGGGAAAAACTTACAAGCAGAAACATGGCACAAATAGAAACAGTGAAAGCACACTTCATGAAAAGAGTGCTAGGAGTTGGAAAAACGGCACCATCGAGAATGACGTATACCCTAATGAGAGAGACTTTCTTCATCGAAGACATTAGACGACAGCTACTACTACCGAGCACCAGCGCACATGAGACTACGCTCCAAGGACTACAGGAGAAGAGGAAAGACATCCGTAGCGAATTCTACATAACTGAGGCCATGTGTACGAGAGAGTGGATACGACCCAACTACGACATGAGGCACATCCTAACACGATACGCAGTCCATGGTTTTCATCACAAGGTATGCAGCACGAAGAGTTTCCATGAGTCGAACCAAGAATGCGTGTGGGAATTGTGCAAAAACCCATGTGTACGACACCACATCGAAAAGTGCGCTGAAAAACGGTCATCGCTTAATAAGTTTTGCTCAGACTAATTAACTCACCTTATGCACATTTGTGCGCATTTACTCTCATTCGTAAAATTACTCAGTCCTTCCTTCTATTTAAGGCTTTGTGAAGATTTACTTATAAATTCATTATGAATTTATTTTAGTGTAATGACCCGTTCATTTCAACCTCAGACAGACTACAAACTCAACGATTAGATTCTTTACCTTAGAGCACGGTTGCAGAACTGGGGAAGAGAGGAGTGGAAACATGGGGAAAGAGTTTGTTCCCCCATCCACAAGGCCGGACCTTCAATGACGTTTGTGTGACGTTTGGCATATACACTGTTCTCTCTTCTCCTCTCCCCCTACCGTACAATGACGCGAGACTTGAAGGGAAGGGGTGAGTTACGTGTTCCGGGTTATGACGTTTGCTTCAATTGTAGCACAGTTTTGCATCCCTGCCTTAGAGGTTGTGAAGATCTTAAAGTGTTTGAACTACAAACACATGTCAATATGGCGCTTGTTTATTTAGATAGGGATCCTTGGTTGATAGGACATGAAGCGTGCGAAAAGCTGTTTAGAGAAATTATGGAACAGATCACTGTCCATAGCAGGGAACAGAAGACTTCACAAGCTTATGCTCGTTTATCATCCTCTATTCGATTACGGATGAAACAAGAAGTACAAGAACTCAAAGATAAACTCTCACAAGCATCAGCATCGCACACTGTCACATTTCAAGAAGCAGAGATGTGAACACGACAAGTAAAACTACTGCAAAGTCGAGAGAAGGAGTTGCAGCAGTTATTTAATTATAGAAACACAACGTATGATGCTAATCAATCACATTTAATACAACAGAGTGGTGCGGGTCCCACGGGCTGGAGTGTTGATGGTGACAAAGATTCTGCCATCCAACAAACACAACATACTGTCCAAATATCATAGATCTGCACTACTGGCATCAAAACGAATCCGGGAAATGCATGAAAGCATCGTTGATACTAAAATACACAGTAGAGACAATGTTTCTCACATTTCCTGGATAAAGAACAGCAGCGGAGGGCAAATCAGACAGATCGGTTGCTCATCGTCAAACGATCGAGTTGAGACAGAATAAAAAGACGATGAAAAAACTGCTAAGAGCCGTGATATAACTCAGAAATGCCTCTATTTCGTGTGGTATATAGGTCTACCCTTGCCCAATTCATTATTAAAATTGTAGAGTGTGATAATATCTTTAAATAAGGCGATTGTGTAGAAAGATTATACCAGGTAAGGTTTATCTTGTCTCAGTAGCAATAAAACCAAGTCCCTTCAAATGAGGGTGGATATTATAGGAGGGTTGTAAATTTTCAGGATGCCTTTCAAGACCTTGTTATTGTACAGGCTACGGGAACTCAGTTTCTTGAAAGACAAGCTCAGTGACGGAACTACACAGTACGAAGAGAGATATTTTGTTATTTTATTTTGCGCTGGAGAATGTAGCAACTAGTCCCTTCCGACACTGGATGGATGGCCGGCATCGCTCCACTCCCCCATCACCATAACAACACAGACGAAGTAAGACATAACTACTTTCTCTCTCTTTTCACAGTAAGACAAGATACATCACACAGACTTTAGTGACATACAGTTGCAGCCGTTGTGTACATTATATAAATAAATAGGCCTACTTATATAGGCCTAACAATGAAAAAATGTGAATTAAAGTAACCCCTTCACACAAGTACAAGTATGTGCAATAAATTATAGAGAAATATAGTAGGCATTTTCCTTTTTCTGTCTCTCGTTTTCCTTCTACTTTTGAAGAAAATAAAGTAAACGACTGTTCGTAAACTTATGGCAAGTACCCCTCTCAATTTATGCTTCAAAATTGGAGTATTCATAATGTAAGTGACATGAAGCCTATAACTGTGATTGTAGCAAGGGGAGATCTAAGGAATATCATAGTTGCTTCAATATGTAAGGTACAAATGTATTTATTGTAGCAACAGTTTTTACTATGGAAGCAAGAGTGCATGAACTGTAATACGCAATTAAAGAAGAGGATCCTGCAATCCCATATGGAAGAGCTATACTTTATTATAACCTCCACAGAGGGACTCTACGGTTTCGTTTCGCGGAACTAGGTCATAGATCTACACTACTGGCATAAAAACGAATCCAGGAAGGGCATGAAGGCATCGTTGATACTAAATAGAGAGTACTGCCCACATTTCCTCGATAAAGAACAGCAGCGGAGGGCAAATGAGACAAATCGGTTGCTCATCGTCAAACGATCGAGTTGAGCCAGAATAATAAGACGATGAAGAAACTGCTAAGAGCCGTGATAGAACCCAGAAATATCTCTATTTCCTGTGGTATATAGGCCTACAGGCCAGTACGGAGTGATTCACAAGGAATAGTAAATATTTTGTGGAATGGAAATATGGGCTATTTTGATTTAACGGTTCATATAAACACGCGCCCAATCTTCAGTGAGTGTCAAGATACAGCTATTTGAATCTCTGTTTGCTGCACTGTGGTCTAAACTGCACGACCAACCGGATATCACTGTTTTAAAGATTGCTTTCTAGAGTAAATAATTATCTTGTATAGAAATAGACAAATGAGGAGAAGGGGATTCTCGATTCATTTGTTGAAGAACGTCAAGACACTGCAAATGCCAACAATTGGCACTGGACAGAACAAATTTGATAAGGTTTGTCTGTGGAGAAAATAAAAGAACTTCTAAAAAATTTGAAGTTTGAAAATGATATCGCGGAGTTTGAGATCACAGAAGAGGAAAAGTGTGAAGGAAAGGCTGTAGCATATAATCCCCCTCACACAGACTCCAACAGGATTGGACCACGTAGGACCAAGCAAATGGCAGAAGGAGAACCTACGACCTATACTTAGGAACGAGAAACCAGGTTTCCACATGTACGCGGCGCCCCCCCCCCTTCATCTGGACATCGGGCACGGTATCAAGGTCACTCTTTCGGACCTTATGAGGGCCAGAATTTAATATGAATACTCCCATTCATACAGACCTCAACCGGATTGGACAACGTAGGACCAATCAGATTCCAGAAGGAGAACCTACGACCTATCACAGCAAGTACTCCCTCATCGAGACTACTATACATATAAGAGCTGGCAGACTATTTCCTTATCCAACAACTGCTCTGAAGATGGCCACAACACAGCGGTCGAAACGTCAGCCAATAACACGAAGACAACGCGGTAGAAGCCCTGAAGCTTATCCACACAAGGTTAATATTTGTTTATGAGTGGAAAATTGTAGTTAATTAGACAGGCTGGGTAAAGTTTGGAGACAAAGCAGCGAGAGGCACGATAAATATTCCCAACCTTAGTGAAGAAAGTGATGTGTCAGAAGTTGACATTGTTGTTTCACTTAAAAGCTCAAGTCTTATAAAATATGCCGCCTCAGTTATTTTGGTGATTGTCTATTATAGAACAAAGAGTAATTTTCTTCCATGATGGGAGGAGCATCAGTGATATAGGCGTTTTAAATATAACCTTGATCACCAATGTTCTTCGGACAGCAAAAGTAATTACACAGAAAAGCGGTGTCTGTTAAGGAATACGTTGAACTTGTTCGCTGTCTTCGTTGTAATAATTTATTCTAGTATTGAAACAGAGAATTCTTTGAAACTTGTAATAGACAAAATTATAAAGCGCAGTAATATGTTGATACTACAAGTTACATCTTGTTTACATATCTTTTAACACTATATCACTTCGGAATATGTAATGTCTTTCTCGTGCTAAATTCCATCGTACCTGGTTAACATGTTTCGGACTGTTATGTACCTTCTGAAGAAGTTATGCACATATGTACAAAAAGATGTTCGCCAATAACAACACAATTCACTGGAACTTGTTTCCTGTATTCAGCCTTCAGCTAAATGAGTCGTGGTATAAAGTAACACTAAGTAGATAAGCACGTGGTAAGAATGGTAATAATGGTTTTCAGTTAAATACAAGATATTAGTCTATGTGTTAGAATACGTCATTTGAACATACGTAACTGAGCTCGCTGTTTGTAAAATAGCTGACACATCAAACAAATTAGGATCGATTACGCGCTAAGCTTATTGAGATCGTTTTGAATCACACTGCGCAAAGATGTCGGGCAAAGAATAGGCCGTGCCTCCCTCTGTTTTGTGGGCTCAAAGACACAATGTAATTTTCCTCACAATCTGTCTCGAAGACTGCAAGAACCCCGAAATAAAAATAGACAACGATAAAGTCTATTCACATGGAATTGGTGGAACTGAAGAAAATCTCACGAAGTAACAATACCACTTTTCAAAGAAATTGACCCCGATAAATCTGTAAAGTGTGTACGTGACCGTAAAATTGAGCTGGTGCTGAAGAAAAAGGAGGAAATTTGACCATACTGGCTACAATTGATGAAAGATAAGAGGAAGTATCATTGGCTGAAAGTGGACTTCAACAAATGGAAGGATGAAAATGATAGTGAGGACGATCTGGATGTAGGCCAATCTGAAGACCTCGAAGAGATGATGAGGCAGATGGGTGGGCTGGGAGGTGGAGGTGGTGGTGATACTGTCCAAATTTCACGATAGAATCCCTGCGAGAGGAGTGCGGTCATTGCGAGGTAAGAGGAAAGATTAAGCCAGTAACTCTGCGTTCTTGAAGGGGCAGGTGGATGGGAGTGGTGATATTGGCCGGCTGGGACAAGCAAGGCCCAGTCAATGGCCGGCAGGTTCCGTGTTGGGGGTAGGTTATAAGAGTGGGGGAAAAACTGGCATTCATTGCTTGGATCTTCTCGTGAAATGTCGACAGTAGTAAACCGAGCTTCGATGATCTGGAACCAGAGTCTGATTCCGATGATTAGGAACTTCCAGACTTGGAGTGATGGTGTGATCTACAAACAACCAGAACCCAGTATAAGAGTCATCAATATTTTTCCTCATCTATCGCCGTTCAGAGCCTGAGAATGGAAAATGGACCAAAAATATTATAATAAACCCATTAACAGGCCCGTTGTTCAACTGTAATAAAATTGATCGTTAATAACAGGTCTTCTTGACACGATTCAGATCACTATTAATCAGGGGCGGCTTTCGAAGAGGGGCTGCGGAGCTGCAGCACCCCCAGACATTTGTGGCTCTTGTCTCGTTTTATGTTGTGAAATATATATTTTATTATACAGTCTCTATTTAGCGGCTCGAATTTTTAAAAATTTCGCTTTCATTGACATGCACGCAATCGTTAGTGAAGTCACTTCCTCCCCTGGTGCTGCCAGAGCGAAGCCAGAAACAAAGAGCGTATTCCGAATGTCACCGGTGAGCAATCCTATGGCATCACGGTGTTCCGAATTCCACCGATGACGTCATTGATGTTCCACCGGTGTCGCACCGGTGCCATCAACTTGTGGAGGTGGTGGCAGTCTCCATCAGTGAATCTGATTGGTTCTTGTATAGGGCGGGAATTAGCAGACGAATGACATCGTGCACTGTTGTGTCATGGCGGTGTGTTCTGCTTTAGTTCTCTGTATTGTTTGTAATGAGCACAACGTAAAAACAATATGTTAATGGCTTATGAGCGAACATGTCAACGGACCAGTTATTAGTACCGGTTCAAGAAATAAGTTGTTTATGCTCTCCTTTCTTTGAACGAGATGGCAGTACGGAAATTTCGCAAAATTTTGCTTGCGTAGCACAGATAACCACTTACACAGTCGCCATGACAGCATCGATTCTTCCAGCAGTTTTGTTCCTTATTTTCGTTGCAACGTGACGTCATCGATGCCACCGGACCGGTGAGATTCGGAATACGCTGAAAGACTATGGGTGAAGCCGCTTCCTCCCCTGGAGCTGCCAGTCTCGTCTCGGATGCTTTGCGCGTTAGTTTTACCCTTCCCCCTGCTGCCCCTGGCCATGAATACAGAGTTTCCAGGAGTTGCAAAATTTGCAGCAGGTTGTCAGTAGCGCGCAGTTTTGTAAATACATTTTCTTTGATGTTGTGAGTATAACAATTGCAACAATATTTAATTCTGTACAATATTTACAGTCTATTCAGTTCAGTACCTTAACAATTCAGGAGAAATGTGAAATTAAGTGCCCATCAGTTGAATCTCATAATGGTAAAAGCCACTAAACAAAATACAAAAGCTCGCATATTTTTTTGCTGATTTATCTAGTATCCCTGCTTTCTTCTCTTGATCTCCACACAGTCTGTATTAGATTAATGTGTTTCAAAGACAATTCGATCAGCTGGGGCAACAAGATGGAGTTTTAAAATAAGAACAGTAAATGTTGTTCATGAGAAGAAGACATCATTGCTACAATGTTTTCAAACAATAATGGAATCTGAAACATCTAACAACATCATAATAAAATGAAGCAAGCGCCCTGGTGCGTGCTCTTGAAGATCATGAATTCAATTTCTGGCTCAGTTTTTTCATTTATTGATGTATCATGTAGATACGTTATACAACCAACTACAAATCGCCAGTTAGATATTTCTAAGGTTCAAATCTGCATATAAAAAAATAAAATTATGGTTTAACTTCACTCGCAACTGCAGGGGTTATATCAGCGTCGCCGGTGTGCCGGAATTTTGTCCCGCAGGATTCTTTTAAATGCCAGTAAATCTACTGACATGAGCCCGTCTCATTTAAACACACTTAAATGCCATCGACCTGGGCCGGGATCGAACCCGCAAACGACTATGCTACCGAGGCCGACTCTGCATACCAAGCTTATAATGCCTTACCGACATATCGGATTTTAATAAGAAGATGATTCAAAAGTTTGCAACCTATAAGACAAGGCGCATGGAACTAATATTTAAATAAGGTAAGATGCATGGTTTATTTTTGTATGCAGCCCCCCTGAATTCAATACCCACTAGCCGCCACTGCTATTAATACCTCCTCCATGTGTGACGTTGCAAAAAGACTACCAAACGTCAAGTGCAAACAACTTCAGTGCAGGCATTACTTCATATTGCCAAAATGACAAGTAACGGGGTAGTTATGCAGATAATATGGATATGAGAATAAGATGACGCCTGTTCTTTAGCATAGGCTATTGGATTTTCGAACTCATCCTGTAAGACGATCGATGACACTAGAATTGAAGAATTTCCACTGGAAATAATATAAACGGCAGCATAACGTGATAATAAAATATTCTGAAGGACATTATTAGATGTTAAAATCAAATATGGAAACATAAATGCCTCTTCATTATCGTTAATCATTTCTATGTTTCTTAATGCGTTCCGGAGGACTTGACAGTTAACAAGCACGCACATACATAGGCCTACATAGCCTATACCGTCTTGACAGCATGAATAACCATCTCATAACTCAAAATATCAGCCTTTTCTCTTCAAATGTATTATTAATTTAATTAATTTCAATGTAGTAATCAATTTAATTATTTTAGTGAAATGAGCCCCAAGCCCGCTCATTTCAGTCTCAGACAGACCAAAAAATTACCGAGTCCTTTGTTTTGTTTAAAGTTAGTGAAGATTTTTATTTATTTATTTTTTAATTATTTATTTATTTATTTTTCTATTTATCTAGTGGGATACTTACTATAGGCCTATATTTATTATTATTTAATTATCTATTTATGCATTATTTATTTATTTATCGATTTGTTTATTTATTTATTATCGTCGTGTGGCACTGGCCCACTAGTGTTTGAATGACGTGAATCCATCGTAGCACCAGCAGAAGCAAGTAGCATCTTTCACCTCCATGTTTACTCGTGACTTGGATTCCAGACCTAAAGCGTGATAAACGAAGATTTTCCTACATTTCAGTTGTAGGATAATACAGGACAGTGTACGACTATTCGAAAAGTGGAGGGCAGTGCGGTACTTGTTAGTGAGCGTGTACATTAAAAGAAATAGAAAGCAGGCATAACGCATAGCCGTTCTCAGCAGAAGAGGTGCGCCAACCATATAGACATAAAAGCCAACAGAATCCATAGAGTAAGGTCCACAAAACAGACAACGTCCCTTGCGGGACATGCGGAGAACTAGAGCGTCCAGCAGTATACTCTGGCGGCCATTACAAGAGATGGTTTTAAAAAGCTGAGGGGTACGGAAATATCTAAGCAAGCTGAAATCCAGGCTACAAGGAATGTTAGCGGCGGAAGTGATGAAGACCATAAGAGACATCGAAATCACAAGTCCTACCGTCTTAAGAGTAATCAGAAATAAGACAAAGACCCAGCCCCCAATCTACCGCAAATTCCAGATTATATATAGATTGCTCATTCCTATGTTAAAATCGGTTGCACCGCCAGGATCGCCACCCTTCCGCCGTAAACGAACACGAGATGGCGGTACAGTCGCTGATGGAATTGTAATGGGAGTTATGACGTGAATCCTTATGTTTCAACTAGATGGCAGCGTAGTAAACCTAACAAAAGTTGTTACCGTCAAATTCTATAACCCAGAGCAATCTGGGTATATATGATCTAGGGGTAAATAGAAGAAGACCAGAATGGAGAAGCTCAGAGATAGGACAGAGCAGCACAGGACCAGTCCAATGCAGGAGCAACCACACCCGTAGAAAACACCCTAGATACCCCAGCAGAAGGAAAAACTACCAGGAAGCAAATTAGCCGGGATGGTGCATAGGTGTAGGAAGAAGATCAACTAGTCCACTCCAGGCAGCACCCCAGATTGCTCCAGGAGAATGACAGGAAAGACAGCTTCGTATACTCAGCCAAACCGTAATATAAAAAAGGCAAGGCGAAAATTGACACTAGGCAGCAGGCTATGTCGTGATTACATAATGCTAGAAGATTAAGCCCCGAAAGGACAACGCAGAATAACATTAAGAATCTCAACGAGAATGGGATAAGCAACAGGATCAGTTGCGACAATGCCTACGATCGCTAGACAAGCATGGCCTTCAAATTCGGGATACCACTAAACGGCTTGACCAGGTACATAACTAGCTGGCACATGAACATTATATGCTGGCACGTTTGCCAAATATGGAAATACGAAGACGCAAGATCACAATACTGAAATGATGACCTGGAGCGAGGAGGGACTTAGATATATATTAGACCTTACAACAGAGGATAACTTCAGAAAATACGACATTGTCGTAATGACTGAAAAATTAATTACATAGGCTATATAACAAGAGTGAACATAAAATGGTTCTGTAATATACAGATCGATTATTTAGTCCTGACAGCTTGACGAAGAGAAAGAGGAGAAATAAGAGGATTAGTGGGAAGAGCTCCGAAGTAGAGATAGGAGCGAGCCGTGAGAAAATAAATGTAATACAGTAGAAACAAAACGTTCTGCCGCATCCGTGATATCCGATCGTTCTGAATGCAAGCGACTGACTAATCTGAACTCATTGGCGTTACTTAATAGACTTACCTGACCCAGGCGCACATTGTCGGCGATTTTCAAGACTAATAATCGTACTGTACACGCATACGCAACGCAGGAGCTTAGAAAAAATTTTTGCGTAGTTGTCACTAGCCTGCAGGAACCAGATGTGTCACCATTTGATATACAGACGAACGGAGGAAACATCATAGTAGAACAATGCAAATCAGGAACAATCATAGGTGCATACTTCAATCATGAATGGAGTGCAATAGACAGCATGGAGAGAATATATGCTTTGAGGATTTCCCGGCGTTTGATGTAGAATAACTCTTCTCGGGTTCTCAGCCAGGTGAGTTGAAGATTTGCTTCTTGAGGGAAGGAGATGGCAGAGCTAGCCATCGAAAGATTGGAAGCAAATATCCAACTCATCTGGCTGAGAACCCGAGAAGAGTTATTCTAGCATGGAGAGACTCGGCAAAGCTATAAACAAAACACAAATTTCAGAACGAATAGTCCTAGCAGGCGACCTCAACTGCAACATAGATGAACGCAGCAGGAAAACTGAACGGGAGCTATACAACCTGTATACTGTACCGAGATTATCGTTAGTAGGTAATAGTCGGTGGAGGTACACGTGCGACAATTGCAGAGGATCCATAAATCATTTACATGAAAGGTTTCCGGATGATCCAGGACAGACTGGTCAACAGGGATGGCCCGCTAGTAAGAGAGCACATACCAGTGACAGCAATAGGGCTCCTATAGTAGAGGCAGAATCAATAGGCGGGTTTTTGGTTTGGTATGGAAACAACTCACTCCACACTTTCTCTAGCGGTTTATGACCTGAACAAAGAGATCTTTCTGTCGCTCCGTTCGAATGTTAGTTATCGACAAATGCTTATCTGTGATACTACTGTGCTATAGTTTGTTCGTAAATATAATATATCTCATAATAAACAGTATTTTTAAACAACTACTAAGATCATCCGAGTATTGTAATCGCTATCATGTCTCAATCGGGTCCTGATATCAGAAGCCTTACTAAAGGTGTTGTTCATCAACTTCAATGTTTCTTGAAAGAACTGTGAGGACATTAAAAATGTCCTATCATCAATGCAGACAGTCACTGTCAAAGGTCAGTGGCGCTTCTTTACGATCGGTCCAGAGAATTTATGCAAAAGGGAGACGAATAGCAGTAAAGCAACGATCCTATCGAGCCTAATTTTACATATATTTATTTAAAGAACACACGGAGAGATGTAGATAATATGGAATTTTACATTTAAATTAATAATATTTTTTTTAGATATTATAACATTTTTTATGCTATATTAAGTTGTTTATTTAAAACATTAACAATGGAGAATTGTTTCATTATTTAGATTGTTGAAAACCATTATTAAGTTAATTTAATTTTTTTTAGAAATTGTTCACGGAATAAGGTAAATTTCTTAATTGATATGCTAATTATATCTCTGTCAAATGGAGTATTATATTGTAGTCTACTAGATATTCTCGACTGCTAAATTTTTAGGAGCTCCAGTGTTAGTTATAATTAGGTAAAATACATTACGTTTGCGAATAAAATATTATTAGGATCATAAAATGAAATATTATTTAATAACTTGTCATTAATACATTAAGTTGGTAAGTATACTGCATAAACATTATTTAGTATTTACTGTTTCAACACAACATTCTGAAACTACACAAATACAAAGTATTTGTGTAATGCTAAATATTTGATTTATATTAGGTTTACATTACACTTTATTACATTTGTGAAATGACTTAACGTACAAAATATTATAATGATAATATTGAGTAAAGAACGTAGGCCCTATTTGTAATTAATACAAATCACGTTATTATTTTATTTATTTTCTAAGTTTTCCTGCAGTGAAATAGTATCAATGGAGTTATTTGGGACAGGACCATACACCAAGCAGGTTCTGAGGGGTGCAGGAGTCGGGGTAAAGAAGTAGGGGTTCGGCAGACCCGCCGATTTCTTCTGCCCCTAGTATAGCCAGAAAAAAGTAATAGCACTACAATAACAAGTTATGAGCGCCAGGAAACCTGGGAAGTACTTGGACATGGAAAAACTGAAAGCAACGACATAGGAACTCAAAGCAAGCCAGAGAGACATCCAGGAAAGAAGAATAAACCAAGCCACACACCGCATCCTTCTACAGAATCTAATAGAGATAACACAGGGGAGGAGGAAGACAGCTGAAACACGTCGTAACACACAACATAAGAAGAGACTTTGGAACGTGAACCAGCAGAAGATCGACTACCCCACAAAACGTATCCATAAAAGTGGAACAAGATCCCATCTGATGTTGAAGCAGATGATGATAACCAAGAATTTGACAGTCTAATCCAGTCAGATTCAACTGTAAGCGTGTTGGTGCATGTTACAGAAGCTCCATGTCCACCACGCCTTGATAGTGCTACTGGTGACAATCCAGACGAGCTGCCAGAAACGAACACGAAGAAAATAGACGTCTTCTGTCCCTCCTTGAGGACAGAGATCGTAAAATTGCTTCCCTCGAAGCTCGCATCTCTCAACTGCAGAAAGAAATATATCAGGACTGACTTTGGGAAGAGAATGGTAGAGCTCATTAGGCTCATGATGTCACTTGGCACAGCTGAATAAATGACGGCATCCTAAATGTTGGCTCAGTAGTTACACTAATGTCAATGCTTTCTTTGTAAATAATTGATAATACTGTGGAAGATATTTTAATTGTTTTATGCTTCCCGCATGAAAATCAGTGTGTATTCTACATACAGGGACGTCATTTTATTTTTACTAACATTTCTAACATTAACGTGGCTATACATTTGGATCAGCGGTTGAGAAATGTAAACACCGTTTGCTACCCCCTTCCACGACCGGAGTTCGATGATACTGGCGTAATATACAAATAAATCACTTTACTAGGTACAGGAGGAAAGAAAAGTATTTCATCCATTTACTTAAACTAGGAAATATCGCGATTTTGAGTTTGATAATTTTCATTATGTTTTTGTTTAATCAAAATACAGTATAGTATTAACAATGAATGTTTTTACTCACGAACTGAGCTGTCCATGCGGACGTATTCATTATGCAGTGTATATTATACTGTCTACAGCACATTAGCTTACACTATAGAGAATGAAGTTAAATTGAAAAATAATCATAATATGGGTATTTAAACACATTTTTGAAAATGGTGGCCGTTCATTTCGATACAGGCTTCAGTTCTAATGTGCATATTACCGCACTATAGACTATTGTACGTAATTCCAATTACCAGGTTCTTACTTCGTATCAGTAACTCATGTTGAAATAATTCTGTACCTACTCTATATAAGAGACCTTACGTACTGTAAATTCAATCTTCACTTCTGCTCAATCCGAAAAGATAAAATTACTCAGACATGCTATCTACTGTCCGTCCAAGTGGTTACGTCGCAGCGTCGTAGAAAGGGAGGAAATCACGTGACAGTTAATTACTTAACGAGGTCCTTTTATTTAAGTTATTTTAAACAATTGTATTGGTATCATATTACGTTGACGTCCAATTCCTAACAGAAAATAATGTTCTCAGAAGAGCTAAGACAGCCCAGCCACTAGCATTTACAGAGAGGCGAATAGAAGCAGATGGGGGAAACCGGGATGCGACGTAGGCAAATGGAAAGTGATGCAATATTGAAAGCTCTTTCGTCACTGGAAAACGCGAACATATTTTTGGAACGTACTGTTCACTATGACCGTAAGGCTACTATGACTGTATATGCGGTCTTGGATCTGTGTGGAGGACGGTTGAACTTCATTAGTGGAAGGGGTCGGAGTGAAGTACATTGAACAATTCAGGTGCAATAAAAATTGAAGTAAAAATAAAATGATGTCCCTGTAGCATTTCATCTCTTGAACCCAGATTTTTTCTCAGAAATTTTCTACCACGAAAGGTTTCTGAAAATCTTTAAAATAAAAAAAATATAATGAAAACCTCTATTTTGTTGTAGTTTCTGTAAACATAATGGTCATAAGTTAATTCAACTGATGTTCGTGGAGAGATCTCAATACCGAACAAACCAAAGCATTGGACAGAGGAAAACAGAAATAAAAGGGAAAAGCATTTGTTTATATACTTCATCTTCACCAGTGAAGAGGCTTGTAAGGGAGATCACTGAAATGTCTTCAAAATGAGTAATGCGATCGTGTAGCAAATTGAAATTTATTGGTGCCATAGAAAGTAGTAGAATTGTTTACGTATATATACAATGTGGGAAATGCAGAAACACTATATCGTAAAAAATAGATATTGCTCAAATGAATCTAGTAGTCTATCGGACTGCAGGGAGACTAGATTTGAGTGCTTCTGGAGCCTCATCACTGTTTGCACCAGAACCGGATTCGTGACCTCAGACTTTGACCACAGTCTACTAGTCACGAAGCTTGAGTTTTGAGGGTGCTAGAAACACTAGACTGTGACGGTACTATTTTGCATTGCCTGTAATGAGGCGATGTTAGCGATCCTAGTGGTGAGCAACTATCTAATGCTTGCATATTTACTACGTATTGAGCTTCGCGACTGTATATACTAGACTGTGCTTTGACTGTGATTATTGCTGCCGATATAGGCCTATTTTCTGTAGTAGTTGTATTATCCAGTTAATCATTGCTTTAGTTGTAAATGTTCACGTTTAAAAATCGATACAAATAAATCTGTTTGAGATAATGCTTGCTTATTCTGTCAATTTCTCCATTTTCTTTATCTTGTCATTTTGAAGAATGTCTTTAGTATGCATTGCGCACATTAAATGTGTCTGAAGTTCTTTTTCTATTTTTATAAAATATCGTAGCTAGATGTTTGATGGAAAGTGCTGGAAAGAATTATATTTGTATATTTAAATTTAATAAAGAACAGTTGATTTTTTATTTATTGTATTATTGAGATAGCTCCGTCGCCGCTCATTTCAGTCTTAGTCAGACTATAATATTACGTAGTTTTTTTTTAGTGAAATGAGCCCCAACCCCGCTCATTTCAGTCTCGGACAGACCACAATATTACCAAGTCCTTTTTTTGTTTAACGTAGTGATTGTAAAGATGTCTAACTTTTTATTTACTTATTTATTTATTTATTTACTTATTTATTTGCTTTTTGTTTGTTTATTTATTTATTCATTATATATTTATTTATTTATTTATTTATTTATTTGTTTACTTGTTTACTTATTTATTTATTTATTTATTTATTTATTTATTTATTTATTTATTTATTTATTTATTTATTTATTTATTTATTTATTTATTTATTTATTTATTTATTTATTTATTTATTTTTAATTCAAAATTTGAACCACATGAATTTCTATAACTGGATTTAAATGGACATTTTAATATATCTAAATATTCTTCAATTCTAGGCCTACATATTTTTGTAAATTCAACTAAAATTGTATTTTTTATATTAAGTAATAACATTTTTAATTTGTTGTAATATCCATTTTGAAATTCTACCAAATTTGTATTTGTGTTACTAAGAAATAAATGTTAAAATGTTGTTGCATAAACAGTCATTGTTCATAAAACTGATTTGTTACACCATCACACATAGGCTACTTATTTTTTAGTTAAGAATGCGACATTTATGTCCCACAATTTCGAAATTAGATGTACTGTATATAGGGCATCTTTATGTCTCTAATTACCGATCTTTAGAAAACAGAGGCTATGTTTATTGCGTTATACTACGTAATTTGTATTTGAAAATCATTTAAAATTAAGTAGTTTCCCTAGGTTTCTTACTTCCGACACAATAAGCTTATAGGCTAATTAAAGAAAAGTTGCATTATAAATATAAAATACCCTCGTCATAAAGAGCACGTAGGCTATGCATATTTCCATTGCACTGTACTTATTGAAAAGCCCATAAATACAAATTACTGATCAACAGTGTCAGCAAAGTTCTTTTTATATTTACAGACCAAAATTATTACTGTGTCTTTCAATAGTATTCTCTTACGAAGGATTTCAAATCGATTTTCTTAAAAATAATTACTAGAAAATACTTCCTAAAATGTTTTCATATTTTCGTTTTTGCTAAAATATTTTTCCAGAAATTATGCTACTAAAACCATAAATTTCTAATTTGTATTGCTTATGTTCTTTTCCTCATTTTTTTGCTACAATCTTTTTTCAAAGTTACGTGTTACAAAACAAGATATGTCTGCTTTACTAATAATGATCCTGTCCTCATGAAAATTTTATAATATCCTACACACCTAATGTTCAATAACTATATCGGAAATTGGTGTGTATCAAAAATTACTCTCAATGTGTGTTGTAGCTATTGCCGTGGCTCCTAGGTTTCGGAACACAGACTAAATTCTCAGCTATGACAAAGGAAAAATCGCAATATAGCGAACGTAGAAGCTCCGCCCACGACCCCTTCTACTTTTCCCCTACTAGCTCATCAGACACCCTACGTGATAGGCGAGTTTTGTGTCGAATACACATTTCATGTGTGTGGGGATAACTTCACCTACTGGCGTTCGCTATATTGCGATTTATCCATGACAAATAATGATGCAGAAATATTTTGATGTGATAAACGTGGAAAAATATTATTATTCCAAGGATATGGTTACTACAAAAGTAGAATTAACAAAGGGGAATCGTACAGAGTGTGCCGTAGAATATATTACAAGGAATACACAGCGAGAACAATCACCAGTCATTGTGATGCTAATATAAATATTCCCAATTGCTCCGATCATTCTTCTGATTCACACCCACCTAAACGAGAGCAGACTCCATCAAAGTAAAGGGGAATCTAAAACGTGTGTCTCAGAATCGTCCAGAAATGCCCCTGAACAGATCTTGCTCAATTAAATTACAGAGTGTACCATCTGTTGTACTAGCCATTCTTCCTGACACACAGCAAATTGCAATGAAACTGCTAGATTGGAGAGACGCAGAGTACAAACAACCTGGGAATCCTACGTAAATATTGGCTATGGAGTAATTACCGGATTGGTACCAAAGGACGCCGAATGGAGGGAATCATCCTTCTATGTCATACGATTTATGAAATATGAGCTGGAAATAGAGTTATAGTTTTTGCAACGAGGCGAAATCTTGAGCTTATGAAAAGGTATATATGGTTTCCTGACTGAATACTGAGGGTTTTTCCTACACCTCTACTCAAGTATGTATGGTCAGAAGTAATGTAAACAGGGTGCACGTAATCTTCAAGAGTCAGATATGCAGTTACCACTGCAGTTCATCTATGCTGTTTTACTTGCAAAGAAGAAGACCAGTACAGTGAAATTTTATACTAGTCTTGGTTAGAACATGAGAGCTCGGTATGAGGATTACCTTTCCCACCATGGCAATGTGTGATTTTGAAAAATGAATTCCATATAATGCAAGAAACATGTCTACCGAAACACATATGCGAGGTTGCCTATTCCTCTAGGAACAGGTTATACAAAGGAGAATCGAGCCAAAAGCACATCAGCAGTATTATAATAATGCCGCAGACAGATATTTTAAAATGTCAGCACACAAGCTCTTGATATTGGAGTTTCTTCCGATATTTGAGCCCAGCATCTGTCGAAAGCTCCGAAATCGTGTAAACGAAGAATTAATCGGAGTCTTTGACTACTTCATGGAGAGATACCATTGGAGGAGATGAAAGAAACTGAGAGTAGTAACATCTTTCTATCCATGTGTTACCTCGAATGATTATGACACCGTAAGAAACCACCTTCTCCGTGACAATGTTAATAGTGAAGGCCAGCACAATGTGTTTGCGTCTGGCAATGGAGGTTTCATCGAAATCAGTACCCAGCACTTATGGAACGCAAAAAGCGCAAGGTAGTTCTGAAAATATTACTTGCAGATTTCCAGTCCGGGAAAGCAGTGACTGCGAAGCACAAAATGAACTGGACAAATCACCATACTTTAGTCAGAGATATCACATTAGAATATGATATTTATAAAGATGAAGACAGGATCATTGTCTACCTCAGTGCATTTGCACGTGACATAATGTTTTAATCTAACTGTATGATTGGAAACTGATATTTATAGCATATCTTTAGCAACATAATATTAGGAAATACATAAAGGAAAGAATTATATACCTAAACTATATTCGTAAGAGAAATCATTGTTAACACAACAAGATCAGAGGAGACTGATTTTAGCAAAGTTGTTTGTTAGGACGAAGTTTTAGCAAAAACGTTGGGAACCTTTCAATCTTTGTAACGTTAAAATATTACATCAAAATTGTAAGCAATATATATTAGACTAATAATGAACATTTTAAATATCGTTTACAGTTACAGTTTCATTTTGTAAAGAACAAAGCTGTCAAAGCTCATATTAATGTTACATTGAGAAAATTATATGTAGTAATGTTACGAGAGGTCTGAGATCTGCTGATAAATCCACAAGCGAAGCAAGTGGATTTATATGGGAAATCTCAGACCTCGAGTGACATTTATTAGGACTATTTCGTGAATAAAATAAAAATGTAAATAATATATCCCTAAAATTCGATCACAAAATGTTAATCATTGTATATTTACGAATACTTAACATATTCAGACATTTTGAAGTTGAAATAGATGAATATCAATTACTTCAATAAATAAATTCGATGTTATTATTCAGTAATACCAATTGCGAAAAGCGAAATACAGTTTTAACAATGTTAATTACATGTACTGCACTTTTCTCTTATTATTATAACATAAATACATTTTCATTATGTGCTGAAATCATGATTTAATTTAAAATTGTATAATATAATTATAGTAACCTGATTAATACATTAATTAAATGAAGAACTGTTGAAAACGCATTTATCTAATCTGAATGAGGGAATGTATTTTTTTTCAAATAGCCTACAATGGACATGGAATTAGAAGATGAAGATGTTTTTTATAGGCTACAATAGGTAAGGTTTCCTGTGGGAGCAGGACCAATGTCAGCTGTTCCTTATTTCGACCGTTACTGCGTGCTACAGGAAAGATTTTTTATAGCTCGACAAACGCATTCTCGCTGTAGTGTGTAACGGAACTAAAGCTGCATCTACATAGTTCAATATTCCAATCGCATATGCGTGCAATCTGGGAAGAATATTGAAAGAATCAAATTTAAAACGTACTTTAAATTAAGTTGCATGAAGATTTTGTGTCTATATTGTGCCCCGTTTTGAACGTCGTTTTCACTGCGTAAATATATTAATTATTATTAAATATTAATCTTGCATTCATTGCTTTAAAGTTGAAAGAAATGTTTAACCGTGTAGTTGCATCTTAATGTATTCATGATCATCGATTTACGGGGGAACAGTTGGCGACAATGACTAAACAAAAGAACGACCATGCGATAAATTGATAGCGATAAATCTAACTGCAAAAATTATCGCAAAGTCTGACTGTGATTGGTTGGAATTCAAAATTTCATTACATTTCATTGGTCGAAAATGGAATGACGTCATATAGGCCTAAACGAAATAGTCACTGTAATTATGTTCGTAACCCCACAGATGAGAAGTATTTTTTTAACCATAATTGAATAAGCAATTCATAACTGATGATCACAACGTATTGCGATATATTTGATTTAAAATTATTGTTTTATACAGAAAGAACGGGAACATTTACCAAAATTGATGTGATTTGGTTTTATACGACATATTCCGCACATCCTCTCTATATCATACAATAAATTCTGAGTAATATTTAAACACATTCTGGATCCTTCACTCCTATCATCATTCCAACATTCTTCTTTCACAAGTATGATAGTTACGAAATCTTAAACAAATCCAGTCAAAAAGACTTATCAAACTTGAAAAATCGATGCACTTCTGTACTTAGTAGAGGATAAATTAATTTAGATATACATTTTAATTATAATATACTTGTATGTGAGCCTGGAAAAATATTGTGTGAAAAACAGTGGGATTTAAACACTGCAATTTATAGCACAAGAATTTACGTAACTTATTTTGACTCATTATATGATTGTTTTCACATATGAAAACCGTTGTCTTTTTAGGGTTTGCAAGTTTACAACTTCTATATATTTCTCGTCTTTCACATATGCGTTTTTTTTTTTCAAGCTTCCCACATACATGTATTGATGAAACTCGTACAAACAAAAAATTGACTTACAATAGAAATTACTGTCTACTTAGAAGTTAAAATTTGTTTAATTACTGTTAGTATTTTACTTATCCATCTCTTATGTAAGGTGGGTGCTCCTGTTATGGCCATGTTTCTGATATGGCCACCCCCTATTGTGAGTTAGTTAACCAAAAAATCCGCTAAATTGCAGCAGCATCCAGGAAAAGGGCATCCTGGTATGTCACTTGATCGTTTTCCATCCAGTCAGGTTGAGCAATATGGCGTCTGTTGCCTGTTTTGCGGTTTTCATGTGACCTCTTCTTATTTTTCTCTGGTAAGTCTCCTTTGTTTTATGCTGTTTTTCAATGACTTGTTCCATGAGAACCATAGTACTCCATTCAGTTTTTAATGTTCTGTTGATTGGCTTGTCGTTGATGACGTAGGCTATCTTTTACGAGTTGTTCATAATCAAACGATTTTCGTGAAAGCTTACCTGCCCCTGATATGGCCATATCAAATGCACCATAGCCATATCAAGTTCATTTCACTTTTATTTTTTCACCTGACAAATTTACATGCCTTATAGCTGGGATTACGCAATAATTTTGTATTTAAGAGAATCAACTTAATTTTTATAAAAAAAACTGTTTTGACTACACTTTTGAATTATCAAAAATATTATTAAGTGTCATGTTTATTCATTTTACGCCAAAATTATTTAATTTTAGCACAACTGCGCTATCAAACTGAAAACAATCACGATTTGTACAACATGGAACAAGGATGGCCATGTGTGCACATGTTCCTGATATGGCCACTAGGTAGACTTTTGGAATTTGGGACCTTTTGGACAATTAAAGCTATTTTTATGGGGAAAGGAAATTGTTTTAAGAAAGTCCATTAGAATGAGAACGAGTAACAAAAAAGTGGTTTATATTTTTTTTCAAAATGGCGACTAGAAAAATTCTCAAACCTTAGCATGGCCATATCAGGGACACCTACCTTATTTAGAGAGCGAATAATAATAATATTAATAGTATTTTAGACCTTTTTTCAATAACATTCAAGACTGCATTCTTAACAAATGAAAAGTTCTTCATAACGACTGCATTACGGTGTAAATTATGGTAAAACATTAAGAGTTTAATGGAAATATTTCCTTTCTAATTTCGAGTACATCCAAAAATTGCTAGTAACATCCCTTTCTTAGTGGTCTATTATTATAATTGAAATATAAATATTAATAATCCTCAGAAACCAATAAATACTGTTAATATTTCAGCATAAAATGAAACGATTTCTTCAAGAGTTTTTCCCCAAGCAAGGATCACTCAATATAGTCACTGTTCTAATCTTGACAATACATTTTTCAGCTCCCACTCTGCAGTTTTCGAAGCAGGCGTACTTGATTTTGTGTATACTCACTCGTTCAAAAATTTGTGAAGCACATTTCTCACTTAATTAAGAGTTATATTCAAGAGATTTTGTTGAAAAAACCACTTAGGACTACATTTGTTTAGCTTTTCACCACTTAATCGTAAGACACATTTGAAGAATAGTTTCTAGAATTGATGAGACACGAGATTACTTATAACAAGTTTACACTTCTCCCAAAGTCACCAATTAGATAATCGTTACAAAAAATGTTTGAATATGTGATTTGGTATGTTGACTGAAATGAAATCTCGTAATTGTTCGATAAACCCCTTCAGTTGATCAAGAATGCAATGACACAGCATTCCTACATGTCTCACTGCGACCAGTTCTTCACTCGTCTAACTTAGACATAATCACATTGCAGAGCATCGTGCAAGTTCTTACTACTGTGCAGGCAATCGTTCACACTTCACAGGCACTTCACTGCCTCCATCTGTACGTTCAGATCTGCAGAAGGTTCGCTACAGGATGATGCGTTTATTTTTAAACTTCAGTTAATAAGTACATAATTTTGTTGAAATTCTTTCAATTGACACTGTTTGCTCCTAAGAGGAATTATTGCGAAGGAAAGTAAAAGTTTTTGCAGATATGAATGTTGATTTGTTCACGTTTTCGGAGATATTAATGTTGATTTGTTCACGTTTTTGCAGATATGAATGTTGATTTGTTCACGTGTGAGATACTTTTTTCTTGAATATACTGTCATAGTAGATTCACAGAGGGGAAACACTTGTTCAATTTAGTTAATAGAGAGAATCAATTCTTCACATCAGCTGGCTGAGAAAAACACTTCATGCTTTGTTGATAAAGAAGAACTTGATCTCAACATAGGTAAATAGTGGTTTTATGCGTAGACATGCGTGAACACATGGTAAACACTTCACTATTACGAACTGGGTTTGCAAACGTGCAGAAGGTTTCGTACAGGTGCCCGGAGAAATAATTGTTGCGAAAAAAATTAAAGATTTTTGCAGATATGAATGTTGATTTGTTCACATATAAGATACTTTTTTCTTTAATATAATGTCATAGTAGATTAGCAGAGGAGAAACACTTGTTCAATTTAGTTAATAGAGAGAATCAATTCTTCACATCATCTGGCTGAGAAAAACACTTCATATTTTGTTGATAGAGAAGAACTTGATCTCAACATAGGTAAATAGTGGTTTAATGTATAGGCATTCGTGAACACATGGTAAAAACTTCACTACCACAAACTTGGTTGTTCAAACTTGCAGAAGGTTTCTTACAGGTGACACTGTTAGCTCCGGAGAAAGAATTGTTGCGAATAAAAGTAAAGTTTTTTTGCAGATATGAATGTTGATTTGTTCACATAGAAAATGCGTATTTGTTTCTTGAATAAACTGTCATAGTAGAAAGGCACTGGGGAGAAACACTTGTGCACGTCAGTTGGCTGAGAAAAACGGTTCTTCATTTTTGTTGACAGAGAAAAACTTGATCTGAACATAGGGAAACAGTAGTTTAATGCATAGACATTCGTGATCACATGGCAGACACTTCACTATCACGAACTGAGAGTCCACACTTGTAGTAGTTTTGGTACAGGTGACATTATTTGCTTGGGAAAAGTCTTGTTGCGAAGAGAAGTAAAAATTTATACAAATATGAAAGTTTATTTGTTCATATACAAAACACTTGTCTCTTGAATGAACTCAGAGGAAAACACTTGTTGACCTTAGTTGACAAAGTGGAACGTTTCTTCACTTCAGTTAACAGAGAACAAGAGGCCTAATTACCGGTAATCTTAACTTAGACAAATAGTATTTTATTGCCAATGGATAACGCTAGTCTGTTACACTGAAGACAATAGTCTATCTGTATGGAATGGCATTGATTTGTCGAAAAGATATCTATTTTTGCAGGTAGTAGCACTGGTTTGTGGCACAGAAAGATGATGATTAGTCGAACAGTGGAACATTGGTTCATTGAGTATAACAGCACAGTTTATTTAAAATTACATTTTTTCTTTGCATGGTATGGACTTTTCTTGCAAAAATGTAACACTGGTTTGTCGAAGAAACAGTCCTGGTTTCCAGAAAGAACACTAGTTCTAAAGAAGACTATTGTTTTAACAATGTAACAACTTTGTTTCAAAGAAGTAGGCCTATATTGGTTTCATATAAGAAACTTAGTTGGTTAAGTAGAATAGTTGTTCTTTGTGATGAAGAGCTGTGACGTGGTGTAAAAGGGAGCACTAGTTGTTAATAAGAAAACGAAACATGATTTGTTCCAAGGATGTCATTGAGATTTTGCAGAGTAGAGAACCGTTTTGTTTAAAACTATATCACTTCATTACATTTGTACATCTTCTATATCTTTATTGTAAGACAGTTTAAAATTGTTAGGAATTGTGTGCTTCAAACCCAGTTGTAGACGTAGGCTATAGGCCTATACTTTATATTTCAATAAAATGTCTGCACACTGTTCATAAGATTCTATTTGCAAGATATAGGCCTCTTTGACACATCTGAAAATGTTTACTTTGAACGAGAATTCAGTAGTGATTATCTTGGAGTGTGTAGAATACATAATTTGAGGTTTTTCGAAATTGAAAATTGGAGCTTCGGATTCTCTGAAAATCTCAAGACTGAACTTTGAGAAATTAAATGACGTCACTGAATATTTCATTTCCCCACTAGTATATTCTAGAATAATTGTTGCACATATCTGTGTACAACATAATGAGAACTACAACACACAGATTTGCTCTTCATATTTTCATCACAATGTATGCGATATACACAGATGATTTCTGTCATATTAATGTTGTTTAAAATTGTTAAAATTTCCACTGCATTCTCTAACAAATCTTACATTTCCTTTGCTTTTTTACATAGGAGTATTTTCTTTACAATTTCAACTTTTATTTACAACAATTGAAGCGTCGGCTGGAACACCGTTATAAGTGACATTTGGTAAAATTTACAGGAGCTGCAAAAATGTGTACGCGTACAACGTTGTTCTTATGAGGGTAGCAAACTTTTGTGTGGACAAATTTCACGTATTGCATTGATGGACAGTTGCAAGCCACGGAGTATAGAAAAGTAACATGACATACAACATTATTACACGGAAACACGCTGAATGAAAATTTTGTAACTTACAACGTTGTTCCAGCCGACGCTTCAATTAATATGTATGAATATTCATGTCGTAGTCTTCACTAGTATTGTATAACGGAACTTTCAATTCAAAGTGTAAATACTTAATAATACTTTCATCCCATTCTCTCGTTGTAGGTTATTCAGTGTCAGAGATGTAGACGAAAAAAAGAACACTTTCAGTCGACATTTTTTTCTCTGTTTCTGGTTTTAGAAAAAATTTCGATGCCGGAAATATAGTTTCAAGAAATGGAAACTAAGACACAAATACTCATGTAATTATATTAATACCTATGAGCAGCAATTGTTCATTTTGTGTCTACATTTAGTAGTCTATAAATTATATGCTTTCCATGCCCTGTTTTCTTTTCTTTTAAATTTTTCAGTCTAAATATTGCTGAAAATGATATGATGTAGCTTGAAAATGTTTACCTCGTATTCATAGTGTAAACGATATAAAAATACACTTGGAACTACTATAAATCTTAAAAATATGGTACTTTACGAATTATGAAAGAACAATAGCCTAAGAAATAATTGAATTTGAGAAGATATTTTGCCCTGTAGACCACTCATGTAGCTCCTGCACATATATTTTTGGCAGATTATATCGTTTACATCCTGTATAATTAGCTCCAATACAATGTTACACATAATTTAAGGCTATAGAGTAAATCATTAGTTACAGTATGAAACTCCATATTGTTAATACATTATAATAAAATATTAACATTGCCTAAACACATACACAGTATGTCCAGCAACCAAGAGCAGTGGTGACGGGGTAAACAAAAAAATATAATTCTAGACCATCAGAACTAATTTAGTCGGAAGTATTGAAAATATTGTACAGAATTTCAAGACTAGAGAGAAGGCAATTTTAAACTTTCTGTAATGTATGCTTCTATGCGTGAGAGAACACTGTTTAAATATATTTTAAATAATTTTTAACATGTATATATTTGGTATCAACTTAACAATTTATTCATAATTGTTAAACCATTGTTACTCCCAACGCCTCAATGTTACATAGCTGGTTTAGTAAACACCTTTGATAGATGCTGAAAATGTTTACATTTTAATCAGAAAATTATTTTAAAGTGGAAAGAGACAGCTTAAAAGTTACAGAACACGAAAGCGTCATAAAGTTTTCTTCTTCCTAACTGTTTAAAACATTTTCTAAATCAAAAGCTGTTACGAAAGTGCGAATAGAAAGTGCAGTAGTACATCGATGTTCCAAGTTCTACTTAATGTTATTCATAAAGTAAATTTTGACCCATTTTGTCTGCATTCACTAATATGGCAAGGCTACTTCTTTTTTATTCGCTAATAGCATTTGCAATGAAGGAAGCTCATGTGTTCATAAAATATTAACAAAGTGATTTATTTCTAATGGCAACAAAATTTCCACCTACTGTAGTCCCGTCCGATATAGAAGAGACGTGTGTAAAACCGAAATAGTCTTTAGGTTCTCGTAATGTGTCTTATGGATCTGAGTGCGAGCGACCACGCGTCGCATGAACTGATGTCCACCACATACGACACTTTTCAGATTCCCTTGTAAGTAAAGACCAAGTGGGTGGTTAAGTCTGGCGACCGGGTAGGCCAGACGACGCTTCACCATTAACAGATCCATCTGCCAGGCCATCCTCAGATCCATTCGCTAGTAAATTATTCGTTGACATATTGGCGAGTGGTAACACAGAAGAGGGCTGTAGTTTCAGCATACATTAACCTCATGTATCAACATATTGCAAATGACACAGATTACAACACGCTGTGTAGACCACCTTTCACTGATAATATCGCTGACAGGATCTGACTTCTTGACCAACAGTGATGTCATTAATGCCGTAAGAAATTCAGTACCGTGTATACATTCATGCGGCCAGGAATCATCTGAAGAAGCTTGTTCTCATATTGTCGAAGATTGATGTAGGGAATGTTACTGAGCCTAATGATGAAATTTATTTATACAATATTATTGTGAAAACTAGTATTATTCCTTGCCATTTACAATACATGTTAAGTACACTTTTAGACACGAATTTCGTTGTTCAAATTATGTTATATTTCGCGACACTGTTCGTCCATATTTGAAGAATGTACATGAGTATTTTCGTGAAGGAAGACTTTAGCTGGATTGTGAATTCTTCACGATTTCATATTTATTTGAGCAGAAAATAAATTAACCAGCAGAAAATTTGCACGAAGTTTAGATTATTGAGGAGCAATATAAAGACTATCAAATTTGCTGTTAAAGATGTCAACTCCAAAGCTTCCGCAAAGTGAGGATACACATCTTAACAGCAGAGAGACAGATACGAGAACTAGCTGTCCATGATAATAATCCACGTAATTTTAAAGTCTTTAAACCTTAATATATCGATAGTGTTTAGGTGAAAGGGCTTATCCCACGAAAGAACAATTTCTCAGGAACAAAAAAAAAATTAAATTTTAACACATTGTTAACGGTTAGCTTTTATGAAGGAATGTAAACATAATTGTCGAAAACATATCTTCACTTACTAATTACACTAATTACAGCAAAAAATCACTTTAAAAATAAGGGTGTAGACTTTTTACCTAAACATCATCGATATCAAATCATAGATTAACCAAATTCCTGAAGGTCTTCCTCTACTGTGGATGATTACAGTGATGTTAATATTTTGTTTCATACAGCTATTATTCATTTATAAAAAAAAATTGCGACTTATTTCTGAGTGGGCAGATCCATTACATGTCTTTTGTGAATATTTTGTACAATTTCTGTTTTAATAATGAAAATTATTATGTGATCAGTATTCTGTATTTACGGGAAAAGATTTAGATAGGCTGCATAATAAAGGGCATTTTATAATACGAAAATTTAGCTTGATGAGATAAAGAAAGATAATTATGACAATTTCTACTTGTGAATGTCAGTAATTAATAATAAAAAGGACACAGTTATTGACATTTTAAATTTAACGGTTATCATTTGCATAAACTCTGGGTATGAATTTGTTTTTTAATAATTATGAAGAAAGTAGTTTAGTTTTTAATTCAAATACCTATATCCGTTTATTACAGTCCCTATCGAATTGTGTACCGAGGTAGGCATAAAGTGGTACTAGAAAAACACAAAACTGCTCAGTGCATCCAAAGATCCAACGACAAATCTTTTCTAAATTTCAGTGTCAATTTTTACCGCTGCTAATATCAATTAATATGATTAAGTCTATCGCAACAAAATCTGCAGAATGAAGTGGTGCATAGCTACATAATTCAAAATGAAAGAGACCATAACTCAGTTAGTAACTGACGACAAAAATATAATTTCATTACATGAAGTGCTCTGTGGACTCAATTGGAGATCGAATTAAGTATTTGTAAAATATCACAGCACTGCTCGGAGAAAAATTTCTATGGTTTTATATCTAAGTTATTAGCCACATTTTGTTATATTGGATTTGGAAATTATTTTGCAAGGCGGTGCAAGATTTTAACGTCATTATCTATGATTAGATTATTTAATTTTATTTAACATAAAACAGTACGTACGTTTCCAGATCGCTTTTGCTAAAAGCGTTCTGCTAGAATTTTCCTCGTAACGACCAAAATTGCTAAAAATTTAGTCTTCCCTTACAAGTGGCCTTTTCTATCTAACATAATTTATTATTTATTTAATCAATTTTATTTCCATGTTGCTTAAAAATGCATGTATCAAACTATAACGTCAGATTGAAGCATTTCTACGGAGGTAATTGATGAACCAGTCTTCCTCTTTGTAAATTTCATAAATATAATATGATAGCTTTGATTGTACTCCACTAATATGTCCACTTTATGGGATTTCCTCTCATTGCTTTCTCCAAGGCGAATTCCGCAACTACATTTTCATAATTACCTCATGCCTTTTGCTTTCCATAAGTTCACGGTACAGATTTGGATGAAATCTCCATTGCCAGGTCGCAAACAGATTGTGCTGGCCTTCACTACTATAATTGGCACGGTGAAGGTTGTTTCTTAGGGCGTCATAATGACTCCAGATTCCACATGGATAGAGAGTGTTACTTCTCTCAGTATCCTTTGACTCATTAGAAAACTTCTATATTTTCTTGAAGTAGTTGATGGTGCAGAATAATTCTTCCTTTACAACATCCCAGACTTTTTCGAAAGATGTTGGGAGATAAGGAATTGGAACAAACAGACAATGTAAAGAGCATGTGTGCCGACATGTCAAAACATCTGTCTGCTGCATTATTATAATAATGCTGATGTATTTTGGCTTGATTCTCCTATGCATAATCTGGTCCAAGAGGAATAGGCAACCTCGCATATGTGTTTCTGTAAACAAGTTTCTTGCATTATATGGAATTCATTTTTCAAAATCACACATTGGTCTGGTGGGAAAGGTAATCCTGATACCGAGATCTCTTGCTCTAAACAAGACTTATCGCAAAACTTCACTGTATTGATCTTCTTCTTTGCAAGTAAAACAGCATAGATGAACTGCAGATGTACCTGCATATCTGAGTCTTGAAAATTACGTGCAAACGGCTTACATTACTTATGACCATATACCTGAGTAAAGGTGTTGGAAAAACCCTCAGTATTCTGTCAGGAATCCATATATTGACCCTTTCATAAGTTCAAGTTTTGGCCTCGTTGCAAAAACTATAACTCTATTTCCAGCTCATATTTCATAAATCGTATGACATAGAAGGATGATTCCCTCCATTCGGCGTCCTTTGGTACCAATCCGGTAATTACTCCATAGCCAATATTTACGTAGGATTCCCAGGTTGTTTGTACTCTGCGTCTCTCCAATCTAGCAGTTCCATTGCAATTTGCTGTGTGTCAGGAAGAATGGCTAGTACAACAGATGGTACACTCTGCAATTTAATTGAGCAAGATCTGTTCAGGGGCATTTCTGGACGATTCTGAGACACACGTTTTAGATTCCCCTTTACTTTGATGGAGTCTGCTCTCGGTTAGGTGGGTGTGAATCAGAAGAATGATCGGAGCATTTGGGAATATTTATTTTGGCATCACAATGACTGGTGATTGCTCTCGCTATGCATTCCTTGTAGGCTAATATATTCTACGGCTCAGCCTATACGATTCCTCTTTTTTAATTCTACTTCTGTAGTAAACATGTCCTTGGATCAATAATTTTTTCAACCATTTTCCGTAAAAAAATTTTCTAGTTCATCAGCCATCATAGTTCAGAAATCAGTATGTGTTGCAAAACAGCAGCCAAACGAATAGCTACAAAACAGATTGAGATTAATTCTTTCTAAATACAAAATTTTGATATCAAAATTTTATATTAGGTCTTCAGGATATCATCAAATTTCCATAAGCTAAAAATCGTTAGCGAAAAAAATTAGCCACTTTCGTTTTAGTAACATATAATTTCAGGGAAAATATTTAGCGAAAACATAAAAGAAAAAATATTAACAAAGCATTGTTTGTTTTTTTAATAACATAGGACTATTAACTTTAGGAAAGTGTTTTAGAAAAACATGGCTAATGTTTTATAAAATACTGTGTTTAGCAAAAATAGACATTTGCAAATTGTTTTAGAAAAACGGTACGGAATCTGTACGTACTTCAGCTTTGATTAATTAGGTAGCTAGGCACTTCATTTACGACACATCTTTATTTGAGTTACCTGCATGTTTCTTCGAAGTTTAGATTGACTTATCGCAGCATGATGCAACAGATATTTCTTGCAAAAAAATGCTAAAATTCCTAAATTGCTAATAATTATGAAATTTTGTTGACAAAGTAATTTTTTTGCGAAGCTTCTGGATATGCAATTTTTTCTTTAGAAAATGAGTTTATGTAAAAATTTAACGTTGAAAATGGGATGGTTTATGCGTGATATAGGCGTAATTTATGTGAAAATTCAGAATGCTGTTCTCTCGTGGATTTTTTTTCCGATATTTGAAGAACTAAGTTGTTATCAGAAATGATGAGCACTAGTTATTGCTGGTTCGAAGTGCAAGTTTTTTCAGACTGTTTCTCTTCTGGGACTAGTAATATCGTTATTTCAGAGACAATGTCAAATAAGTATGTCAGTGATGACAGAGAAACCGATCCATGGACCGACAACTCAGAAGTGCTAGTGAGTTCGTGAGAATTTGCGTCTATTAAATAAGAAATCACCATTAAATTCTTCCATATGTGAGTTACAAAACGAAAATTTTTTCAACCTATCAATTCTTGGATATGTAAACGTTGAAACCAAAAGTTCTCACGTACTGAAAAATATCGGAAATAATTCGTATATTTTGGTTTTGTTATTATGAAAAAATCGCATCAAAATTTTTAGAAGTGTTTTCTTCGGATATCATCGGGGAAGCACGTTTGTGAAATTTACAGAATTACATATCTTACCCGAATAGTGATTATCATCATTGATATTGAGAAGTTTCATAACAGGATTTAAATTACCATTGAAACATACCTTTACCAGCAGAGTTTGACGTAATTTAGACATTTACCGCAACAATTACTGTAGTATAGTAGGCCTACTGAGGAATGTAGGCTAAGGAAAGCGGGCCCCTTCCCCGCCCGCTTCTGTCTCGGCCGACCCTTTGCTGCCGAGTCCACAAAAATTCAGAAAGAGAGATAAATTAGAACTAAAGAGTGATAGCTGGTTTTATAATAGTAACCGTGAAGAACCACTCACAACAGAAACAGATATTATTCTTGTTTCCATTCCCGCAAACAATGGACATCTGTGCAGGTGAAAGAAATCTTAGTTACGGTTGAACATATAATTGGATAAGAACAATACAGAAGACAATAATAATTTTTATTAATCGAATCTTGAAACTGAAATAGCACAGAGGAAAATGAAACCCGAAACAACCGTCTAAGTAATTGATGGACTTCAGATGAAGATGATGGAACCACAATGCTGCATTGGAGTTAAATCGCTCGCTTGAACTCGGTCGAGTGTCGCACCTTCGAATGAGATAAGATCGGTCGTGATACACTCGTAATAAATAGAAGCACAGTACAAGGTCATCTCACCGACATGCCTTATCTTGTATGAAAGGCTACAGATAAGATACACGCTAAAAATAAGGCTTTATTTTCTGCGTTCATGACAACCGTTTAATAGAACAGTCTAATGAAAAATTTCGATATACAGTTATCACTGCCAATTAATAATTATTCAATATTTGATTTACCACATATATAATATGATAGGTCCATACATAGTGTTCCGCATGTATACTGCGACAATGTAGAAACGTTTTACAAAATATTATTGATATAGCAGTAGATTAATAACAATATTAGTACATAGATAACGTCAGAGAAAATATAATAAAACGAATAATCATGCTGCACAACTGTTACAGACGCAAAGATTGTTACACTAATAATTATTAGAGATTATTATTATAACTAGAAAACTTGATACGGTTCTTGCATTATCGTGATTGTGTTCTCCGTTTATAACAATTATATTTACATCCAATAAGATATATCAGATGTGGTATAAACAAAATCACTCCTGTGTGGAAAAAAAAAGCTTGTATCAACAACATTTATATTACATTTTAAAGCAAGTATTGTAGTTGTACTATGGAGATGTTAGTTAAACACTGCGAAGTTTTGAAATGATAAACATCTATGATGTTAATACAGAGTTCATCACTGTAACAAGAACGAATGTCTAACGCTCGGCTTATACTCGGCTTGTACCGTTCGAGGATATATCGCTCGCACAATTTTACCCATCATGCCTGTGCGCAACCTATCGGATTATGCTATGAACTACTTGGCGCTCGAGCGAAAACGTCCGATGCAGACCTCTGGAAGGAACACTGTACGGAAGAATATCTAGTGATTATTTCTTTCCACACAAAAAAAAAGAAAACAAAACAATACAACACGAACTAATCAAGAATGATTTTATTAGAGAGCGGATTTTAACACATTTGCATGTTTTATTCCTTAGTTGCAAATCATAGTAGGTCTATCCTATACTACCATTATAGGCCTGTAATTGCTCTTCGAGATATTCGTAACCAAAGATATTATAGTGTATATATGGAGAGTGTTAAAAAAAGGATCCAATATTTTAGAAGGTGATAGTATGGTTCAAAACAAGAAAATTATGTCTAATAAACAGGGGTCTTACAACACATACTTTCTGAAATCTCAACACTTGTTCATAGGAGGTGCTGAATGTGACGTCTATTTATGGCAATGCATTTCTCTGCCCTACGATACAGCAGACTATCAGATAATCATACCGTAGTTGACATCAATGGCATGGAATAATGATACATCGTAAGGATTACTGAAAACAAAAGTCTGGTTGCGGATATGGGCGAGATTCAGTAGAGAAGATGTGAATTTTGGTAATCATCTTGGGTAGGCTGATGAAAATCCCCATGAAGTTGAAGAAACTAGGCATCAGCATCGATTCTCAATCAACGTATGGGCAGGCGTTCTTGATAGATAAATAGGGCCATACATGCTAAGACAGAGATTAACTGGCGCTCGTTATCACGACTTTCTTATTAACGTAGTCTTTTGACCGCCTTGCTGGAGAATGTGCCATGTCAGCAGAGACTAAACATGTGGTTCATCCACGATGGCGCACCATCGTTTTTTCTCCGCAGTGTGCGTGAATACTTGACGCTAATATTTCAGAGCCGGTGGATTGATCGGGGAGGCCACACATCTTGGCCTGCTCGTTCCCCAAACCTAAATCCCCTAGACTTTTGGACACATGAAGGAATTGGTCTACGCCACTCCAATCAACAATGTGCAGACACTACAGGATCGCGTCTTCAAAGCATGTTAGCACGTACAAGTATATACAGGTCAATTTCAAAGAGTGCGTGATCCCTTACGCCGAACGGCAGAGCAATGCATTGCAATGAGTGGACGTCACATTGAGACATTGGTCAGAACTCAGAAAGTATGTCCTGTAGGGCTTTTGTTTATTAGACACTATTTTCTTGTTTTGATGCTTATTAGCATCTCCTAATATACTGGGCTATAGGGGGTAGATGTCACAATAGCAGGATAAACCAAACATAGCTGGATATCAGCAGAATAACTACCAAAAACCTTAAATAAATAAAAGACTACTGGATTATAGGGGGTAGATTACACAATAGCGGGATAAATCAAAGATAGCTGGATATCACAAGATTAACTACCAAAAACCCTTACTAAATAAACGACTACAGGACTATAGGGGGTAGATTGCACAATAGCAGTATAAATCAAAGAAAGTTGGATATCAGCTGAGTAACTACAAGAAACCATTAATAAATTAAAGACTAGTGGATTATAGGGGGTAGATTGCACAATAGCAGGATAAATCAAAGATAGCTAGATATCAGAAGATTAACTACCAAAAACCCTTACTAAATAAACGACTATGGGACTATAGGGGGTAGATTGCACAATAGCAGGATAAATCAAAGAAACTTGGATATCAGCTGAGTAACTACCAGAAACCATTAATAAATTAAAGACTAGTGGACTATAAGGGGTAGATTGCACAATAGCAGGATAAATCAAAGATAGCTCGATATCAGCAGAGTAACTACAAGAAACCCGTTATAAATAAAAGACTACTGGACTATAGGGGGTAGATGCCACAATAGCAGGATAAATCAAAGAGAGACGAATATTAGCAGAGTAACTACTAGAAAACCTTAATAAATAAAAGACTACTGGAATATAGGGTTTAGATGTCACAATAGCAGGGTAAATCAAAGCGAGATGGATATCAGCAGAGTAACTACCAGAAACCCTTAATAAATAAAAGAATACTGGACTATATGGGGTAGATTGCACAGTAGCAGGATAAATCAAAGATAGCTGGTTATCAGCAGAGTAACTACCAGAAACCCTTAATAAATTAAAGACCACTCGACTATAGGGGATAGATGTGACAATAGCAGGATAAATCAAAGGTAGCTGGATAACAGCAGAGTAACTACCAAAAACCCTTATAATAAAAAAGACTACTGGACTATAGGGGGTAGATGTTACAATAGCAGGATAAATCAAAGAAAGCTGAATATCAGCAGGGTAACTACCAGAAACCCGTAATAAATAAAAGACTACTGGACTATAGGGGTAGATGTGACAATAGCAGGATAAATAAAAGAGAGACGAATATCAGCAGGGTAACTACTAGAAAACCTTAATATATAAAAGAGTACTGGACTATAAGGGGTAGATGTCACAATAGCAGTGTAAATCAAAGAGAGATGGATATCAGCAGAGTAACTACCAGAAACCCTTAATAAATTAAAGACTACTGGACTGTATGGGGTAGATGTCACAATAGCAGGATAAATCAAAGACAGTTGTATATCAGCAGAGTAACTACCAGAAACCCTTAATAAATTAAAGACTACTGGACTATATAATATAATAGGTACATACATAGTGTTCCGCGTATATACTGCGACAATGTAGAAACGTTTTACAAAATATTATTGATATAGCAGTAGGTTAATAAGAATATTAGTACAGAGATAACGTCACAGAAAATATAATAAACGAATAATCATGCTGAACCACTGTTACAGACGCAAAGATGTTTACACTAATATTTATTAGAGATTATTATTATTACTAGAAAACTTGATACGGTTCTTGCATTATCGTGATTGTGTTCTCCGTTTATAATAATTATATTTACATCCAATAATATCTATCAGATGTGGTAAAAACAAAATCACTCCTGTGTGGAAAAAAAAAAAAAAAGGCATTTACCTACAATATTTCTATTACATTTAAAGCAAGTTTTGCAGTTGTACTATGGAGAGGTTAGTTAAACACTGCGAAGTTTTGAAATGCTAAACATCTGTAATGTTACTACACAGTTCATCACTGTAACAAGAACGAATGTCTAACGCTCGGCTTATACTCGGCTTGTACCGGTCAAGGAATTATCGCTCGCGACAATTTTACCCATCATGCATGTGCGCTACCTATCAGATTATGCTATGAACTACTTGGGGCTCGAGCGAAAACGTCCGATGCAGACCTCTGGGAGGAATACTGTACGGAAGAATATCTAGTGATTATTTCTTTCCAGACAAAAAAAAAGCAATACATCACGAACTAATCAAGAAAGATTTTATTAGATGGCGGATTTTAACACATTTGCGTGTTTTATTACTCAGTTGCAAATCATAGTGGGCCTATCCTATACTACCATTATAGGCCTATAATTGCACTTCAAGATATTCGTAATCAAATGCCAACTTATTATAGTGTATATAGAGAGTGTTAAAAAAAAGTATCCAATATATTAGAAGGTGATAGTATGGATCAAAACCAGGAAATTATGTATAATAAACATTGGTCTTACAACACATACTTTCTGAAATCTGAACACTTGTTCATAGGAGGTGCTCAATCTGACTTCCATTAATGGAATTGCATTTCTCTGCCGTACAATACAAGAGACTATCAGATGATCATACCAAAATTAACACCACTTGCATGGAAAAATGACACGTGGTAAGGAATACTGAAAACAAAATCTGGTTTCGGATATGACTGAGATTCAGGAGAGAAGTTGTGAATTTTCGTAATCAGCATGTGCAGACTGATGAAAATCCCCATGCAGTTGAAGGAACTAGGCATCAGCACCGATTCCCAATCAACGTATGAGCAGGCGTTCTTGATCAATTAATAGGACCATACATGCTAACACAGTGATTAATTGGCGCTCGTTATCAAGACTTTATTATTAACGTAGTCTTTTGCCTGTCTTATTGGAGAATATGCCATTTAGCAGAGACTAAACATTTGGTCCGTGCACGATGGCGCACCAACACTTTATCTCCGCAATATCCTTGAACACTTGACGCTGACATTTCAGGACCGCTCTATCGATCGGGGAGGCCCCACATTTTGGCCTGCTCGTACCCCAAAGCTAAATCCCCTAGGATTTTTGTATGGGGGCACATGAAGGAATTGCTCTACGCCACTACAATCAAGAATGTGCAAACACTACAGGATCGCGTCTTCAAAGCATGTCAGCCAGTACAAGAACTTCCAGGTCAATTTCAAAGAGTGCGTGATTCCTTACGCCGAAGGGCAGAGGAATGCATTGCAATGAATGGACGTCACATGGAGAACCTCCCATGAACAATTGGACAGAAATCAGAAATTATGTGCTTTGGGCCATTGTTTATTAGACATTATTTTCTTGTTTTGATACTTACTAGCATCTCCTAATGCAATGGACTATAGGGGGTAGATGTCACAATAGGAGGACAAATCAAAGATAGCTGGATATGAGCTGAGTAACTACCAAAAACCCTTAATAAATAAAAGACTACTGGTCTATAGGGGGTAGATTGCACAATAGCAGGATAAATACAAAGAGAGGTTTGATATCAACAAGGTAACTACCAGAAACCTTCAATACATTAAAGACTATTGGACTGTAGGTGGTATATGTGACAATGGTAGGATAAATCAAAGAGAGATGGATATCAGCAGACTAACTACCAGAAACCCTTAATAAATAAAAGACTACTGGACTATAGGGGGTAGATGTCACAATAGCAGGATAAATCAAAGATAGCTGGATATCACTAGAGTAACTACCAGAAACCCTTAATAAATAAAAGACTACTGGAATATAGGTGGTAGATTGCAGAATAGCAGGATAAATCTAAGACAGTTGGATATCAGCAGAGTAACTACGATTAATCCATAATAAATAAATGTCTACTGGATTATAGGGGGTAGATTGCACAATAGCAGAATAAATCAACGACAGTTGGATATCAGCATAGTAACTACCAGAAAACCTTAATAAATTAAAGACTGCCGAACTATAGGGGGTAGATGTCACAGCAGGATAAATCGAAGTGAGATGGATATCAGCAGACTAACTACCAGAAACCATTAATAAATAAAAGGCTACTGGACTGCAGGGGTTAGATTGCACAATACCAGGATAAATAAAAGAGAGATGGATATCAACAGAGTAACTACCAGAAACCCTAAATGAATAAAAGACTACTGGAATATAGGGGGGTAGATTGCACAATAGCAAGATAAATCAATGACAGTTAGTTATCAGCAGAGTAACTAACACAAACCCTTAATAAATTAAAGACTACTGGACTATAGGGGGTAGATTGAACAATAGCAGGACAAATCATTGACAGTTGGATATCAGCAGAGTAACTACCAGAAAACGTTAGTAAATTAAAGAGTACTGGACTATAGGGGGTATATTCCACAATAGCAGGATACATCAATGACAGTTGGATATCAGTAAAGTAACTACCAGAAGCCCTTAATAAGTAAAAGACTACTGGAATCTAGGGGGTAGATTGCACAATAGCAGGATAAATCAATGATAATTGGTTATCAGCAGAGTAACTACCAGAAACCCTTAATAAATAAAAGACTACTTGAATAAAGGGGGTAGATTGCACAATAGCAGGATACGTCAATGACAGTTGGATATCAGTAAAGTAACTACCAGAAACCCTTAATAACTAAAAGACTACTGGACTATGGGGGGTAGATTGCACAATAGCAGGATAAATCAATGACAATTGGTTATCAGCAGAGTAACTACCAGAAACCCTTAATAAATAAAAGACTACTGGAATATAGGTGGTAGATTGCACAATTGTAGGATAAATCAATGACAGTTGGATATCAGTTGAGTAACTACCAGAAACCCTTAATAAATAAAGGACTACTGGAATATAGGAGGTAGATTGCACAATAGCAAGACAAATCAATGACATTTGGATATCAGCAGTGTAACTACCAGAAACCCTTAACAAATAAAAGACTGCTGGACTATAGGGGGTAGATTGCACAATAGCAATACAAATCAATGACAGTTGGATATCAGCAGAGTAACTACCAGAAACCCTTAATAAATGAAAGACTACTGGATTATAGGGGATAGATTGCACAATAGCAGGATAAATAAATGACAGTTGGATATCAGCAGAGTAACTACCAGAAATCCTTAATAAATAAAAGACTACTGGATTACAGGGGGTAGATTGCACAATAGCAGAATAAATCAATGACAGTTATATATCAGCAGAGTAACTGCCAGAAAACCTTAATAAATTAAAGACTTCTGAACTATAGGGGTAGATGTCACAGCAGGATAAATCGAATTGAGATGGATATCAGCAGAGTAACTACCAGAAACCATTAATAAATAAAATTCTACTGGACTGCAGGGGTTAGATTGCACAATACCAGGATAAATAAAAGAGAGATGGATATCAGCAGAGTTACTACCTGAAACCCTAAATAATTAAAAGACTACTGGAATATAGGCGGTAGATTGCACAATAGCAAGATAAATCAAAGACAGTTATATATCAGCAGAGTAACTACCAGAAACCTTTAATAAATAAAAGACTACTGGAATATAGGGGGTAGATTTCACAATAGCAGGATTAAATCAATGACAGTTGGACATCAGCAGAGTAACTACCAGAAGCCCTTAATAAGTAAAAGACTACTGGACTGTAGGGGGTAGATTGCACAATAGCAGGAAAAATAAATGACAGTTGTATATCAACAGAGTAACTACAAGAAATCCTTAATAAATGAAAGAATACTGATTATAGGGTGTAGATTGCACAATAGCAGGATTAAATCAATGACAGTTGGATATCAGTAGATGAACTACCAGAACCCTTAATAAATAAAAGACTACTGGAGTATAGGGTGTAGCTTGGACAATAGCAAGATTTGATCAATGACAGTTGGATATCAGCATAGTAACTACCAGTAACCCTTAATAAGTATAAGACTACTGAATATAGGGGGCTGGAATAATGGCTCAGAAGTTTCACTTGGGAGTCATCCGGTTCACAACTACTTTATTTTTGTATTTCAAGAGACGGAGAAATATTTATTTTGCGATTGTTTCATGAAAGTTGTTGGAATCCAGCAGTAAAATATTCCGACACGTAAGTTCATAGAATCTTTGGGACCTACAGACCAACTGGTGCTGTAATAGGTAAAATGGGCCCTTATCCGCGCATACCGAATAAATATATATGGAAATTGATTAATTTTCAAAAGGCATCGTTCAACGTGTTGTGTGCAGACAATTCTAGCGCGGTTTCTTATCTGTCCAAGAGTGCATTAACTGTAATACTCAACTAAAGAAGAGGATCCTGCAAGTCCATATGGAAGAACTATACTTTATTAAAACCTCCGCACAGAGTCTCTACGGTTTCTTTTCGCGGAACTAAATCATAGATCTGCACTACTGGCATAAAAAGGAATCCAGGAAGTGCATGAAGGCATCGTTGATACTAAATAGAGAGTGTAGCCCACATTTCCTCGATAAAGAACAGCAGCGTAGGGCAAATCCAACAGATCGGCTGCTCATCGTCAAACGATCGAGTTGAGCCAGAATAAAAAGATGATGAAGAAACTGCTAAGAGCCGTGATATAACCCAGAAATGTCTCTATTTCGTGTGGTATATAGGCCTGCAGGCCAGTACGGAGTGATCAGAAGGAATAGTAAACATTTTGTGCGGTGGAAATATAGACTATTTTGATTTAACGGTTCTTATAAACACGTGCCCAATCTTCAGTGGGTGTCAAGATACAGCTATTTGAATCTCTGTTTGCTGCACTGTGGTCTAAACTGCACGTCCAACCAGATTTCGCTGTTTTAAAGATTGTTTTCTAGAGTAAATAACTTGTATAGAAATGGGCAAATGAGGAGGTGATTCTCGATTCATTTGTTGAAGGACGTCAAGACACTGCAAATGCCAACAATTGGCACTGGAGAGGATGTAGTATGTAATCGGAAAGGAAGGTTAATATTTGTTTATTAGTGGAAAATTGTACTTAATTAGACAGGCTGGGTAAAGTTTGGAGAAAAAGCAGCGAGGGGCACGATAAATATTCCCAACCTTAGTGAAGAAAATGATGTGTCAGAAGTTGACATTGTTGTTTCACTTAAAAGCTCAAGTCCTATAAAATATTCCGTCTCAGTTATATTGGTGATTGTCTATTATTGAACAAAGAGTGATTTTCTTCCCATGATGGGAGGACCATCAGTGATATAGGAGTTTTAAATATAACCTTGATCACCAATGTTCTTCGGACAGCAAAAGAAATTACACAGAAAAGCGGTGTCCATTAAGGAATACGTTGAACTTGTTCGCTGTCTTCGTTGTAATAATTTATTCTAGTATTGAAACAGAGTATTCTTTGAAACTTGTAATGGTCAAAATTATAAAGCGCAGTAATATGTTGATGCTACAAGTTACATCTTGTTTACATATCTTTTAACACTATATCACTTCGGAATATGTAATGTCTTTATCGTGTTAAATTGCATCGTACCTGATTAACATGTTTCGGACTGTTATGGGCCTTCTGAAGTAGTCATGCACATATGTACAAAAAGATGTTCGCCAATAACAACACAATCCACTGGAATTTGTTTCCTGTATTCAGCCTTCAGCTGAATGAGTCGTGGTATAAAGTAACACTAAGTAGCTATGCACGTGGTAAGAATGGTAATAATGGCTTTCAGTTAAATACAAGATATTAGTGTATGTGTTAGAATACGTCTTTTGAACATACGTAACTGAGCTCGATCTTTGTAAAACAGCTGACACATCGAACAAATGAGGATCGGTCACGCGCTTAATATATTGAGATCGTTTTGAATCACACTGAGCAAAGATGTCGGGCGAAGAACAGGCCGTGTCTCCCTCTGTTTTGTGGGCTCAAAGAAACAATGTAATTTTCCCTTACCATCTGCCTCGGAGACTGCAAGAACCCCGAAATAAAAATAGACAACGATAAAGTCTATTTTCATGGAAGTGGTGGAACTGAAGAAAATCTCACGAAGTAACAGTACCACTTTTCAAAGAAATTGACCCCGAGAAATCTGTAAAGTGTGTGCGTGACCGTAAAATTGAGCTGGTGCTGAAGAAAAAGGAGGAAAATGTACCATACTGGCCACATTTGATGAAAGATAAGAGGAAGTATCATTGGCTAAAAGTAGAATTCAACAAGTGGAAGGATTAAGATGATAGCTAGGACGATCTGGATGTAGGCCAATCTGAAGACCTCGAAGAGACGATGAGGCAGATGGGTGTTCTGGGAGGAGGTGGTGGAGATACTGTCCAAATTTCACGAGAGGATCCCTGCGAGAGGAGTGCGGTCACTGCGAGGTAAGAGGAAAGTTTAAGCCAGTAACTCGGCGTTCTTGAAGGAGCAGGTGGATGGGAGTGGTGTCACTTTCCGGCTGGGACAGGCAAGGCCCAGTCAATGGCCGGCAGGTTCAGTGTTTGGGGGTAGGTTATAAGGGTGGCGGAAAAACTCGCATTCCTTGCTTGGATCTTCTCGTGAAAAGCGGAGAGTAGTAAACCGAGCTTCGATAATCTGGAACCAGAGTCTGATTCCGATGATGAGGAACTTCCAGACTTGGAGTGATGGTGTGATCTACAAACAACCAGAACCCAGTGTAAGAGTGATCAATATTTTTCCTCATCTATCGTCATTCAGAGTCTGAGATGGGAAAATGGACTAAAAATGTTATAATAAACCCATTAACAGGCCCGTTGTTCAACTGCAATTGTTTGCTAATAACAGGTATTCTTGACACGATTCAGTTCACTAGTAATACCTCCTCCATGTGTGACGTTGCAAGAAAACTACCAAGATTTTTAAAGAATGGGAGTTCGGCATACTAAACGTCAAGTGCAACCGACTTCAGTGCAGCCATTACTTCATATTGCCATAATGACAAGTAACAGGGTAGTTATGCAGATAATATGGATGTGAGAATAAGATGACGCCTGTTCTTTAGCATCGGCTATTGGCTTTACGAACTCATCCTTAAAGACGATCGATGACACTAGAATTGAAGAAATTCCACTGGAAATAATATAAACGGCAGCATAACGTGATAATAAAATATTCTGAAGGACATTATTAGATGTTAAAATCGAATATGGAAAAATAAATGCCTCTTCATTATCGTTAATCATTTCTATGTTTCTTAATGCGTTCCGGAGGACTTGACAGTTAACAAGCACGCACATACATAGGCCTACATATCCTATACCGCCTTGACAGCATGAATAACCATCTCATAACTCAAAATATCAGCCTTTTCTCTTCAAATGTATTATTAATTTAATTAATTTAATTATTTTAGTGAAATGAGCCCCAACCCCGCTCATTTCAGTCTCAGACAGACCAAAAAAGTAACCGAGTCCTTTGTTTTGTTTAAGGTTATTGAAGATTTTTATTTATTTATTTACTTATTTACTTATTTTTAATTATTTATTAATATATTTTCTTTATCTATTTGTCTATTTATCTAGTGGAATACTTACTATAGGCCTATACTTATTTTAATCATCTATTTATACATTATTTATTTATTTATTCATTTTATTTATTTCATTTATTTTATTTTATTTGTTTATTTTAATTATTTATTTAATTATTTATTCAATTTATTTAATTAATCTATTTAATTTATTTAATTTATATATCTTATTTAATTTTATTAATTTATTATATTTATTTATTTTATTTATGTATTTTTTATTTTTTATTATTTATTTATTTTTAATTATTAATTTATATATTTCCTTTATTTATTTGTCTATTTATCTAGTGGAATATTTACTATAGGCCTATATTTCTTTAATCATTTATTATACATTACTTATTTATTTATTCATTTTATTTATTTTATTTATTTACTTTATTTATTTATTTTATTTATTTATTTAATTATTTATTCAATTTATTTAATTAACCAATTTAATTTATTTAATTTATTTATTTTATTTAATTTATCTAATTTATTTTATTTATTAATTTTATTTATTTATTTATTTTATTTATTTAATTAATTAATTTATTTATTTGTTTATTGATTGATTTGTTTATTTGTTTGTTTGTCTGTTTGTTTGCTTGCTTGTTTGTTTGTTTATCGTCGTGTGGCACTGGGACACGAGTGTTTTAATGACGTGAATCCATCGTAGCACCAGCAGAAGCAAGTGGCATCTTTCACCTCCATGTTTACCCGTGACTTGGATTCAGGACCAAAAGCGTGATAAACGAAGATTTTCCTACATTTCAGTTGCAGTATAATGCAGGATAGTGTACGACTATTCTAAAAGTGGAAAGCAGTGCGGTACGTGTTATTGAGCCACCATTACAAAAAAAAATAGAAAACAAGCATAACGCATAGCCGTTCCCAGCAGAAGAGGTGCGCCAACCATATAATTAGACGCAAAATCCAACAGAAAGCATAGAGTATAGTCCACAAAACAGACAACGTCCCTTGCGGGACATGCGGAGAACTACTATTCGATGGTCCAGCAGTAAACTCTGGCGTCCATTACAAGAGATGGTTTCAAAAAACTGAGGGCTACGGAAATAGCAAAGCAAGCTGAAATGCAGGCTGCAAGGAATGTTAGCGGCGGAAGTGGTGAAGACTGTAAGAGACACTGAAATCACAAGTCCTACCATCTTAAGAAAAATCAGAAATAAAATAGTCAGCCCCCAATCTACCGCAAATGTGGGAAATCCCAGATCACATATAGATTGCTCATTCCTATGTTAAAATCGGTTGCACTTTGAAGAGAACAACCGCCAGGATCGCCACCCGTCCGCCGTAAACGAACACGAGATGGCAGTACAGTCGCTAATGGAATTGAAATGGGAGTTATGACGTGAATCCTTATGTAACAATAAAATGGCAGCGTAGTAAACGGGACAAAAGTTGTTACCATGAAAGACTATAACGCAGAGCAATCTGGGTATATATGATTTAGGGGAAATGGAAGACCTCCACACAGAGTCTCCACGGTTTCGTTTCGCGGAACTAGATCATAGATCTGCCCTACTGGCATCAAAACGAATCCAGGCAGTGCATGAAGGCATCGTTGATACTAAATGGAGAGTGCTGCCCACATTGCCTCGATAAAGAACAGCAGCAAAGGGCAAATCAAACACATGGGTTGCTCATCGTCAAACGATCGAGTTGAGTCAGAATAAAGAAACTGCTAAGAGCCGTGATAGAACCCAGAAATGTCTCTATTTCATGTGGAATATAGGCCTACAGGCCAGTACGGAGTGATTCACAAGGAATAGTAAATATTTTGTGGAATGGAAGTATGGGCTATTTTGATTTAACGGTTCATATAAACACGCGCCCAATCTTCAGCGGGTGTCAAGATACAGCTATTTGAATCTCTGTTTGCTGCACTGTGGTCTAAACTGCACGACCAACCGGATTTCACTGTTTTAAAGATTTCTTTCTAGAGTAAATAATTATCTTGTATAGAAATGGACAAATGTGAAGGGGATTCTCGATTCATTTGTTGAAGAACGTCAAGACTCTACAAATGTTAACGATTGCCACTAGACAGAACAAATATGATAAGGTTTGTCTGTGGAGAAAATAAAAGAACTTCTAAAAAATTTGAAGTTTGAAAATGATATCGCGGAGTTTGAGATCACGAAAGTGGAAAAGTGTCAAGGAGAGCATATAATCGGTAAGGAAGTTAATATTTGTTTATGAGTGGAAAATTGTATTTAATTAGACAGGCTGGGTAAAGGTTGGAGACAAAGCAGCGAGAGGTACGATAAATATTCCCAACCTTAGTGAAGTAAATGATCTGTCAGAAGTTGACATTGTTGTTTCACGTAAAAGCTCAAGTTTTATAAAATATGCCGTCTCAGTTATTTTGGTGATTGTCTATTATTGAACAAAGAGTAATTTTCTTCCCATGATGGGAGGAGCATCAGTGACATAGTTGTTTTGAATAGCCTATAACCCTGATCACCACTGTTCTTCGGACAGCAAACGTAATTACACAGAAAAGCGGTGTCTATTAAGGAATACGTTGAACTTGTTCGCTGTCTTCGTTGTAATAATTTATTCTAGTATTGAAACAGAGATTTCTTTGAAACTTGTAATCGTCAAAATTATAAAGGCCAGTAATATGTTGATACTACAAGTTACATCTTGTATACACAACTTTTAACACTATATCACAACGGAATATGTAATGTCTTTCCCGTGTTAAATTAAATCGTACCTGGTTGACATGTTTCGGCCTGTTATGTGCCTTCTGAAGAAGTTATGCACATATGTACAAAAAAATGTTCGCCAATAACAACACAATTCACTGGAATTTGTTTCCTGTATTCAGCCTTCAGCTGAATGAGTCGTGGTATAAAGTAACACTAAGTAGATATGCACGTGGTAAGAATGGTAATAATGGCTTTCAGTTAAATACAAGATATTAGTCTATGTGTTAGAATACGTCTTTTGAACATACGTAACTGAGATCGCTGTTTGTAAAACAGCTGACACATCAAACAAATGAGGATCGATTACGCGTTTAGCTTATTGAGATCGTTTTGAATCACGCTGCGCAAAGATGTCGGGCGAAGAACTCGCCGTGCCTCCCTCTGTTCTGTGGGCTCAAAGAAACAATGTAATTTTCCTCACACTCTGCCTCGACGACTGCAAGAACCCCGAAATAAAAATAGACAACGATAAAGTTTACTTTCATGGAAGTGGTGGAACTGAAGAAAAACTCACGAAGTAACATTACCACTTTTGAAAGAAATTGACCCCGACAAATCTGTAAAGTGTGTGCGTGACCGTAAAATTGAGCTGATGCTGTAGAAAAAGAAGGAAAATGGACCATACTGGCCACATTTTAATGAAAGATAAGAAGAAGTATCATTGGCTGAAAGTGGACTTCAACAAATGGAAAGATGAAGGTGATAGTACGATCTGGATGTAGGCCAATCTGAAGTCCTTGAAGAGACGATGATGCAGATGGGTGATCTGGGAGGAGGTGGTGGAGATACTGTCCAAATTTCACGAGAGGATCCCTGCGAGGGGAGTATGGTCATTGCGAGGTAAGAGGAAAGATTAAGCCAGTAACTCGGCGTTCTTGAAGGTGCAGGTGGATGGGAGTGGTGTCATTGGCCGGCTGGGACAAACAAAACTCAGTCAATGGCCGGCCGGTTCTATGTCGGGGATAGGTTATAAGAGTGGGGGAAAAACTCGCATTCCTTGCTTGGATCTTCTCGTGAAATGCGGACAGTAGTAAACCGAGCTTCGATGATCTGGAACCAGAGTCTGATTGCGATGATGAGGAATTTCCAGACTTGGAGTGACGGTATGATCTGCAAACAACCAGAAACCCGTATAAGAGTGATCAATATTTTTCCTCATCTATCGCCGTTAAGAGCCTGAGATGGGAAAATGGACCAAAGATGTTTTAATAAACCCATTAACATGATATGTGGAAGATGGCGGATCTGTGACTAGGTACGGTCCTGAAGCAGATAATTGTGATCGGAAAATATACGTTTTGTGTGGTTAGCGAGTGAGGCTGTAGTAGTAGAGTGAGTAGTGGGTGTGGAAGTGTTGCTGGAAGTGTTAGTGGAGCTTATTCGACTCTAATAGTTCGGAATTATCATAAATATGACTGCGACTTTGTCGAAACGCTGTTACTGCCTTCTCGATCTTCGCGGGTTTGTTCGGTAGGAAGACCGCTACAAGACCGCTATCACCCGTTAGGGTTCAAGGGGACACTGGCCGGAAAGAAAGGATACACAAGCGCCGAGCGAACAAAGTATATATACATGCGAAGGAGCTTCATGGGTGAGAAACCACTTGAGGGCACGTCCAACAAACTTGTCTCACTGTGAATAGTAGGAGAAGGGCCTCATGAGCGTGTGGTACTGATCGACAATTGTAGAACCGCTATCGAACGCATGTGTGTCAGTGTATCTGCACTGGTGTAACTGAATGTACTCCATACCTCTCTAACCATCTCGAGTGGACTGTGAATATAGTGCTATAAGCAATAGACAACAGTACATCACCAATATAATCATAATTTTATTATCATTACTATTATCATGATTATTACTATTATTATTATTACTATTTTTAATATCTGACGTGTTATTTAATGTTCTATATTAGGCAATGCTAATTAATAGTACTAGATAAGATAAGAGTAATCATTTGGACACTATACAGATTAGCTATATTAGAAGAACGCCAGCCAGGTGAGTGAGTGCAGTGACAGTGGCAGTGAACACAGTGGTAACGGTATTATAAAATTTTCTCCAATCTTCTCCACCCCGACATCCCCACCGCCGTGCAACATGAATCAGGACATACCTCCAGACAAACCAACCACAGATCCACCTCGCTCCACCCGCAAACGTCCACAATCCCTGGATAGACAACCCTCACAAAGAGATCCACGAAGAAAAGCCCTCACACCTGGTTTGGCCTCCGATCAAGCACCACCTGATGCATACACTGAAAGTGAAACCGACTCAATCCTAATTATACACAACCCTAGCGCCACACAATTAAAAGGAGTACTGGCAGAAATAAGCATCCCAGTCCGGTGGCACAATCAACTGGATCACCTATATATTATCAACTTTCACACCCCCACTCACCTTCAGAAATTCACGCTGCACATCCCTCCCACCTCCCTAGGACCACCCAATCAAACATAATACTTACTCCCGACCCAAGCCAAAAATCCAGCCCCTTGGACCTCACTCTCCCCAAATAGACCATACACTCCACAATCAGTTACCAAAGAAATTGTCCTCCCAACGGCACAACACACACCACAACCCAACGGCCGCGATCTGCGGTTCCGTATTAACGACCTTTCCGCTACCTTCCCTCTGAAACTCAAGCAACTTGAATCTAATTCTAAACCTACAGCCTCCAACCAAGCAGCACTCACTAGCAACCTTCAGCAGCCTCCGGAACTCCAGCCATCTCACCCGAACGTCTACCGCATACACAATCAAGCCCTCCACAACAACAACCTCACTTTCATCTATAACAAATCTATACAACTCAACATCACTCCACCCAGACAAACATGGTCAGCCAAATACAACAGTACCACTCTCACATTCATCTCCCACCCCCACATGGAGACTTTCATCTCAAATGTTCCCCCCAGAACCTTCGGCCCTAATGCAGATTTAATTATCCGTACTTATAACCCCACAACAACCTCGGAGTCCCAGAACTTTCAAATATCCAGAGAAACAAACGTTGTAGCTGGCGGCCTGGCTCCAGAAATCGAAACAACGGAAATATCACAGGCCATGAAAGAGAAAGGCATCTGCCATACCCGCATCACTCGCATAGTAAATAACGGTCCCACACCCCTAATCCGTTTCTTCTCTACTGACGAGTCAACCATCCGCTCTCTGTTGGACACAGGACTGCAGCTCTGGGGCCGGACATACCATTGCAAACCTCCCAAACTTTCGGCCAGACATCTTCCCTGCCGAAACTGTCACCAGTATCTCCATACAAAACAAAACTGTCCTAACCCGACAGTCTGCTTCCAATGTGGGAAAGTTGGCAACAAATGCTCCCACACACAACGGCCTCATCGCTACGCAACATGCAAGACCGACGGACACTACACACGACAGATGCACTGCCCTCTGTACCCCCGAGATGTTGACCTCCCCGATGAACCAACATACCACCCACTCATTAAAAGACAATCCCCACTCTCCCCAACTAAACCCAGCAAAATGCCTCCTCCTCCGCCACCAGAACTAACAAAAGACAACTTCCCAGCTTACACTAACCAACAACACACACCGCACCAAACCTCTCCCACAACCAGCAACACTACATCATACGCGAAAGTAGCTTCCCCCACCAATGAAACCCCAACTATTCCTTCACCCCAACAAATCCGGGACTACATTGACAAAAGAATAGCGGCCCACATTGACAGACTGGAAAAATATGTGGAAGAGAAGATATGCCAGGCCATCAACAGTATCACCTCTTTCATCACTGCCACCACAATCAACACAACGCCCCCGTCACGATTGGACGCCACGACAGCAACAATAAACGCCACAGCCAAGAAAACGATCAACAGAAAAGTCAATGTTACGCCCTATGGCAACAACATTGACATAATCATAACACCCATACTACAGAAACTGCAGACTGTAATTGGGACCGCTATAAACACAGCCTTAGCGGAGGGTTTCAATACTATCCAATGTCCCCCATCCCACCCCGACGATCCCTCACAACATCCTCCTCCCTCCCTAACCTAAATATTCAATATGGGGTCTATCCGATTAAGACACGACATGACCATTATTCACTGCAACATCAGGTTGCTGTACAACAACCGCACAGAACTCTATGACTTAATACAAGAAATGGAACCCGACGTTGTAAGTTTAAACGAAACTTGCCTGAAACCAACGGACAAATTCAACATAAAAGGTTATACAATCTACAGATACGATCGACCACCCACCCCATACCACGAGGAGGAGCCATGATAATGACTAAACAAGACTTACACGTGAGACAAATCGCACTACCACCGTACCTCGACGACAATGAATGCGTCATAATCCGAATAGACGACGGAAATACCCATGTGCATGTGGGTTCACTGTACTCCCCTCCAACAAGCCGCCTCCCCAAACCCCTACTGCAATATCTGAACACTCTCCCAAACATAGTTATAACAACAGACATCAATGCTCACCATGAACTCCTCCATGATAACCGCAGAAATCCCAAGGCCACACAATTAGCCACACTACTTCCAAACCTATCCTACATCCAAATACCACTACCAGCCCCCACAAGAACACCCTACCTCAATCAAAACTTCACCACACCTGATAAAATATTCACTTCCCACCGCCTACAACACCGTATAACTGACATCAAAGTTCTTGCCCCACTCAATACAGACCATTCACCAATCATCTTCAAACTGCCCGCCACCACCTACCGCCCAACTCCTGACAAGGAGACCATACTTACGAGAGATTTTCGCAACGCAGACTGGATCCAATTCAAGACGCACATTACATTGACATTACCAGACATCGACATATCAAAACCAGAAGACATAGACCACGCCGACGAAACGTTCGTACAGGTGCTTGAAGCTGCAATGAATATATCCATACCGACAAGAAAACGCACCACGGATACACGCAGGAGACTACCACCAAACATAATCAAACTAATAAAGACAAAGAGAGCAGCGCACAAACTATACACACGGACACACGCAGACGAAGACAGACGACTGTACCGTTCCCTTCAACAGGATGTACGAGAAACCATACAACGTTTTGAGGCGCACAGATGGAAAAATTTATAGACAGACTTGACCACAATAGAACTCACAATCCCAAACTTTTCTGGGACGTGATCAAACGGATACGAGGAAAACACGCAAACTCAAACCACCCACTACGCGACGGACAACACATAGTATACGACACGCCTGGTAAACTAGATCTTCTCAGCCGCACACTAGAAAATATACACACCACACCAAATCACCCATCTTTCGACCCCCAACATCCAGCATACATTACACATCACATCACACAGAATCCTGATCTCTACGAGCCGCTTCCAGCGCCACTTCCTCGATCGACCGACGATCCACTCATTGACAACATCACTCCGCTAGACATATCATTGGAACTAAGATCCATAAAAAAATCTTCCCCCGGACCAGACCAAATCACTTACAACATACAACGCCAACTGCACTAAATTATCTTGCAGAACTTTACACAGGATCACTCAGACTAGGACACACACCAAAGCGCTGGAAACACTCTCACATTATTCTCTTTCCTAAACCAGGCAAAGACGCGTCTGACCCACAAAAATACCGACCGATCAGTTTGACATCAACATTAGCCAAATTAATGGAGAAAGTTCATGTGTCACGACTACACGTCTATATGCGCAACCGCAATCTACTCCCGACCACTCAAGCCGGCTTCCGACCGGGAGCGCAGCTACACGACCAGCTGATACGAGTGCTCACTCCCATTGAAGAGGCTTATACACGCAGACACTACAGCATCCTTATTGCCTTAGACGCCAAGAGAGCCTTACACAGTTAGGATAGACGCCCTAAAATATAAACTCACGTCAAACCTGCCACACGAAATCACACGATGGCTCTCCAGCTTCATATCGAACCGAACAGGACAGGTGAGATTCGGAAGGAACGAACTTTCTCGGACCTTCCGAATAGAAGCTGGAGTCCCCCAAGGCAGTGTCATATCTCCCACTCTGTATAACATCTATGTGGCAGATATTCCCCAACCTAATAACCCGCTAGTAGGACTGGCACAATATGCAGACGACATCGCATATTGGGCAACACACCCTCGACTCCCCTCCGCTAGGAAGTTACTAAACGCTACACTCAGGCAGTATCTAAATTGGACCAACACGTGGCGGATCACAGTCAACACAGACAAAACACAGATATGCGTCTTCCGCCCAAAACTCCGGACTCGGGTCCTCCAGAACAACTCAATCACAATAGCCAACACTCAACTTCCACTCCAGCGGAATCTCACATATCTAGGAATAACCCTCACCTCCAAACTCTCCTGGACCGAAGTAGCTAAAGAAACCTGGAGGAAATATAACGCAGCCACCAGAGCAATAAGCTACCTAAGTGGGATCAATCGACCCGGTTGTGTAATCGAAACACTCCTCCACCTATACAAAGCATTGGTTAGATCCCTATGCATACATCCCTCCATTTTCCTCGCACAAGCCCCTCCAACGACCCAATTGAAATTTGAAGAACGCGAAAGAAGAATTCTCCTCCAAATCTTCCACCTGCACAGACGCACCAGAAATAATACAGTTTATACTACCACAAAAACAAAGCCACTCTTCACACACCTAAACAACATAAACAGGAAATACACACATTCGGTAGTAAATCGCGTATATACACAACACATCTTCGCAAATCCCCCGAACACAAACAACAGAACAACACTGGAGAAACTCCTCTACAACTACCACCAGCCCCCACCACCGAACTAAAACACACAAACAAAACCGCAAACACTGTTGGAAATTTGAATACTGTCTGAGAGGACACACGACAGCAACAGAGAGGCAGATGAATAAAATAACACCACACCATGAAAGTCTCCATAACGATTCAGACGCTTCTGCCACCGGAATGGGAAACTAAAAATGTATGTATGTATGCACAGTGTTCTGCCCAAGAGCAGGTCTTTAACTGCAAACCCAGCATTTCCCTTTCTTGCTTTCCTCTTAATCTCCCCATATAATACTTTAATGCTGTCTATCAACTGATATCTTTTACCCCGAACTCTTGTCCCGTTCACCATTCCTTAAGCATTCCAAATTAACAAATTAGGCCTACACCAAATTAATTAAAACAAAGAAAATAAAGTAAAAAATAAAATAAAATAAAATAAATAAAAAGCCAATCACCGCACTCACACACCTACTGGCACTTAAGCCAGAAATAGTGTATAAGTATGTAAATATATATTTATTGTTATTTATGTACAATGGCTGGAGAGGGCGTCCTGCGCGTGTAAGAGCCCAAAACGGCCTCTGGCTCAAAGCCAGTAAAGTCAATAAACATAACATCACACCCATTAACAGACCCGTTGTTCAACTGTAACAAAATTGATCCTTAATAACAGGTCTTCTTCACAGGATTCAGTTCACTATTAATCAGGGGCGGCTTTCGAAGAGGGGCTGCGGAGCTGCAGCACCCCCAGACATTTGTGGCTCTTGTCTCGTTTTATGTTGTGAAATACATATTTTATTATACAGTCTCTATTTAGCGGCTGGAATTTTTAAAAATTTCGCTCTCATTGACATGCACGCAATCGTTAGTGAAGTCACTTCCTCCCCTGGTGCTGCCAGAGCGAAGCCAGAGACAAGGACTATGGGTGAAACCGCTTCCTCCCCTGGAGCTGCCAGTCTCGTCTCAGATGCTTTGCGCGTTAGTTTTACCCTTCCCCCTGCTGCCCCCCGGCCATGAATACAGAGTTTCCAGGAGCTGCAAAATTTGCAGCAGGTTGTCAGTAGCGCGCAGTTTTATAAATACATTTTCTTTAATGTTGTGAGTATAACAAGTGCAACAATGTTTAATTCTGTACAATATTTACAGTCTATTCAGTTCAGTACCTTAACAACTCAGGAGAAATATGAAATTAAGTGCCCGTCAGTTGAATCTCATAATGGAAAAAGACACTAAACAAAATACAAAGGCTCGCATATTTTTTTGCTGATTTATCTAGTATCCCTGCTTTCTTCTCTCGATCTCCACACAGTCTGTATTAGATTAATGTGTTTCAAAGACAATTCCATCAGCTGGGGGAACAAGATGGAGTTTTAAAATAAGAAGAGTAAATGTTGTTCATGAGAAGAAGGCGTCATTGCTACAATGTTTTCAAACCATAATGGAATCTGAAACATCTTACAACATCATAATAAATGGGGCAAGCGCCCTGGTGTGTGCTCTTGAAGATCCTGAATTCAATTTCTGGCTCAGTTTTTTCATTTATTGTTGTATCATGTAGATATATTATAGAACCAACTACAAATCGCCAGTTAGATATTTCTAAGGTTCAAATTTGCATATAAAAAAATAAAATTATGGTTTAACTTCACTCGCAACTGCAGGGGTTATATCAGCGTCGCCGGTGTGCCGGAATTTTGTCCCGCAGGATTCTTATAAATGCCAGTAAATCTACTGACATGAGCCCGTCTCATTTAAACACACTTAAATGCCATCGACCTGGGCCGGGATCGAACCCGCAACCGACTATGCTACCGAGGCTTATAATGCCTTACCGACATATCGGATTTTAAGAAGAAGATGATTCAAAAGTTTGCAACCTATAAGACAAGGCGCATGAACTAATATTTAAATAAGGTAAGATGCATGGTATATTTTTGTATGCAGCCCCCCCAGAATTCAATACCCACGAGCCGCCACTGCTATTAACACCTCCTCCATGTGTGACGTTGCAAATCGAAAAAAATCGAAAATCGAAAAATCGAAGGAGAATTGGGAGGAAAATTTAAAAGGTACGCAAAACGCGTCCTTGCAAGGGGTTGGGGGCTGTACAAAACTAAATATGTGAGCTCCAAGCCTGTTGGCCACTAGTCTCACTCCGGGTTACGCTGCTCCCCTGAAGGAGCTCTAGAAAATTTTGAAGGGGAAGCCGAAATTGGACGTAACCTCTTAGGTACCACATACGCGAGGGGGGCTGAGATTGATCAATTGATCACGGAACGGGGCGAGGAGGAGTTTGCTGGTGTTTGCCGTTAGGATGGCAAGACGCCGTCATCTGTTGTTCGATGGCAAAGCAGGTGAAGGCCGTCGGAAGAAGCGCCGTGTAATCTAAGCTGCAATTTGAGACGTCCCTGTCCTTTCAATTTGCGACTTATTGAGTGACCTCGTATGTTTAATAGACTATTGTTGCAAAAAGACTACCAAGATTTTAAAGAATGGGAGTTCGACATACCAACGTCAAGTGCAAACAACTTCAGTGCAGGCATTACTTCATATTGCCAAAAGACAAGTAACGGGGTAGTTATGCAGATAATATGAATGTGAGAATAAGATGACGCCTGTTCTTTAGCATAGGCTATTGGATTTACGAACTCATCCTGTAAGACGATCGATGACACTAGAATTGAAGAATTTCCACTGGAAATAATATAAACGGCAGCATAACGTGATAATAAAATATTCTGAAGGACATTATTAGATGTTAAAATCAAATATGGAAAAATAAATGCCTCTTCATTATCGTTAATCATTCCTATGTTTCTTAATGCGTTCCGGAGGACTTGACAGTTAACAAGCACGCACGCACATACATAGGCCTACATCTCCTATACCGCCTTGACAGCATGAATAACGATCTCATAACTCAAAATATCAGCCTTTTGTCATTAAATGTATTATTAATTTAATTAATTTCAATGTAGTAATAAATTTAATTATTTTAGTGAAATGAGCCCCAACCCCGCTCATTTCAGTCTCAGACAGACCAAAAAATTACCGAGTCCTTTGTTTTGTTTAAAGTTAGTAAAGATTTTTATTTATTTATTTATTTTATTTATTTATTTTTTAATTATTTATTTATTTATTTATTTATTTATTTATTTATTTATTTATTTATTTATTTATTTTTCTATTTATCTAGTGGGATACTTACTATAGGCCTATATTTATTATTATTTACTTATCTATTTATACATTATTTATTTATTTATCGATTTGTTTATTTATTTATTATCGTCGTGTGGCACTGGCCCACGAGTGTTTTAATGACGTGAATCCATCGTAGCACCAGCAGAAGCAAGTAGCATCTTTCACCTCCATATTTACTCGTGACTTGGATTCCAGACCTAAAGCGTTATAAACGAAGATTTTCCTACAGTTCAGTTGCAGTATAATACAGGACAGTGTACGACTCTTCGAAAAGTGGAGGGCAGTGCGGTACGTGTTAGTGAGCGTGTACATTAAAAGAAATAGAAAGCAGGCATAACGCACAGCCGTTCTCAGCAGAAGAGGTGCGCCAACCATATAGACATAAAAGCCAACAGAAACTATAGAGTAAGGTCCACAAAACAGACAACGTCCCTTGCGGGACATGGGGAGAACTAGAGGGTCCAGCTGTAAAATCTGGCGGCCATTACAAGAGATGGTTTTAAAAAGCTGGGGGGTACGGATATATCTAAGCAAGCTGAAATCCAGGCTGCAAGGAATGTTAGCGGCGGAAGTGATGAAGACCATAAGAGACATTGAAATCACAAGTCCTACCGTCTTAAGAGTAATCAGAAATAAGACAAACACTCAGCCCCCAATCTACCGCAAATGTGGGAGATTCCAGATTATATATAGATTGCTCATTCCTATGTTAAAATCGGTTGCACCGCCAGGATCGCCACCCTTCCGCCGTAAACGAACACGAGATAGCAGTACAGTCGCTGATGGAATTGAAATGGGAGTTATGACGTGAATCCTTATGTAACAACTAAATGGCAGCGTAGTAAACATAACAAAAGTTGTTACCGTCAAAGTCTATAACCCAGAGCAATCTGGGTATATACAGGGTGCGTCAGAAAGAACAGATTGATTTCACATGGCAAAAAAAAATGTAAGAATTCATCAAATCAAAAATGTATTGTTATCAATGGACTCACCAATACATGCAGTTTATTTTATGGAATACAACATCAGCCATATGATGTCCTAAGGTTTCAATACAGGCATCGAGGCATTTTCTGAAGTTCACCATCACTTTCACAGCCATACCTTGTGGGATTGCCGCGATTTCTTCATGAATCGCCGTCTTCAATTCGTCCAGTGTGTGTGATCGATGTTTACATACTTTCGCCTTCAAATGGTCCCAAAGAGAGAAGTCGCAGGGCGCGAGATTTTAGCATAGCCTCGGACAATCTCAGTGCAATACCATGTTTGCGGGATGATCTTTGAGTGTCTGTCTCCACATTTGCAGGTGTACACGCAGATATTCGTCCAGGTGATTTCTTCTTCAATGTTGAACCTGTGGTACGAAATGAAGCCACCCACTGCAAAATTGTATTCGGAGTTGGAATCCTAGCGTGACGTCCGAGTCGAAATGAGTCTTGAGTGCCGATCACAGACTCTTCATTTTTCAAAAATGTCTCTACGATGTAAGCACGTTGTACGCCAGACCAACACCATGTTCTCAACTGAAACTGCATTCTCTGACTGAACCATCAGTCGTGGTCCCCCTCATTCTATCCCTTCCCTCACTGCGTATCGATAGTTTGAAATTCATCCGTTCTTTCTGACGCACCCTTTATGATCTAGGGGTAAATAGAAGAAGACCAGAATGGAGAAGTTCAGAGAGAGGACAGAGCAGCACAGGACCAGCCCTATACACGAGCAACCACACCCGTAGAAAACACCTTAGATACCCCAGCAGAAGGAAAAACTACCAGGAAGCAAATTAGACGGGATGGTGCATAGGTGTAGGAAGGAGATCAACTAGTCCACTCCAGGCAGCACCCCAGATTGCTCCAGGAGAATTACAGGAAAGAAAGCTTCGTACACTCAGTCAAACCGTAATATAAAAAAGGCGAGGCGAAAATTGACACTAGGCAGCAGGCTATGTCGTGATTACTTTATGTTAGAAGCCCCGAAAGGACAACGCAGAATAACATTGAGAATCTCAACGAGAATGGGATAAGAAACAGTATCAGTTGCGACAGTGCCTACGATCGCTAGACAAGCATCGCCTTCAAATTTGGGATACCACTAAACGGCTTGACCAGGTACATAACGAGCTGGCACATGAACATTATATGCTGGCACTTTCGCCAAATATGGAAATACGAAGACGCAAGATCACAATACTGAAATGATGACCTGGAGTGAGGAGGGACTAAGAAATATATTAGACCTTACAACAGATGATAACTTGAGAAAATACGACATTGTCGTAATGACAGAAAAATTCATTACATAGGCTACATAACAACAGTGAACATAAAATGATTCTGTAATATACAGCCCGATTATTTAGTCCTGACAGTACGACGACGCGAAAGAGAAGTAACAGGAGTAGTGGGAAGAGCTCTGAAGTAGAGATAGGGGCGAGCCGTGAGTAAAGAAATACAGTACAGTGGAAACAAAACGTTCTACCGCATCCGTGACATTCGATCGTTCTGAATGCAAGGGACTGACTAATCTGAACACCCATTGGCGTAACTTAATAGACTTAACCTGACCCAGGCGCACATTGTCGGCGATTTTTGAGACTAATAATCATACTGTACATGCATACGCAACGCAGGAGCTTAGAAAAAATGTTTGCGTAGTTGTCACTAGCCTGCTGGAAACAGATGTGTCACCATTTGAAATACAGACGAACGGAGGAAACATCGTAGTAGAACTATGCAAAGCAGGAACAATCATAGGTGCATACTTCAATCATGAATGGAGTGCAATAGACAGCATGGAGAGAATATATGATTTGAGGCTTTCCCGGCGTTTGATGTAGAATAAATCTTCTCGGGTTCTCAGCCAGGTGAGTTGAAGATTTGCTTCTTGAGGGAAGAAGATGGCACAGCTAGCCATCGAAAGCTTGGAAGCAAATATCCAACTCATCTGGCTGAGAACCCGAGAAGAGTTATTCTAGCATGGAGAGACTCGGCAAAGCTATAAACAAAACACAAATTTCAGAACGAAAAATCCTAGCATGCGACCTCAACTGCAAAATAGATGAACGCAGCAGGAAGACTGAACGGGAGCTATACAACCTACATACTGTACAGGGATTATCGTTAGTAGGTTATAGTCGGTGGAGGTACACATGCGACAATCGCAGAGGATCCATAAATCATTTACATGAAAGACCTACGGATGAGCCAGAACAGACTAGTCAACAGGGATGGCCCGCTAGTAAGAGAGCACATACCAGTGACAGCAATAGGCCTACTATAGTAGAGGCAGAATCAATATGCGGGTTTTTGGTTTGATATGGAAACAACTCACTCCACACTTTCTCTAGCGGTTTATGACCTGAACAAAGAGACCTTTCTGTCGCTCCGTTCGAATGTTAGTTATCGACAAGTGCTTATCTGTGATACTACTGTGCTACAGTTTGTTCGTAAATACAATATATCTCATAATAAACAGTATTTTTAAACAACTACTAAGATCATCCGAGTATTGTAATCGCTATCATGTCTCAGTCGGGCCCTGATATCAGAAGCCTTACTACAGGTGGTGTTTATCAACTTCACACTGTTTCTTTAAAGAACTGTGAGGACATTAAAAATGTCCTATCATCAATGCAGACAGTCACTGACAAAGGCCAGTGGCGCTTCTTTACGATCGGTCCAGAGAATTTATGCAAAAGGCAGACGAATAGCAGTAAAGCAACGATCCTATCGAGCCTAATTTTACATATATTTATTTAAAGAACACACGGATAGATGTAGATAATATTGAATTTTACATTTAAATTAATAATATTTTTTTTTTAGATATTGTAACATTATATTTTATGCTATATTAACTTGTTTATTTAAAACATTAAAAATGGAAAATTGTTTCATTATTTAGATTGCTGAAAACCATTATTAAGTTAATTTAATTTTTTTTTAGAAATTTTTCACTGTATAAGGTAAATTTCTTAATTGATATGCTAATTATATCTCTGTCAAATGGAGTATTATATTGTAGTCTACTACATATTCTCGACTGCTAAATTTTTAGGAGCTCCAGTGTTAGTTATAATTGGGTAAAATACACTACGTTTGCGAATAAAATATTGTTAGGATTATAAATTGAAATATTATTTAATAACTTGTCAATAATACATTAAGTTGGTAAGTATACTGCATAAACATTATTTAGTTTTTACTGTTTCAACACAACATTCTGAAAGAACACAAATACAAAGTATTTGTGTAATGCTAAATATTTGATTTATATTAGGTTTACATTACACTTCATTACATTTGTGAAATGACTTAACGTACAAAATATTATAATGATGATATTGAGTAAAGAACGTAGGCCCTATTTGTAATTACTACAAATCACGTTATTATTTTATTTATTTTCTAAGTTTTCCTGCAGTGAAAAAGTATCAATGGAGTTATTTGGGACAGGACCATACACCAAGCAGGTTCTGAGGGGTGTGGGAGTCGTGGCAAAGAAGTAGGGGTTCGCCAGACCCGCCGATTTCTTCTGCCCCTAGTATAGCCAGAAAAGTAATAGCACTACAATCACAAATTAAGAGCGCCAGGAAACCTGGGAAGCACTTGGACATGGAAAAACTGAAAGCAACGACATAGGAACTCAAAGCAAGCCAGAGAGACATCCAGGAAAGAAGAATAAACCAAGCGGAACACCGCATCCTTCTACAGGTTCTAATGGAATAGAGATAGCACAGAAGAGGACGAAGATGAGGCTCAGACAGCTGAAATATGTCGTAACACACAACATAAGAACAGATTTTGGAACGTGAACCAGCAGAAAATCGACTACCCCACAAAAAGTATCCATAAAAGTGGAACAAGATCCCATCTGATGTTGAAGCAGATGATTATAACCTAGAATTTGACAGTCTCATCCAGTCAGATATCAACTGTGAGCGTGTTGGTGAATGTTGCAGAAGCTCCATGTCCACCACGCCTTGATAGTGCTACTGGTGACAATCCAGACGAGCTGCCAGAAACGAACACGAAGAAAATAGACGTCTTCTGTCCCTCCTTGAGGATAGAGATCGTAAAATTGCTTCCCTCGAAGCTCGCATCTCTCAACTGCAGAGAGAAATATCTCAGAAGGACAGACTTTGGGAAGAGAATGCAGCGTCACTTGGCACAGCTGAATAAATGACGGCATTCTACATGTTGGCTCAGTACTTAGACTAATGTCAATGCTTTCCTTGTAAATAATTGATAATACTGTGGAAGAAATTTTAATTGTTTTATGCTTCCCGCTTGAAAATCAGTGTGTATTCTATATACAGGGACATCATTTTATTTTTACTAACATTTCTAATATTAATTAATATTATTGTGAACAAGCTTGTAACGTAGATCACTGAAATGTCTTAAAAATGGGTAACGTGATCGTGTAGCAAATTGCAATTAATTGGTGGCATAGAAGGTAGTAGAATTGGTTACGTATTCATACAATGTGGCAAATGCAGAAACACTACTTATATCGTAAAAAAATTATATTTCTCAAATGAATTTAGTAGTCAATCGGACTGCAGAGAGACTTTAGATTTGAGTGCTTCTGAAGTCTCATCACTGTTTGCAACAGACCCGGATTCGTGATCTCAGAATTTGACTGTGATTATTGCAGCCGTTATAGGCCTATTTTCTGTAGTAATTGTATTATCTGTAGTACTGTCACGAGAGGTTTGAGATTTATCTGGGAAATCTCAGACCTCGAGTGGCATTTATTAGGACTATTTCTTGAATAAAATAAAACTGTAAATAATATATCCCTTAAAAATTCGATCACAAAATGTTAATAATTGTTTATTAACGAATATTTAACCTATTCAGACATTGTGAAGTTGAAATACTCGTAGATGAATATCGATTACTGCAATAAAGTAATTCGATGTTATTATTCAGTAATGCCAATTGCGAAATACAGGTTTAACAATGTTAATTACATGTACTGCACATTTCTCTTATTATTATAACATCAATACAATTTCATTATCTGCCGAAATCATAATTTAATTTAACAGTAACATTGGGACAGCTATATACCAATGCTTATGTAGGCCTATTGACAGCGAGACATGTTGCTACACAGTGAAGCCATCTCTGTATAGATAGGCCTAATTAAAATACGAATTTTATTACGCCATACGAAAGGCAGTTTGATCAAAGACATTATTACTATGCAAGGTCTTTGCGCTTGATATGCGATGATGTTACATAAATTTGAACGTCTATTAATTGTTTAATTTCAATACAAATGTTATAGGCTACAATTTTATAGGTTACGATACCTTTGGAAGCAGGACCAATGTCAGCTGTGCCTTGTTTCGACTGTTACTTACAATGAGTGCTACACGAAAGCATTTTTTATAGCTCAACAAACGCATTCTCGCTGTAGTGTGTAACGGAACTAAAGCTGCATCTACAAAGTTCAATATTCCAATCGCGTATGCGTGCAATCTGGGAAGAATATTGAAAGAACCAAGTTTAAAAGGATCGTTCAATTAAGATGCATAAAGATTTTGTGTCTACATGGTGCGCCGTTTTGAACGTGGTCTACACTGCGCAAATGTATTAATTAATATTAAATATCAATGTTGCATTCATTGCTTTAAAGTTGAAAGAAAAGTTTAACCGTGTAATTGCATCTTAATGTATTCATGATCATCAATTTTGCGGGGAAACAGTTGGCGACAACGACTAAACAAAAGAACGAACATGCGATAAATTGATTGCGATAAATCTAGCTGCAGAAATTATCGCAAAGTCTGACTGTGATTGGTTGGAATTCAAAATTTCATTACACTTCATTGGTCGAAAATGGAATGACGTCATATAAACGAAATAGTCCTGTTAATCATTGCTTTAGTTGTAAACGTTCACGTTTAAAAATCGATACAAAGAAATCTGTTTGAGATAATGCGTTCTTATTTTGTCAATTTCTCCATTTTCTTTTCGCTGTCATTTTGAAGAATGTCTTTAATATGCATTGCGCACATTAAATGTGTCTGCAGATCTTTTTCTATTTTTACAAAATATCGTAGCTAGATGTTTGATGGAAAGTGTTGGAAAGAATTGTATTTGTATATTTAAATTTAATAAAGAACAGTTAATTTTTTATTTATTATTTTATTGAGATGAGCTACGTCCCCGCTCATTTCAGTCTTTGTCAGACTATAAAATTACGTATATATTTTTTTTTTAGTGAAATGAGCCCCAACCCCGCTCATTTCAGTCTCAGACAGACCACAGTATTACTGAGTCCTATTTTTGTTTAGTGGTTGTAAAGATGTCTAACTTTTTATGTATTTATTTATTTACTTATTTCTTTATTTATATATTTATTTACTTACTTATTTATTTATTTATTTATTTATTTACTTATTTATTTATTTATTTATTTATTTATTTATTTCTTTAATAATTATTTTAATTCAAAACTTGAACCACATGAATTTCTATAACAACTGGATTTAAATGGGCATTTTAATAACACTAAATATTCTTCAATTCTAGACCTACATATTTTTGTAAATTCGACTAACATTGTATTTGTTATATTAAGTAATAAAATTTTTAATTTGTTGTAATATCCATTCTGAAATTCTACCAAAATTGTATTTGTGTTATTAAGAAATAAATGTTAAAATTTTGTTGCATAAACAGTCATTATTCATAAAACTGATTTGTCACACCATCACACATAGGCTACTTTTTGTTTTAGTTAAGAATGCGACATTTGCAACACACAATTACGAAATTAGATGTATTGTATATGGGGAATCTTTATATCTCTAATTACCGACCTTTAGAAAACAGAGGCAATGTTTATTGCTTTCTACTACGTAAGTTGTATTTGAAAATCTTGCTTCCCTACATTTCTTACTCCCACAAAATAACCTTATAGGCTAGTTAAAGAAAAGTTGCAGTATAAATATAAAAACCCTTGTCACAAAGAGCACGTAGACTATGCATATTTCCATCGCACTGGCCTTGTTGGAAAGCCCATAAATACAAATTACTGATCAACGGTGTCAACAATGGTTTTTTTTTTGTATTTACAGAGTCCTGACCAAAATAATTACTGTGTTTTTCAATTATATTCTCTTATAAAGGATTCCAAATCGATTTTCTTAAAAATAATCGTTAGAAAATACTTCCTAAAATGTTTTTATATTTTCCTATTTGCTAAAAAAATTTTTCCTGAAATTATGTTACTAAAACCATAAATTTCTAATTTGTATTGCTTATGTTCTTTTCCTCAATTTTTGCTACAATCTTTTTTCAAAGTTACGTGTTACAAAACAAGATATGTCTGCTTTCCTAATAATGATCCTGTCCTCATGAAAATTTAATAATATCCTACACACCTAATATTCAATAACTATATCGGGAATTGGTGTGTGTTGTAGCTATTGTCGTGGCTGCTAGGTTTCGGAACACAGACTAAATTCTCAGCTATGACAAAGGAAAAATCGCAATATAGCGAACGTAGAAGCTCCGGCCATGACCCCTTCCACTTTTCCCCTACTAGCTCATCAGACACCCTACGTGATAGGCGAGTTTTGTGTCGAATACACATTTCATGTGTGTGGGGATAACTTCCCCTACTGGCGTTCGCTATATTGCGATTTATCCATGACAAATAATGAAGCAGAATTATATTTTTATGTGATAAACGTGGAAAAAATTATTATTCCAAGGATATGTTTACTACAGAACTAGAATTAACAAAGGGGAATCGTACAGAGTGTGCCGTAGAATATATTACAAGGAATACACAGCGAGAACAATCACCATTCATTGTGATACCAATATAAATATTCCCAAATGCTCCGATCATTCTTCTGATTCACACTCACCTAACCGAGAGCAGACTCCATCAAAATAAAGAGGAATCTGAAACGTGTGTCCCAGAATCGTCCAGAAATGCCCCGGAACAGATCTTGCTCAATTAAATTGCAGAGTGTACCATCTGTTGTACTAGCCATTCTTCCTGACACACAGCAAATTGCAAAGAAACTGCTAGATTTGAGAGACGCAGAGAACAAACAACCTGGGAATCCTACGTAAATATTGGATATGGAGTAATTACCGGATTGGTACCAAAGGACGCCGAATGGAGGGAATCATTCTTCTATGTCATACGATTTATAAAATATGAGCTGGAAATAGGGTTATAGTTTTTGCAACGAGGCGAAATCTTGAACTTATGAAAAGGTATATATGGTTTCCTGACTGAATACTGAGGGTTTGTCCTACACCTTTACTCAAGTATTTATGGTCAGAAGTAATGTAAGCAGGGTGCACGTAATTTTCAATATTCAGATATGCAGGTACCACTGCAGTTCATCTATGCTGTTTTACTTGCAAAGAAGAAGACCAGTACAGTGAAATTTTATACAAGTCTTGGTTAGAACATGAGAGCTCGGTATGAGGATTACCTTTCCCACCATGGCAATGTGTGAATTTGAAAAATGAATTCCATATAATGCAAGAAACATGTGTACCGAAACACATATGAGAGGTTGCCTATTCCTCTAGAAACGGGTTATACAAAGGAGAATCGAGCCAAAAGCACATCAGCAGTATTATAATAATGCCGTAGACAGATATTTTAAAATGTCAGCACACAAGCTCTTGATATTGGAGTTTCTTCCGATAGTTGATCCCAACATCTGTCGAAAACTCCGAAATCATGTAAACGAAGAATTAATCGTAGTCTTTGACTACTTCATGGAGAGATACCATTGTAGGAGATTAAAGAAACTGAGAGTAGTAACATCTTTCTATCCATGTGTTACCTCGAATGATTATGACACCGTAAGAAACCACCTTCTCCGTGACAATGTTAATAGTGAAGGCCAGCACAATGTGTTTGCGTCTAGCGATTGAGATTTCATCGAAATCAGTACCCAGCACTTATGGAACGCAAAAAGTGCAAGGTAGTTCTGAAAATATTACTTGCAGATTTCACCTTCGGGAAAGCAGTGACTGCGAAGCACAAAATGAACTGGACAAATCAGCATACTATACTCAAAGATATCACATTAGAATATGATATTTATAAAGATGAAGACAGGATCATTGTCTACCTCAGTGCATTTGCACATGACATGGTGTTTTAATCTAACACTATAGTTGGAAACTGGTATTTATATCTTTAGCAACATAATATTAGGAAATAAATAAAGGAAAGAATTATAAGCCTGATTTATTTTGTTAGTGAAATCATTGTTAGTAAAACAAGATCAGATAAGACTAGTTCTAGCAAACTTATTCGTTAGGACGAAAGGTTAAGCAAAATGATTTTACCAAAAATGTTCGGAACTTTTCAATCTTTGTAACGTTAAAATATTAGGCTACATAAAAATTGTTAGAAATATATATATATATATATATATATATATATATATATATATATATTAATAATGGATATTTTAAAGATTATTTAGAGTTTCAGTTTCATTTTGTAAAGAACAAAGATGTCAAAGCTCATATTAATGTTACATTGAGAAAATTATCACTATAATTACGTTCCTAACCCCACAGATGAGATGAATGTTTTAAAATAATAACTTAATTGAATAAGAAATTCATGACTGATGATCACAACGTATTGCGATATATTTGATTTAAAATTATTGTTTTATACAGAAAGTACGGGAACATTTACCAAAATTGATGTGATTTGGTTTTAAACGACATATTCCACACATCTCCTCTATATCATACTATAAATTCTGAGTAATATTTAAACACTTTCTGGATCCTTCACTCCTATCATCATTCTAACACTCTTCTTTCACAAGTATGTTAGTTACGAAATCTTAAACAATTCCAGTCAAAAGGACTCATCAAACTTGAAAAATCGATGCAGTAGTAGAGGATAAATTAATTTAGATATACATTTTAATTGCAATTTACTTGTACGTAAGCCTGGAAAAATATTGTGTGAAAGACAGTGGGATTTAAACACTGCAAATTATAGCACAAGAATTTACGTAACTTATTTTGACTCATTATATGTTTGTTTTCACATATGAAAACCATGTCTTTTAGGGTTTGCAAGTTTACAACTTCTACATATTTCTCCTTTTTCATATATGCGTTTTTTTTCAAGCTTTCCACATACATGTATTCATGAAACTCATACAAACAAAATATTAACATACAATAGAAATTACTGTCTACATAGAAGCTAAAATTTGTTTAATTTCTGTTAGTATTTTACTTATCTATCTCTTATATATTTAGAGAGGGAATAATAATAATAATAATAATAATAATAATAATAATAATAATAATATTAATAATAATATTTTAGACCTTTTTTCAGTAACATTCATTACTGCATTCTTAACAAATGAAAAGTTCATAACGACTGCATTACGGTGTAAATTATTATAAAACTTTAAGAATTGAATGGAAATATTTCCTTTCTAATCTCGAGTACATCCAAAAATTGCTAGTAACACGAATTTCTTAGTGGACTATTATTATAATTGAAATATAAATATTAATCATCCTCAGAAACTAATAAATACTCGTAATATTTTTGCATAAAATGAAACGTTTTCTTCAAGAGTTTTTCCCCAAGCAAGGATCACTGAATATAATCACTGTTCTAAACTTGACGATAGATTTTTCAGCTCCCACTGTGCAATTTCGAAGCAGGCCTACTTAATTATGTGTATACTCGCTCGTTCAAAAATTTGTGCAGGATTTTTCTCACATAATTAAGAGTTATATTCAAGAAATTTTGTTGGAAAATCCACTTACATTTATTTGGCTTTCCACCACTTAATCGTAAGACACATTTGAAGAATAGTTTCTAGAATTGATGAGACACGAAATTATAACAAGCTTTTACTCTTCCAAAGTCACAAATTGGATAATGGTTACAAAAAATATGTGAATATGTGATTTGGTGTGTTGACTGAAATGAAATCAAGTCATTGTTCGATAAACCCCTTTAGTTGATCACGAATGCAATGATACAGCATTCCTAAATGTTTCACTGCGATCAATTCTTCACTCGTCTATCATAGATGTGATCACTTTGCAGAGCATCGTGCAAGTTCTTACTACTGTGCAGGCATTCGTTCACACTTCACAGGCACTTCACTGCCTCCATCTGTACGTTCAGATCTGCAGAAGGTTCGCTACAGGATGATGCGTTTATTTTTAAATTTCAGTTAATACATAATTTTGTTGAAATTCTTTCAATTGACACTATTTGCTCCGGAGAAAGAATTGTTGCGAAGGAAAGTAAACTTTTTTGCAGATATGAATGTTGATTTGTTCACGTTTTTGCAGATATGAATGTTGATGTGTTCACGTTTTTGCAGATATGAATGATGATGTGTTCACGTTTTTGCAGATATGAATGTTAATTTGTTCACGTGTAAGATACTTTTTCTTGAATATAATGTCATAGTAGATTGGCAGAGTGGCAACACTTGTTCAATTTAGTTAATAGAGAGAATCAATTCTTCACATCAGCTGGCTGAGAAAAACACTTCATGTTTTGTTGACAGAGAAGAACTTGATCTCAACACAGGTAAATAGTGGTTTAATGCGTAGACATTCGTGAACACAAGGTAAACACTTCACTACCACGAGCTGGGAGTTCAGACTTGCAGAAGGTTTCGTACAGGTGACACTGTTAGCTCCGGAGAGAGAATTGTTGTGAAGGAAAGTAAAGATTTTTGCAGATCTGAATGTTGATTTGTTCACATATAAGATACTTTTTTCTTGAATATAATGTCATAGTAGATTAGCAGAGGAGAAACACTTGTTCAATTTAGTTAATAGAGAGAATTAATTCTTCACATCAGCTCGCTGAGAAAAACACTTCATGTTTTGTTGATAGAGATGAACTTGATCTCAACATAGGTAAATAGTGGTTTAATGCTTAGACATTCGTGAACACATGGTAAAAACTTCACTACCACAAACTTGGTTGTTCAAACTTGCAGAAGGTTTCTTACAGGTGACACTGTTAGCTTCGGAGAAAGAATTGTTGCGAAGAAAAATAAAGATTTTTGCAGATATGAATGTTTATTTGTTCTTATAAATCATACGTATTTGTTTCTTGAATAAACTGTCATAGTAGACAGGCATAGGGGAGGAACACTTGTGCACATCAGTTGGCTGAGAAAAATGGTTCTTCATTTTTGTTGACAGAGAAAAACTTGATCTGAACATAGGGAAATAGTAGTTTAATGCGTAGACATTCGTGAACACATGGTAGACACTTCACTATCACGAACTGAGAGTGCACACTTGCAGTAGGTTTGGTACAGGTGACACATTTTCTTGGGAAATAGTCTTGTTGCGAAGAGAAGTAAAAATTTATACAAATATGAATGTTGATTTGTTCATATACAAAACAATTTTCTCTTGAATGAACTCAGAGGAAAACACTTCCTGACCTTAGTTGACAAAGTGGAACGTTTCTTCACTTCAGTTAACAGAGAACAAGAGGCCTAATTACCGGTAATCTTAACTTAGACAAATAGTATTTTATTGCCAATGGATAACGCTAATCTGTTACACTGAAGACAATAGTCTATCTGTATGGAATGGCATTGATTTGTCGAAAAGAGATTTATTTTTGCAGGTAGTAGCACTGATTTGTGGCACAGAAAGATGCTGATTAGTCGAACAGAGGAACATTAGTTCATTGAGTATAACAGCACAGTTTATTTAAAATTACATTTTTTCTTTGCATGGTATGGACTTTTCTTGCAAAAATGTAACACTGGTTTGTCGATGAAATAGTTCTGGTTCTCCACAAATGAGAACACCAGTTCTAAAGAAGACTACTGTTTTAATAAAGTAACAACTTTGTTTCAAAGAAGTATATTGGTTTCATATAAGACACTCGGTTCATTAAGTAGAATAATTGTTCTTAGTGATGAAGAGCTGTGACGTGGTGTAAAAGGGAGCACTAGTTCTTAATAATAAAACGGAACATGATTTCTTCCAAGGATGTCATTGAGATTTTGTAGAGTAGAGAACCATTTTGTTGAAAACTTTATCAGTTCATTACATTTGTACATGTTCTATATCTTCATTGTAACTCAGTCCAGAATTGATAGGAATTGTAAGGGTCAACCCATTTGTAGACCTAGGCTATAGACCTATAATTTATATTTCAATAAAATATCTGCATACTGTTCATAAGATTCTATTTGCAACATATAGGCTTCTTTGACACATCTGAAAATGTTTACTTTGAACGAGAATTCAGTGGTGATTATCTTGAAGTGTGTAGACTACATAATTTGAGGTTTTTCGAAATTGAAAATTGGAGCTTCGGATTCTCTGAAAATCTCAAGACTGAACTTTGAGAAATTAAATGACGTCACTGAATATTTCATTTCTCCAATAGTATATTCTAGAATAATTGTTGCACATATATGTGTACAACATAATGAGAACTACAACACACAGATTTCTTCTTCGTATTTTCATTACAATGTATATAATAAACTCAGGGTGATTTCTGTCAATTTAATGTTGTTAAAAATTGTTAAAAATTTCCACTCTATGCTCTTAAAAATCTTACATTTCCTTGCTTTTTTACGTAGGAGTATTTTCTTTTCAATTTCAACCTTTACTTACAATAATTGAAGCGCAGGCTGGAACAACGTTGTAAGTTACATTTGGTAAAATTTACAGGAGCTGCAAAAATGTGTACGCGTACAACGTTGTTCTTATGAGGGTAGCAAACTTTTGAGTGGACAAATTTCACGTACTGCATTGATGGACAGTTGCAAGCCAAAGAGTATAGAAAAGTAACATGACATACAACATCATTACACGGAAACACGCCGAATGAAAATTTTGTAACTTACAGCGTTGTTCCAGCCGACGCTTCAATTAATGTGTATGAATATTCATGTCGTAGTCTTCATTAGTATTGTATAACGGAACTTTCAATTCAAACTGTAAATACTTAATAATATTTTCATCCCAGTCTCTCGTTGTAGGTTATTCAGTGCCATAGATGTAGACGAAAAAAAGAACACTTTTATTCGACATTTGCTTTTTTCTCTGTTCCTGGTTTTAAAAAAAAATTTCGATGCCGGAATTATAGTTTCAACAAATGGAAACCAAGACACAAATACTCATGTAATTATATTAAAGCCTATGAGCAGCAATTGTTCATTTTGTGTCTACATTTAGTAGACTATAAATTATATGCTTTCCGTGCCCTGTTTTATTTTCTTTTAAACTTTTCAGTCTAAATATTTCTGAAAATGATATGATGTAGCTTGAAAATGTTTACCTCATATACAGGGCGTAAACGATATAAATAATTATACAAGTGGAACTACTATGAATCTTAAAAACATGGTACTTTACGAATTAAGAAAAAACAAAAAAAAATAATTGAATTTCAGAAAATATTTCGCTCTGCAGACCAATATGCACTATACTTTTGGCAAATTATATCGTTTACATCCTGATAATTAGCTCCAATACAATGTTACACATATCTAAGGGTATAGAGTAAATCATTAGTTACAGTATGAAACTCCATATTGTTAATACAGTGAAACCTCTCCTTACGGACACCTCCAAGATACGGACACTCCTCATATACGGAGAGATTTTTATGCCCCAACTGAAATAATATAGAAATAACGACAAATTTAACTCTCGTTTACGGACACTCTCAGACACGGACACGGACAGCTTTACTTCCTGACTGCGGACAGAACTTGGATTTCAAAACCTAATGTCTTACAAAAATGGAAAATTTAGCTTTGAGAACTGTACAGAAATTCCTTAACATGAAAGAAGGCAATATGGGTCTCGTAGGCTACCACTAGCCCAGCCGGCTAGCCCTTGTTGCCTGGAAGCGAGTGGATAAACAAAGTCATAAAATTTAACTTGTCTGATGGGTCCAAGGTTTCCGCGATCGTGAAATTGTATTCGCCACATGATAGGCTTACTAGGATTATTCTCTTCACTTCAATCAGTTGTTCTGTTTCGAGAGACATGATACCTGAACGTAAAGGTTAATTGAAAACTGTAAATTACAGTACTGCATAACTGTATATCTAGAATGAAATTGGATGGCATAGTACTGTATTTTCCTTTTTTAGTCTTATCTAGTGCAGTTAAAAGTTGCAAAGAATTTACTGTAGTATACTGTATTTAGAATTAAACTAAATCCATACATTTCATTTAAAGCATGAAGGAATACGTAATGTATAAGTTATTATAAATTTACTGTTAGATGGGGGAGCCTCTCTCCCAATAAAGGACACCTCCCAGATGCGGACAGATTGTTACGTCCCTTCGATGTCCGTAAATGTTAGGTTTCACTGTACATTATTATAAAACATTAACATTGCCTAAACACATACACAGTATGTCTAGCTAGCAGGAGCAGTGGTGACGGGGCAAACAAACAAGATCTAATTCTAGACCATCAGAACTAATTTAGTCTGAAGTATTGAAAATATTGTACAGAATTTCAAAACTAAAGAGAAGGCAGTTTTAAACTTCTAGAATGTATGCTTCTATGCATAAGACAACACCAGTTTTAATATATTTTAAATAATTTTTAACATGTTTATATTTGGTAATAAGTAACTTGACACTTTATTGACAATTGTTAACCATTGTTACTCCCATCGCCTCAATATTACATAACTCGTTTAGTAAACAGTTTCGATAGATGCTGAAAATGTTTACATTTTAATGAGAACATTATTTTAAAATGAAAGGAGACAGCTTAAAAGTATCAGACCACGAAAGCGTTATAAAGTTTTCTTCTTCCTAACCGTTTAAGGGAAGTCCCTACGCCGAATTTTGACAAAAAATGAAATTTTGGTTTTTATCGTTTTTCAGTACTTTAATACTGTATGTGTAAAATAATAATATATTATTTCTTCTAATTCTCAGCTTTTCGCCCTATCTTCAGCAAAAAATTCTGTAGTAATTCTTAATGCAAAAAATGTTAATAATGAACAATTTTTCTTGCCATCCGCTCACTGCAATTCTAAATTTATTTGGTCGGTTGTATACATAAAAGTATGTTACATATTTTGTCCTATTTTTATACATTTGTATCTTTTATCACTTTTGAGAAAAGTGTACCCAGAATTGAGGAATTTAACATTCAAGATATGAAAACTTTGACAACATTTTTCTGCAGTTTCTTATTTTTTTTGTGATATTGGTACACTTTTCTGAGAAAGTATTGTATCCAGAAAGTTGAAATCAATACGATATCAATATGATGGCATTTTACACAGTAGGTTAAAAAAATTAAGTTTATTTCTATCTTCAGCAAAAAAATAAAAAATAATTTGTAGTCATTCTTAATGGAAAAAAATGTTATCAATGAATTTTTTTTTTTGCCAACCGCTCAGTGTAATTTTAAATTTACTTAACCGGTTGTATACATAAAGGTATGTTACATATGTCCTATTTTTTCTACATTTGTATCTTTTGTAACTTCTGAGAAACGTGTACCCAACATTAAGGATTTTAACATTGTAAGATATGGAAGTACAGACTCCCCTTAAAAATATTTTCTAAATCAAAGAAGCTGTTACGACACTGCAAATAGAAAGTACAGTAGTACATCGACGTTCCAAGTCCTATTTAATATTATTCGTAAAGTAAATTTTGACCCATTTTGTCTGCATTCACTAATATGGCAGGCCTACTACTTTTTTATTCCTAATAGCACTTGGAGTAAAGGAAGCTCTGTGTTCATAAAATATTAACGAAGTGATTTACTTTTAAATGGCAACAAAATTTCCACCTGCAGTAGGTCTGTCCGATATAGAAGAGACGTGTGTTAAATCGAAATAGTCTTTGGGTTATCGTAGTTTGTCTTATGGATATGAGTGCGAGCGACCCCGTGTCGCATGAACTGATGCCCACCACATACGAAACTTTTCATATTTCCCTATTAGTAAAGACCGGGGGTGGTTAGGTCCGGCGACCGGGTAGGCCAGACAGCGCTTCATCATTAACAAATCCATCTGCCACGGCATCGTCAGATCAATTCGCTAGTAAATGATTCGTTGATATATTAGCGAGTGGTAACAAAGACGAGGGCTGTAGTTTTACCATACATTAGCCTCATGCATCAACATACTGCAAATGACACAGATTACAACACGCTGTGTAGACCAACTTTCACTTATAATATCGCTGACAGGATCTGACTTCTTGACCAATAATGATGTCATTAATGCCGTAAGAAATTCATTACCGTGTATACATTCATACGGCCAGGAATCATCTGCAGAAGTTTGTTCTCATATTATCGAAGATTGATGTGTGGAATGTTACTGAGCCTAGTAATGAAATTTATTTATACAATATTGTTGTGAAAACTAGTACTATTCTGTGCCATTTACGATACGTGATACACTTTTAGACACGAATTTCTTTGTTCAAATTATGTTGTACTTCGCGACGCTGATCGTCCATATTTGAAGAACGTACATAAATATTTTCCTGAAGGAAGATCTTAGGTGCATTGTGAATTCTTCACGATTTCATATTTATTTGAGCAGGAAATAAACTAACCAGCAGAAAATTTGCACGAAGTTTAGATTATTGAGGCAATATAAAGACTATCAAATTTACTGTTAAAGATGTCAACTCCAAAGCTTCCGAAAAGTGAGCATACACATCTCCACAGCAGACACACAGATACGAAAACTAGCGGTCCATGGTAATAATCCACGTAATTTTTTAAGTCTTTAAACCTTAATATGTCGATAGTGTTTAGGTGAAAGGGCTTATCCCACGAAAGAACAATTTTCAGGAACAATAAAAATTAAATTTTAACACATTGTTAATGGTTAGCTTTTATGGAGGAATGTAAACATAATTGTCGAATACATATTTCACTTACTAATTAGACTAATTACAGCGAAAAATCACTTTAAAAATGAGGGTACAGACTTTTTACCTAAACACCATCGATATCAAATCATAGATCAACCAATTTACTGAAGGTCCTCCTCTACTGTGGATGATTACAGTGATAATATTTTTTTTTTCATACAGCTATTATTCATTTATAAAAAAAATTGAGAGAGAGTGGGCAAATCCATCACATATCTTTTGTGACTATTTTGTACAATTTCTGTTTTAATAATGAAAATTGTTTTGTGATCAGTATTTTGTATTTACGGGAAACGATTTAGGTAGACTGCATAATAAAGGGCATTTTATAATACAAAAATTTAGCTTGATGAGATAAAGAAAGATAATTATGACAATTTCTACCTGTGAATATCAGTAACTAATATTAAAAAGGACACAGTTATTGACATTTTAAATTTAACGGTTATCATTTCAATAAAATCTGAGTATGAATTTGTTTCTTTTTCAACCTAAGTAGTTATGAAAAAATTAGTTTAATTTTAAATTCGAGTGCCTATATATTTTTTTATTGAGGTCCCTATCGAATTGTGTATCGAGGTAGGCATAAGTTGGTAGTAGAAAAACACAAAACTGCACAGTGCATCCAAAGATCCAACGACAAATCTTTTCTAATTTTCAGTGTCAATTTTTACCGATGCTAATATCAATTAATATGATTAAGTCTATCGCAACAAAATCTGCAAAATGAAGTAGTGTATAGCTACATAATTCAAAATGAAAGAGATCTTGACTTTGTTAGTAACTGACGACAAAAATATAATTTCATTACATGAACTGCTCTTTGGACTCATTTGGAGATCGAATTAAGTATCTGTAAAATATCACAACACTGCTCGGAGAAAAATTTCTATGGCTTTATATCTAAGTTATTAGCGACATTTTGTTATAATGGATTTGGAAATTATTTTGCTAGGTGGTGCAAGATTTTAACGTCAGTATTTCTGATTAGATTATTTAATTTTACTTAACATAAAACAGTACGTACGTTTCCAGATCGCTTTTGCTAAAAGCGTTCTGCTAGAATTTTCCTCGTAACGATCAAATTTGCTAAAAATCTAGTCTTCCCTTACAAGTGGCCTTTTCTAGGTAACATAATTTATCATTTATTTAATACATTTTATTTCCATGTTGTTTAAAAATGCATGTTTCAAACTATAACGTCAGATTGAAGCATTTCTACGGAGATAATTGATGAACCAGTCTTCCTCTTAGTAAATTTCATAAATATAATATGATAGCTTTGATTGTACTCCACTAATATGTCCACTTTATGGGATTTCCTCTCATTGCTTTCTCCAAGGCGAATTCCGCAAGTATATTTTCATAATTACCTCATGTCTTTAGCTTTCCATAAGTTCACGGTACAGATTTGGATGAAATCTCCATTGCCAGATCGCAAACAGATTGTGCTGGCCTTCACTACTATCATTGGCACGGTGAAGGTTGTTTCTTAGGGCGTCATAATGACTCCAGATTCCAAATGGATGGACACTTGTTACTTTTCTCACTAAGTCTTTGACTCATCAGACAAATTATATATTTTCTTGAAGTAGTTTAAGACGCAGAATAATTCTTCGTTTACAACATCCCAGTCTTTTTCGAAAGATGTTGGGAGATAAGGAATTGGGACAAACAGACAATGTAAAGAGCATGTGTGCCGACATGTCAAAACATCTGTCTGCTGCATTATTATAATGCTGCTATTTTGGCTTGATTCTCCTATGCATAACCTGTTTCAAGAGGAATAGGCAACCTCGCATATGTGTTTCTGTAAACAAGTTTCTTGCATTATATGGAATTCATTTTTCAAAATCACACATTGGCCTGGTGGGAAAGGTAATCCTGATACCGAGATCTCTTGCTTTAAACAAGACTTACCGCAAAACTTCACTGTATTGATCTTCTTCTGTGCAAGTAAAACAGCATAGATGAACTGCAGTGGTACCTGCATATCTGTGTCTTGAAAATTACGTGCAAACGGCTTACATTATTTATGACCATATACCTGAGTAAAGGTGTAGGAAAAACCCTCAGTATTCTGTCAGGAAACCATATATTGACCCTTTCATAAGTTCAAGATTTCGCCTCGGTGCAAAAACTATAACTCTATTTCCAGCTCATATTTCATAAATGGTATGACATAGAAGGATGATTCCCTCCATTCGGCGTCCTTTGGTGCCAGTCCTGTAATTACTCTAGATGCAACATTTACGTAGGATTCCCAGATTGTTTGTTCTCTGCGTCTCGCCAATCTAGCAGTTTCCTTGCAAATTGTTGTGTGTCAGGAAAAATGGCTAGTACAACAGATGGTACACTCTGCAATTTATTTCAGCAAGATTTCTTCAGGTGCATTTCTGGACGATTCTGAGCCACACGTTTCAGATTCATCTTCGCTTTATAGGGGTCTGCTCTCAGTTAGGTGAGTGTGAATCAGAGGAATAATCGGAGCATTTGGGAATATTTATTTTGGCATCACAATGACTGGTGATTGCCCTCGCTGTGCATTCCTTGTAGGCTAATATATTCTACGGCTCAGCCTATACGATTCCTCTTTTTTTAATTCTTCTTCTGTAGTAAACATATCCTTGGAACAATAATTTTTTCCACCATTTTCATTAAAAAAAATTTCTAGTCCATCAGCCATCATATTCAGAAATCAGTATGTGTTGCAAAACATAGCAACCAAACGAATAGCAACAAAACAGATTGAGATTAAATGTTTCTAAATACAACATTTTGATATCACAATTTTATATTAGGTCTTCAGTATATCAGCAAATTTCCAATAAGCCAAAAATCGTTAGCGAAAAAAATTAACCACTTTCGTTTTAGTAACATATAATTTTAGGGAAAATATTTTGCGAAAACATAAAAGAAAAAAATATTACCAAAGCATTGTTTGTTTTTTTTAATAACAAAGGACTATTAACTTTAGGAAAGTGTTTTAGAAAAAAAAATGGTTAATGTTTTTAGAATATACTGTTTTTTAGCAAAAATAGACATTTACAAATTGTTTTAGAATAAACGATAAGGAATCTGTACGTACTTCAGCTTTCATTAATTAGGTAGCTATTCACTTCATTTACGTCACATATTGATTTAAGTTACCTCCATGTTATCTTTATAGTTTAGATTGACTTATTGCAGAATGAAGCTACTGATATTTCTTGCAAAAAGTGCTACAATTCCTAAATTGCTAATAATTATGAAATTCGGTTAACGAAGTACTTTTTTTGCGAAACTTCTGGATCTGCAATTTTTTTCTCTAGAAAATGAGTTTATGTAAAAAATTAACGTTGAAAATGGGAAGGTTTATGCGTGATATAGGCCTAATTTATGTCAAAATTCAGAATTTTGTTCTCCTTTCGATTTCTTTCCGATATTTAAAGAACTAAGTTGTTATCAGAAATGATGAGCACTAGTTATTGCTGGTTCGAAGTGCAAGTTTTTTCAGACTGTTTCTCTTCTGGGACTAGTAATATCGTTATTTCAGAGACAATGTCAAATAAGTATGTCAGTGATGACAGAGAAACCGATCCATGGACCGACAACTCAGAAGTGCTAGTGAGTTCGTGAGAATTTGCGTCTATTAAATAAGAAATCACCATTAAATTCTTCCATACGTGAGTTACAAAACGAAAAGTTTTTCAACCTATCAATTCTTGGATATGTAAACGTTGAAACCAAAAGTTCTCACGTACTGAAAAATATCGGAAATAATTCATATATTTTGGTTTTTATTATGAAAAAATCGCATCAAAATATTTAGAAGTGTTTTCTTCGGATATCATCGGGAAAGCGCGTTTGTGAAATTAACAGAATTACAATTCTTACCCGAATAGAGATTATCATCATTGATATTGAGAAATTTCATAACAGGATTTAAATTACCATTGAAACATTCCTTTACCAGCAGAGTTTGAAGTAATTTAGACATTTAACGCAACAATTACTCTAGTATAGTAGGCCTACTGAGGAATGTAGGCTAAGGAAAGCGGGCCCCTTCCCCGCCCGCTTCTGTCTCGGCCGACCCTTTGCTGCCGAGTCCACAAAAATTCAGAAAGAGAGATAAATTCGAACTAAAGAGTGATAGCTGGATTTAGTAACCGTGAAGAACCACTCACAACAGAAACAGATATTATTGTTGTTTGCATTCCCACAAACAATGGACATCAGTGCAGGCGAAAGAAATCTATTTACGGTTGAACATACAATTGGATAAGAACAATACAGAAGACAATAATTTTTATTAATCGAATCTTGAAACTGAAATAGCACAGAGCAAAATGAAACCCGTAACAACCGTCTAAGTAATTGATGGACTTCAGATAAACGTGGAGGAACCACAGTGCTGCATTGGAGATAAATCGCTCGCTTGAACTCGGTCGAGTGTCCCACCCTCGAATGAGATAAGATCGGTCGTAATACGCTCGTAATAAATAGAAGAACATTACAAGGTCATCTCACCGGCATGTCTTATCTTGTATGAAAGGCGACAGATAAGATACACACTCGCTAAAAATGAGGCTTTATTTTCTGCGCTCATGACAAACGTTTAATAGAACAGTCTAATGAAAAATTTCGATATACAGTTCTTATTGCTAATTAATAATTATTCAATATTTCATTTACCACATATATAATATGATAGGTCCATACATAGTGTTCCGCCTATATACTGCGACAATGTAGAAGCGTTTTACACAATGATATTGATATAGCAGTAGATTAATAACAATATTAGTACAAAGATAACGTCACAGAAAATATAATAAAACGAATAATCATGCTGCACCACTGTTACAGACGCAAAGATTGTTACACTAATAATTATTAGAGATTATTATTATTACTAGAAAACTTGATACGGTTCTTGAATTATCGTGATTGTGTTCTCCGTTTATAGTAATTATATTTACATCCAAAAAAAAAACATTTACCTACAACATTACAAGTTATTACATTTTAAAGCAAGTTTTGTAGTTGTACTACGGAGAGGTTAGTTAATCACTGCGAAGTTTTGAAATGATAAACATCTATGATGTTACTACACATTTCATCACTGTAACAAGAACGAATGTCTAACGCTCGGCTTATACTCGGCTTGTACCGTTCGAGGATTTATCGCTCGCTACAATTTTACACATCATGCATGTGTGCTACCTATCGGATTATGCTATGAACTACTTGGCGCTCGAGCGAAAACGTCCGATGCAGACCTCTAGGAGGAAAACTGTACGGAAGAATATCTGGTGATTATTTCTATCCAGACAAAAAAAAAAAAAGAAAAGAAAGAGAACAATACATGAACTAATCAAGAATGATTTTATTAGAGGGCGGATTTTAACACATTTGCATGTTTTATTCCTTAGTTGCAAATCATAGTAGGCCTATCCTATACTACCAATATAAGTTAGGCCTATAATTGCTCTTCAAGATATTCGTAACCAAAGATATTGTAGTGTATATATATATAGTGTTAAAAATAGTATCCAATATTTTAGAAAGTGATAGTATGGATCAAAACAAGAAAGTTATGTCTAACAAGCATGGGTCCTACAACACATACTTTCAGAAATCTGAACACTTGTTCATAGAAGGTGCTCAATCTGACTTCCATTTATGGAAATGCATTTCTCTGCCTTACAATACAACAGACTATCAGATAATCATACCGAAATTAACACCGCTGACATGGAATAATGATACGTGGTAAGGAATACTGAAAACAAAAGTCTGGTTGCGGATATGACTGAGATTCAGAAGAGAAGTTGTGAATTTTCGTAATCAGCATGTGTAGGCTCATGAAAATTCCTATGCAGTTGAAGAGACTAGGCATCAGCACCGATTCTCAATCAACGTATGGTCAGGCGTTCTTGATAGATTAATAGGGCCATACTTCCTAACACAAGGGATTAACTGGCGCAAGTTATCAGAACTTTCTTATTAACGTAGACTTTTGCCTGCCTTGCTGGAAAATGTGCCATGTCAGCAGAGACTAAATACGTGGTCCATGCACGATGGACCACAAGCAATTTTTCTCCGCAATGTCCGTGAACACTTGACGCTAACAGTTCAGAACCGGTGGATTGATCGGGGAGGCCCCACGTCTTGGCCTGCTCGTTCCCCAAAACTAAATCCCCTACACTTTTGGATATGTGGACACATGAAGGAGTTGGTCTACGCCACTCCAATCAGCAATGTGCAGATACTAGAGGATCGCGTCTTCAAAGCCTGGCAGCACATAAAGAACAGACAGGTCAATTTCAAAGAGTGCGTGATTCCTTACGCAGAAGGGCAGAGGAATGCATTGCAATGAATGGACGTCACATTGAGAACCTCCCATGAAAAATTGGACAGAACTCTGAAAGTATGTGATGTAGGGTCCTTGTCTATTAGACATTATTTTCTTGTTTTGATGCTTACTAGCAACTCCTAATATACTGAACTATAGGGGGTAGATGTCACAATTGCAGGATAAATCAAAGATAGCTGGATATCGGTAGAGAAACTACCAAAAACCCTTAATAAATAAAAGACTACTGGATTAGAGGGGGTAGATTGCACAATACAAGGATAAATCAAAGACAGTTGGATATCAGCAGAGTAACTACCAGAAACACTTATTAATTAAAGACTACTGGACTATAGGAGGTAGATGTCACAATAGCAGGGTAAATACAAAGGCAGTTTGATATCAGCGGAGTAACTACCAGAAACCTTTAATATATTAAAGACTACTGGACAATAGGGGATATATGTGACAATAGTGGGATAAATCAAAGAGAGATGGATATCAGCAGAGTAACTACCAGAAACACTTATTAATTAAACACTACTGGACTATAGGAGGTAGATGTCACAATAGCAGGGTAAATACAAAGGCAGTTTGATATCAGCGGAGTAACTACCAGAAACCTTTAATATAGGCTATTAAAGACTACTGGACAATAGGGGATATATGTGACAATAGTAGGATAAATCAAAGAGAGATAGATATCAGCAGAGTAACTACCAGAAACTCTTAATAAATTAAAGACTACTAGACTATAGGGGGTTGATGCCACAATAGCAGGATAAATCAAAGATAGCTGGAAATCGGTAGAGAAACTACCAAAAACCCTTAATAAATAAAAGACTACTGGACTGCAGGTGGTAGATTACACAATAGCAGGATAAATCAATGACAGTTGGATATCAGCAGAGTAACTACCAGAAACCCTTAATAAATAAAATACTACTGGAATATGGAGGGTAGATTGCACAATAGCAGGATAAATCAATGACAGTTGGATATCAGCAGAGTAACTACCTGAAACCCTTAATAAATTAAAGACTACTGGAGTATAGAGGGTAGATAGCACAATAGCAGGACAAATCAATGAGAGTTGGATACCAGCAGAGTAACTACCAGAAACTATTAATAAATAAAAGACTACTGGACTATAGGGGGTGGATTGCACAATAGCAGGACAAATCAATGACAGTTGAATATCAGTAGAGTAACTACCAGAAACCCTTAATAAATAAATGACTACTGGACTATAGGGGGTTGATTGCACAATAGCGGGACAAATCAATGACAGTTGAATACCAGCAGAGTAACTACCAGAAACCCTTAATAAATAAAAGACCACTGAACTATAGGGGGTAGATTGTTCAATAGCAGGACAAATCAATGACAGTTGGATATCAGCAGAGTATCTACCAGAAATTCTTAATAAATTAAAGACTACTGGAATATAGGGGGTAGATTGCACAATATCAGGATAAATCAATGACAGTTGGATATCAGCAGAGTTTTAAATATAACCTTGATCTTCAATGTTCTTCGGACAGCAAAAGTAACTACACAGAAAAGCGGTGTCTATTAAGGAATACGTTGATATTGTTCTCTGTCTTCGTTGTTATAATTTATTCTAGTATTGAAACAGAGAATTCTTTGAAACTTGTGATGGTCAAAATTATAAAACGCAGTATTATGCTGATACTACATGTTACATATTGTTTACATATCTTTTAACACTATATCACCTCGGAATATATAATGTCTTTCTCATGTTAAATTAAATCGTACCTCGTTACCATGTTTCGGCCTGTTATGGGTCTTCTGAAGAAGTTATGCACATATGTACAAAAAGATGTTCGCCAATAACAACACAATTCACGGGAATTTGTTTCCTGTATTCAGCCTTCAGCTGAATGAGTCGTGGAATAAAGTAACACTAAGTAGATATGCACGTGGTAAGAATGGTAATAATGGCTTTCAGTTAAATACAAGATATTAGTCTATGTGTTCAACACGTCTTTTGAACATACGTAACTGCGCTCGCTGTTTGTAAAACAGCTGACACATCAAACAAATGAGGATCGATTACGCGCATCGTTTATTGAGATCGTTTTGAATCACACTGCGCAAAGATATCGGGCAAAGATGTCTCCCTCTGTTTTGTGGGCTCAAAGAAACAATGTAATTTTCCTCACAATCTCTCTCGAAGACTGCAAGAACCCCGAAATAAACATAGACAACGATAAAGTTTATTTTCATGGAATTGATGGAACTGAAAAGAAAACTCACGAAGTAACAATACCACTTTTCAAAGAAATTGACTACGAGAAATCTGTAAAGTGTGTGCGTGACCGTAAAATTGAGCTGGTGCTGAAGAAAAAGTACAAAAATTGACCATACAGGCCACATTTGATGAAAGATAAGAAGAAGTATCATTGGCTGAAAATGGAATTCAACAAATGGAAAGATGAAGGTTATAGTGAGTACGATTTGGATGTAGGCTAATCTGAAGAACTCGAAGAGATGATGAGGCAGATGGGTGGTCTGGGAGGAGGTGGTGGAGATACTGTCCAAATTTCACGAGAGAATTCCTGCGAGGGGAGTATGGTCATTGCGAGGTAAGAGGAAAGATTATGCCAGTAACTCGGCGTTCTTGAAGGAGCAGGTGGATGGGAGTGGTGTCATTGGCCAGCTGGGACAAACAAAACTCAGTCAATGGCTGGCCGGTTCCATGTCGGGGATAGGGTATAAGAGTGGGGAAATCTCGCATTCCTTGCTTGGAACTTCTCGTGAAATGCGGACAGTAGTAAACCGAGCTTCGATGATCTGGAACCAGAGTCTGATTCCGATGATGAGGAACTTCCAGACTTGAGTGATGGTATGATCTACAAACAACCAGAACCCAGTATAAGAGTTATCAATATTCTTCCTCATCTATCGGCGTTCAGAGCCTGAGATGGGAAAATGGACGAAAAATTGTATAATAAACCCATTAACAGGCCCGTTGTTCAACTGTAATAGAATTGATCGTTAAAAACAGGTCTTCTTGACACGATTCAGATCACTAGTAATACCTCCTCCAAGTGTGACGTTGCAAGAAGACTACCAAGACTTTAAAGAATAGGAGTTCGACACACCACACTTCAAGTGCAATCAACTTCAGTCCAGGCATTATATCATATTGCCAAAATTACAAATAACGGGATAGTTATGCAGATAATATGGATATGAGAATAAGATGACGCCTGTTCTTTAGCATAGGCTATTGGATTTACGAACTCATCCTTAAAGACGATCGATGACACTAGAATTGAAGAATTTCCACTGGAAATAATATAAACGGCAGCATAAAGTGGTAATAAAATATTCTGAAGGACATTATTAGATGTTAAAATCAAATATGGAAAAATAAATGCCTCTTCATTATCGTTAATCATTTCTGACTATGTTTCTTAATGCGTTCCGGAGGACTTGACAGTTAACACTTACGCACATACATAGGCCTACGTAGCTTATACCGCCTTGACAGCATGAATGACCATCTCATAACTCAAAATATCTCTTCAAATGTATTATTAATTTAATTAATTTCAATGTTGTAACCAATTTAATTATTTTAGTGAAATGAGCCCCAACCCCGCTCATTTCAGTCTCAGACAGACCAAAAAATTACCGAGTCCTTTGTTTTGTTTAAGGTTAGCGAAGATTTTTATTTATTTATTTATTTAATTATATACATGTTTATTTATCTATTTATTTATTTGTCTACTTGTCTAGTGGACTGGTTACTATACACTTATATTCATTTTTATTTACTTATCTATTTATACATTATTTATTTATTTAATTATTTATTTGTTATTTATTTATTTATTCATTCATTTATTTTTTCATTTATTTATTCATTTATTTATTCATTTATTTACTTATTTATTTACTTATTCAATCACTTATTTATTTACTTATTTACTTACTTATTTACTCATTTATTTACTTATTTACTTATGTATTTATTTATGTATTTATGTATTTATTTATGTATTTGTGTATTTATTTATATATTTATATATTTATTTATTTATTTATTTTTTATTTGTTTATTTATTTATTTATTTATTTATGTATTTATTTATTTATTTATTTATCGTCGTGTGGCACTGGCGCACGACTGTTTTAATGACGTGAATCCATCGTAGCACCAGCAGAAGCAAGTGGCATCTTTCACCTCCATGTTTGCCCGTGACTTGGATTCCAGACCAAAAGCGTGATAAACGAAGATTTTCCTACATTACAGTTGCAGTGTAATGCAGGACAGCGTACGACTATTCCAAAAGTGGAAGGCAGTGCGCTACGTGTTACTGAGCCTGTAAATTAAAAAAAAAAAAGATAGAAAGCAAGCGTAACGCATAGCCGTTCTCAGAAGAAAAGGTGCGCCAACCATATAATAGACATAAAAGCCAACAGAAACCATAGACCAGTGGCGGCTCCTGCATATTTCTTAGGAGGAGGAAAGAAGTTAACAGCACGAAATGACACCTTCTTGAATGAAACATGCTACAAATTAGCCTACGTGCATACATGTAAGACCAGGTAGTGTTGGGGTTGGCTTTCCCTTCTGTATAGCAATAATCTGTTCTTGTAAATTGAGTTTCCTAAATTGTCCAAAATATATTATGTTTTCACTTTCATTCGTTGTTGAATAATTGCGCAAATTAACAATTACAAGGAAATTCACAACCTCGTAGCATTTTTCCAGCACACTACAGCATCACACGTGTTGAAAGAGACTAGCTGCTAACTCGTAACCGGAACCGTTTTACGGAAATGGAAATGGGAATGGGAAATAATCTGAGGAAAGCGAGAACACTGCACCCACCCACGTGGTCTGTGTTGCCACATGTACAGTACATTTTACAGATTCAGTATCACATGCTTTTGAAGAATGTCAGTTCTTGTAAAGTCATACTATCATTTTTGTTCAAAGATGCCGGTGGCCGATTAATGTTTTATGTTAAAAATGATGTAGATTGGAGTACCTACTTTCAGTTTCAAATATATTTCTACAAAACTGACAACTTGGTTGTTGCCCTGTCTAGTACACAATCAATAGAAGTGAATTTCAGGGGCCAACTACGTAGAACTACATAAACCACACTTAAACTTTCAAATATCCACGAAAGTTTTAAACCATGAATAGTAGCCTATATAAAGTGAAATGAATAATATTTTTTATTTATTATTTAAAAAAAAAGTTTACATTGTGTCTTTCATAGCGTTGCGTTAAAACTGTTTTTGTTGTGTCTCCTCCAAGATGTGTTATAGTCCGGTTGAATGCAACATCGTTAGGTGGCAGCGATAGCGAGCTTGCTGCACGACCAGTCGGTTTCTATTTCCCGCCCATGACTGATTCAGAGGAGGATTTCCTCCCTCGTCGTTCATTTACTTGCTTTAAAACTCTGCTTCTTTCTCTGGCCGCTAGTGCGCTGTTGTCTATGTGTGTTAACTGTAGTAGAGGAGGAATGGATTGCCTTTCCTCCACACAGACAATCTTGCATATTTCTCACATTTTTCTACAGCACATAAGCGCGCGTCCTTTAAAACTCGATCAACCGAGTTTTTCTTACAGGTGTGAACTTAAAAATGATCGAATCTTCCTCGAATTTCAAGGCACATATTTTATATGGTATTTGCTTTCAAAAGAAGAAAATGTGAGGAGGACGTTCCTCCCTTCCCTCCCCCGAGGAACCTCCACTGCTATAGAGTATGGTCTACAAAACAGATAAAGTCCCTTGCGGGACATGCGGAGAACTAGACGGTCCAGCAGTAAACTCTGGCGGCCATTACAAGAGATGGTTTCAAAAAACTGAGGGATACTGGAATAGCTAAACAAGCTGAAATCCAAGCTGCAAGAAATGTTAGCGGCGGAAATGATGAAGACCGCAAGAGACATCGTAATCACAAATCCTACCATTTTAAGAGGAATCAGAAATAAAACAGAGTCATCCCCCAATCCACCGCAAATGTGGGAAATCCCAGATCACATATAAATTGCCCATTCCTATGTTAAAATCGGTTGCACTATGAAGAGAACAACCGCCAGGATCTCCACCCGTCCGCCGTAAACGAACACGAGATGGCAGTACAGTCGCTAATGCAATTCAAATCGGAGTTATGACGTGACTCCTTATGTAACAACTAGATGGCAGCGTAGTAAACCTGACAAAAGTTGTTACCGTCAAAGACTATAACGCAGAGCAATCTGGGTATATATGATCTAGGAGGAAATGGAAGAAGACCAGAATGGAGAAGTTCAGAGAGAGGACAGAGCAGCACAGGACCAGCCCTATACACGAGCAACCACACCCGTAGAAAACACCCTAGATACCCCAGCAGAAGGAAAAACTATCAGGAAGCAAATTAGACGGGAAGGTGCATAGGTGTAGGAAGGAGATCAACTAGTCCACTCCAGGCAGCACCCCAGATTGCTCCAGGAGAATGACAGGAAAGCAAGCTTCGTAAACTCAGCCAAACCGTAATATAAAGAAGGCGAGGCGAAAATTGACACTAGGCACAAGGCTATGTCGTGATTACATAATGTTAGAAGATTAAGCCCCGACAGGACAACGTAGAATAACATTGAGAATCTCAACTGGAATGGGATAAGCAACAGGATCAGTTGCGACAATGCCTACGATCGCTAGACAAGCATGGCCTTCAAATTTGGGATACCACTAAACGGCTTGACCATGTACATAACGAGCTGGCACACATACATTATATGCTGGCACTTTCGCCAATTATGGAAGTACAGAGACGCAAGATCACAATATTGAAATGATAACCTGGAGTGAGGAGGGACTAAGAAATATATTAGACCTTATAACAGAGGATAGCTTCAGAAAATAAGACATTGTCGTAGTGACACAAAAATTCATTACATAGGCTATATAACAACAGTGAACATAAAATAATTCTGTAATATACAGATCGATTATTTAGTCCTGACAGCTTGACGAAGAGAAAGAGGGGAAGTAACAGGAGTAGTGGGAAGAGCTCCGAAGTAGAGATAGGAGCGAGCCGTGAGTAAATAAATACAGTACAGTGGAAACACAACGTTCTAACGCATGCGTGACATTCGATCGCCCTGAATGCAAGCGACTGAATAATCTGAACACGCCTTGGCGTAACTTAATAAACTTACCTGACCCAGACGCGCATTGTCTGTGATTTTCAAGACTAAATAATCGTAATGTACACGCATACGCAACGCAGGAGCTTAGAAAAAATCTTGAGTAGTGTCACTAGCCTGCTGGAACCAGATGTGTCAACATTTGAAATACTGACGAACGGAGAAAACATAATAGTAGAACAATGCAAAACAGGAACAATCATAGGTGCATATTTCAACCATGAATGCAGTACAATAAACAGCATGGAGAGACTCGGCAAAGCTATAAAACAAAACACAAATTTCAGAACGAATAGTCCTAGCAGGCGACCTCAACAGCAAAATAGATGAATGCAGCAGGAACACTGAACGGGAGCTGTACAACCTACTACATACTGTATAGGGATTATCGTTAGTAGGTAATAGTCGGTGGAGGTACACATGCGACAATTGCAGAGGATCCATAAATCATTAATCTTAGTCCGTTAAATTTACTACAAAAACGAATAATTAAAATTTGTTTGAAGAAACGTTTCGATTATCCAACTAAATTAATTTATTCTGAATTTAATGTATTTAATATTGAACAAATTTATAAGTATACGCTGTTAAAATTTTATCATAAAAATCGTAATAAGTTTGTATTACAGACACACAATTATGACATTATATTAATTCAACATTAGTAGAACCTAAATGTCTCACATCTGCTGGTCTAAAGCATAGCATAAATTTTGGTCCTCGGTTGTACAATGCTTTAACTAAATTACACCCAGAACTTCTAACATGTAACCCACTAACATATAACAAGAAAATTAGAAACGTGTTAATATCTTAAATTTGATTAAATAAATTTATAGCCTATGTGTATGAATTAATCAACCTATATTATATTTGTATTCTATAATTTTGAAATATATATTAATCCTACTTTTCACGTGCGATATTATTCTTCTCTAGTGTTAATATTATATTATATACTTAATTCCATTGCCGCTGTAATTATATTTTAGTTCCTATTTTATTTTACTTATTTATTTATATTATTATTTTTTATTTTAATATTATATCTGAACTGCGACCGAGCACGAGCGCTGCTCATTCGGTCTCAAATTTTGTTAATACTACTGTATCTCCTTTTTATATTGCTTGTATTATTTTATTTGTATTTCTCTTTGTTTGTTTTTGTAATTATATTTCTTTATTCTGTATATTTGAATTTAAATAAATAAATTTAAATAAATAATTTAAATTTACATGAAAGGCCTCCGGATGAGCCAGAACAGACTAGTCATCAGGGATGGCCCGCTAGTAAGAGAGTGACAGCAATAGGCCTACTATAGTAGAAGCAGAATCAATAAGCGGGTTTTTGGTTTGATATGGAAACAACTCACTCAACACTTTCTCTAGCGCTTTATGACCTGAACAAAGAGACCTTTCTGTCGCTCCGTTCGAATGTTAGTTATCGACAAATGCTTATCTGTGATACTACTGTGCTACAGTTTGTTCGTAAATACAATATATCTCATAATAAACAGTATTTTTAAACAACTACTAAGATCATCCGAGTATTGTAATCGCTATCATGTCTCAGTCGGGCCCTGATATCAGAAGCCTTACTACAGGTGGTGTTTATCAACTTCACACTGTTTCTTTAAAGAACTGTGAGGACATTAAAAATGTCCTATCATCAATGCAGACAGTCACTGACAAAGGCCAGTGGCGCTTCTTTACGATCGGTCCAGAGAATTTATGCAAAAGGGAGACGAATAGCAGTAAAGCAACGATCCTATCGAGCCTAATTTTACATATATTTATTTAAAGAACACACGGACAGATGTAGATAATATTGAATTTTACATTTAAATTAATATTTCTTTTTTTTAGATATTGTAACATTTTTTATGCTATATTAAGTTGTTTATTTAAAACATTAACAATGGAAAATTGTTTTATTATTTAGATTGCTGAAAACCATTATTAAGTTAATTTTTTTTTTTTAGAAATTGTTCACTGAATAAGGTAAATTTCTTAATTGATATGCTAATTATATCTCTGTCAAATGGAGTATTATTTTGTAGTCTACTACATATTCTCGACTGCTAAATTTTTAGGAGCTCCAGTGTTAGTTATAATTGGGTAAAATACATTACGTTTGCGAATAAAATATTATTAGGATCATAAAATGAAATATTATTTAATAACTTGTCAATAATACATTAAGTTGGTAAATATAATGCATAAACATTATATAGTATTTACTGTTTCAACACAACATTCTAAAAGTACATAAATACAAAGTATTTGTGTAATGCTGAATATTTCATTTATATTAGGTTTACATTGCACTTTATTACATTTGTGAAATGACTTAATGTACAAAATATTATAATGATAATATTGAGTAAAGAACGTAGGCCCTATTTGTAATTACTACAAATCACGTTATTATTTTATTTATTTTCTAAGTTTTCCTGCAGTGAAAAAGTATCAATGGAGTTATTTGGGACAGGACCATACACCAAGCAGGTTCTGAGGGGTGTAGGAGTCGTGGCAAAGAAGTAGGGGTTCGCCAGACCTGCCGGTTTCTTCTGCCCCTAGTATAGCCAGAAAAGTAATAGCATTACAATCACATGTTAAGAGCGCCAGGAAACCTGGGAAGCACTTGGACATGGAAAAACTTAAAGCAACGACATAGGAACTCAAAGCAAGCCAGAGAGACGTCCACGAAAGAAGAATAAACCAAGCAGAACACCGCATCCTTCTACAGGTTCTAATGGAATAGAGATAGCACAGAAGAGGACGAAGATGAGGCTCAGACAGCTGAAACACGTCGTGACACACAACATAAGAACAGATTTTGGAACGTGAACCAGCAGAAAACCGACAACCCCACAAAAAGCATCCATAAAAGTGGAACAAGATCCCATCTGATGTTGAAGCAGATGATTATAACATAGAATTAGACAGTCTCATCCAGTCAGATATCAACTGTGAGCGTGTTGGTGCAAGTTGCAGAAGCTCCATGTCCACCACGCCTTGATAGTGCTACTGGTGACAATCCAGACGAGTTGCCAGAAACGAACACGAAGAAAATAGACTTCTTCTGTCCCTCCTTGAGTATAGAGATCGTAAAATTGCTTCCCTCGAAGCTCCCATCTCTCAACTGCAGAGAGAAACATCTCAGAAGGACAGACTTTGGGAAGAGAATGCAGCGTCACTTGGCACAGCTGAATAAATGACGGCATTCTACATGTTGGCTCAGTACTTAGACTAATGTCAATGCTTTCCTTGTAAATAATTGATAATACTGTGGAAGAAATTTTAATTGTTTTATGCTTCCCGCTTGAAAATCAGTGTGTATTCTATATACAGGGACATCATTTTATTTTTACTAACATTTCTAATATTAATTAATATTATTGTGAACAAGCTTGTAACGTAGATCACTGAAATGTCTTAAAAATGGGTAACGTGATCGTGTAGCAAATTGAAATTAATTGGTGGCATAGAAGGTAGTAGAATTGGTTACGTATTCATGCAATGTGGCAAATGCAGAAACACTACTTATATCGTAAAAAATTAATATTGCTCAAATGGATTTAGTAGTCTATCGGACTGCAGAGAGACTTTAGATTTGAGTGCTTCTGAAGTCCCATCACTGTTTGCAACAGACCCGGATTCGTGATCTCAGAATTTGACTGTGATTATTGCAGCCGTTATAGGCCTATTTTCTGTAGCAATTGTATTATCTGTAGTACTGTCACGAGAGGTTTGAGATTTATCTGGGAAATCTCAGACCTCGAGTGGCATTTATTAGGAATATTTCGTGAATTAAATAAAACTGTAAATAATATATCCCTTAAAAATTCGATCACAAAATGTTAATAATTGTTTATTAACGAATATTTAACCTATTCAGACATTGTGAAGTTGAAATACTCGTAGATGAATATCGATTACTGCAATAAAGTAATTCGATGTTATTATTCAGTAATGCCAATTGCGAAATACAGGTTTAACAATGTTAATTACATGTACTGCACATTTCTCTTATTATTATAACATCAATACAATTTCATTATCTGCCGAAATCATAATTTAATTTAACACTAACATTGGGACAGCTATATACCAATACTTATGTAGGCCTATTCACAGCGAGACATGTTGCTACACAGTGAAGCCATCTCTGTATAGATAGGCCTAATTAAAACACGAATTTTATTACGCCATACGAAAGGCAGTTTGATCAAAGACATTATTACTATGCAAGGTCTTTCAGCTTGATATGCGATGATGTTACATAAATTTGAACGTCTATTAACTGTTTAATTTCAATACAAATGTTATAGGCTACAATTTTATAGGTTACGATACCTTTGGAAGCAGGACCAATGTCAGCTGTGCCTTGTTTCGAATATTACTTACAATGAGTGCTACACGAAAGCATTTTTTATAGCTCAACAAACGCATTCTCGCCGTAGTGTGTAACGGAACTAAAGCTGCATCTACAAAGTTCAATATTCCAATCGCGTATGCGTGCAATCTGGGAAGAATATTGAAACAATCAAGTTTAAAAGGTACGTTCAATTAAGATGCATAAAGATTTTGTGTCTACATGGTGGGCCGTTTTGAACGTGGTCTTCACTGCGTAAATGTATTAATTAATATTAAATATCAATCTTGCATTCATTGCTTTAAAGCTGAAAGAAAAGTTTAACCGTGTAATTGCATCTTAATGTATTCATGATCATCAATTTTGCGGGGAAACAGTTGGCGACAACGACTAAACAAAAGAACGACCATGCGATAAATTGATAGCGATAAATCTAGCTGCAGAAAGTATCGCAAAGTCTGACTGTGATTGGTTGGAATTCAAAATTTCATTACACTTCATTGGTCGAAAATGGAATGACGTCATATAAACGAAATAGTCCTGTTAATCATTGCTTTAGTTGTAAATGTTCACGTTTAAAAATCGATACAAAGAAATCTGTTTGAGATAATGCGTTCTTATTTTGTCAATTTCTCCATTTTCTTTTCGCTGTCATTTTGAAGAATGTCTTTAATATGCATTGCGCACATTAAATGTGTCTGAAGATCTTTTTCTATTTTTACGAAGTATCGTAGCTAGATGTTTGATGGAAAGTGTTGGAAAGAATTGTATTTGTATATTTAAATTTAATAAAGAACAGTTAATTTTTTATTTATTATTTTATTGAGATGAGCTCCGTCCCCACTCATTTCAGTCTTAGTCAGACTATAAAATTACGTATTTTTTTTTTAGTGAAATGAGCCCCAACCCCGCTCATTTCAGTCTCAGACAGACCACAGTATTACTGAGTCCTATTTTTGTTTAGTGGTTGTAAAGATGTCTAACTTTTTATGTATTTATTTATTTACTTATTTATTTATTTATTTACTTATTTATTTATTTATTTACTTATTTATTTATTTATTTATTTATTTACTTATATAATAATTATTTTAATTCAAAATTTGAACCACATGAATTTCTATAACAACTGTATTTAAATGGGCATTTTAATAACACTAAATATTCTTGAATTCTAGACCTACATATTTTTGTAAATTCGACTAAAATTGTATTTGTTATATTAAGTAATAACATTTTTAATTTGTTGTAATATCCATTCTGAAATTCTACCAAAATTGTATTTGTGTTATTAAGAAATAAATGTTAAAATTTTGTTGCATAAACAGTCATTATTCATAAAACTGATTTGTCACACCATCACACATAGGCTACTTTTTGTTTTAGTTAAGAATGCGACATTTGCAACACACAATTACGAAATTAGATGTATTGTATATAGGGAATCTTTATATCTCTAATTACCGACCTTTAGAAAACAGAGGCAATGTTTATTGCTTTCTACTACGTAAGTTGTATTTGAAAATCTTGCTTTCCTACATTTCTTACTCTCACAAAATAACCTTATAGGCTAGTTAAAGAAAAGTTGCAGTATAAATATAAAAACCCTTGTCACAAAGAGCACGTAGACTATGCATATTTCCATCGCACTGGCCTTATTGGAAAGCCCATAAATACAAATTACTGATCAACGGTGTCAACAATCGTTTCTTTTTTTTTGTATTTACAGAGCCCTGACCAAAATAATTACTGTGTTTTTCAATTGTATTCTCTTATAAAGGATTCCAAATCGATTTTCTTAAAAATAATTGTTAGAAAATACTTCCTAAAATGTTTTCATATTTTCCTATTTGCTAAAAAAAATTTTCCTGAAATAATGTTACTAAAACCATAAATTTCTAATTTGTATTGCTTATGTTCTTTTCCTCAATTTTTGCTACAATCTTTTTTCAAAGTTACCTGTTACAAAACAAGATATGTCTGCTTTCCTAATAATGATCCTGTCCTCATGAAAATTTAATAATATCCTACACACCTAATATTCAATAACTATATCGGGAATTGGTGTGTGTTGTAGCTATTTTCGTGGCTGCTAGGTTTCGGAACACAGACTAAATTCTCAGCTATGACAAAGGAAAAATCGCAATATAGCGAACGTAGAATCTCCGGCCATAACCCCTTCCACTTTTCCCCTACTAGCTCATCAGACACCCTACGTGATAGGCGAGTTTTGTGTCGAATACACATTTCGTGTGTGTGTGGGGATAACTTCCCCTACTGGCGTTCGCTATATTGCGATTTATCCATGACAAATAATGAAGCAGAAGTATATTTTTATGTGACAAACGTGGAAAAAATTATTATTCCAAGGATATGTTTACTACAGAACTAGAATTAACAAAGGGGAATCGTACAGGGTGTGCCGTAGAATATATTACAAGGAATACACAGCGAGAACAATCACCATTCATTGTGATGCCAATATAAATATTCCCAAATGCTCCGATCATTCTTCTGATTCACACTCACCTAACCGAGAGCAGACTCCATCAAAATAAAGAGGAATCTGAAACGTGTGTCTCAGAATCGTCCAGAAATGCCCCGGAACAGATCTTGCTCAATTAAATTGCAGAGTGTACCATCTGTTGTACTAGCCATTCTTCCTGACACACAGCAAATTGCAAAGAAACTGCTAGATTTGAGAGACGCAGAGTACAAACAACCTGGGAATCCTACGTAAATATTGGATATGGAGTAATTACCGGATTGGTACCAAAGGACGCCGAATGGAGGGAATCATTCTTCTATGTCGTACGATTTATAAAATATGAGCTGGAAATAGAGTTATAGTTTTTGCAACGAGGCGAAATCTTGAACTTATGAAAAGGTATATATGGTTTCCTGACTGAATACTGAGGGTTTGTCCTACACCTTTACTCAAGTATTTATGGTCAGAAGTAATGTAAGCAGGGTGCACGTAATTTTCAAGATTCAGATATGCAGTTACCACTGCAGTTCATCTATGCTGTTTTACTTGCAAAGAAGAAGACCAGTACAGTGAAATTTTATACAAGTCTTGGTTAGAACATGAGAGCTCGGTATGAGGATTACCTTTCCCACCATGGCAATGTGTGAATTTGAAAAATGAATTCCATATAATGCAAGAAACATGTGTACCGAAACACATATGCGAGGTTGCCTATTCCTCTAGGAACAGGTTATACAAAGGAGAATCGAGCCAAAAGCACATCAGCAGTATTATAATAATGCCGTAGACAGATATTTTAAAAAGTCAGCACACAAGCTCTTGATATTGGAGTTTCTTCCGACAGTTGATCCCAACATCTGTCGAAAACTCCGAAATCATGTAAACGAAGAATTATTCGTAGTCTTTGACTACTTCATGGAGAGATACCATTGTAGGAGATTAAAGAAACTGAGAGTAGTAACATCTTTCTATCCATGTGTTACCTCGAATGATTATCACACCGTAAGAAACCACCTTCTCCGTGACAATGTTAATAGTGAAGGCCAGCACAATGTGTTTGCGTCTAGCGATTGAGATTTCATCGAAATCAGTACCCAGCACTTATGGAACGCAAAAAGTGCAAGGTAGTTCTGAAAATATTACTTGCAGATTTCACCTTCGGGAAAGCAGTGACTGCTAAGCACAAAATGAACTGGACAAATCAGCATACTATACTCAAATATATCACATTGGAATATGATATTTATAAAGATGAAGACAGGATCATTGTCTACCTCAGTGCATTTGCACATAACATGGTGTTTTAATCTAACACTATAGTTGGAAACTGGTATTTATATCTTTAGCAACATAATATTAGGAAATAAATAAAGGAAAGAATTATAAGCCTGATTTATTTTGTTAGTGAAATCATTGTTAGTAAAACAAGATCAGATAAGACTAGTTCTAGCAAACTTATTCGTTAGGACGAAAGGTTAAGCAAAATGATTTTACCAAAAATGTTCGGAACTTTTCAATCTTTGTAACGTTAAAATATTAGGCTACATAAAAATTGTTAGAAATATATATATTAATAATGGATACTTTAAAGATTATTTGGAGTTTCAGTTTCATTTTGTAAAGAACAAAGATGTCAAAGCTCATATTAATGTTACATTGAGAAAATTATCACTATAATTACGTTCCTAACCCCACAGATGAGATGAATGTTTTAAAATAATAACTTAATTGAATAAGCAATTCATAACTGATGATCACAACGTATTGCGATATATTTGATTTAAAATTATTGTTTTATACAGAAAGTACGGGAACATTTACCAAAATTGATGTGATTTGGTTTTAAACGACATATTCCACACATCTCCTCTATATCATACTATAAATTCTGAGTAATATTTAAACACTTTCTAGATCCTTCACTCCTATCATCATTCTAACACTCTTCTTTCACAAGTATGATAGTTACGAAATCTTAAACAAATCCAGTCAAAAGGACTCATCAAACTTGAAAAATCGATGCACTTCTGTATTTAGTAGAGGATAAATTTATTTAGATATACATTTTAATTGCAATTTACTTGTATGTAAGCCTGGAAAAATATTGTGTGAAAAAGAGTGGGATTTAAACACTGCAAATTATAGCACAAGAATTTACGTAACTTATTTTGACTCATTATATGATTGTTTTCACATATGAAAACCATGTCTTTTAGGGTTTGCAAGTTTACAACTTCTATATATATCTCGTTTTTCATATATGCGTTTTTTTTTCAAGCTTCCCACATACATGTATTCATGGAACTCATACAAACAAAATATTAACTTACAATAGAAATTACTGTCTACTTAGAAGCTAAAATTTGTTTAATTTCTGTTAGTATTCTACTTATCTATCTCATATATTTAGAGAGCGAATAATAATAATAATAATAATAATAATAATAATAACAATATTTTAGACCTTTTTTCAGTAACATTCATTACTGCATTCTTAACAAATGAAAAGTTCTTCATAACGACTGCATGACGGTGTAAATTATTGTAAAACATTAAGAATTTAATGGAAATATTTCCTTTCTAATCTCGAGTATATCCAAAAATTGCTAGTAACACGAATTTCTTAGTGGACTATTATTATAATTGAAATATAAATATTAATCATCCTCAGAAACTAATAAATACTCTTAATATTTTAGCATAAAATGAAACGTTTTCGTCAAGAGTTTTTCCCCAAGCAAGGATCACTCAATATAGTCACTGTTCTAATCTTGACAATAGATTTTTCAGCTCCCACTGAGCAATTTCGAAGCAGGCCCACTTAATTATGTGTATACTCGCTCGTTCAAAAATTTGTGCAGGATTTTTCTCACATAATTAAGAGTTATATTCAAGAAATGTTGTTGGAAAATCCACTTACATTTATTTGGCTTTCCACCACTTAATCGTAAGACACATTTGAAGAATAGTTTCTAGAATTGATGAGACACGAAATTATAACAAGCTTTTACTCTTCCAAAGTCACGAATTGGATAATGGTTACAAAAAATGTGTGAATATATGATTTGGTGTGTTGACTGAAATGAAATCACGTCATTGTTCGATAAACCCCTTTAGTTGATCACGAATGCAATGATACAGCATTCCTAAATGTTTCACTGCGATCAATTCTTCACTCGTCTATCATAGATGTGATCACTTTGCAGAGCATCGTGCAAGTTCTTTCTACTGTGCAGGCATTCGTTCACACTTCACAGGCACTTCACTGCCTCCATCTGTACGTTCAGATCTGCAGAAGGTTCGCTACAGGATGATGCGTTTATTTTTAAATTTCAGTTAATACATAATTTTGTTGAAATTCTTTCATTTGACACTATTTGCTCCGGAGAAAGAATTGTTGCGAAGGAAAGTAAACGTTTTTGCAGATATGAATGTTGATGTGTTCACGTTTTTGCAGATATGAATGTTGATGTGTTCACGTTTTTGCAGATATGAATGTTAATTTGTTCACGTGTAAGATACTTTTTCTTGAATATAATGTCATAGTAGATTGGCAGAGTGGCAACACTTGTTCAATTTAGTTAATAGAGAGAATCAATTCTTCACATCAGCTGGCTGAGAAAAACGCTTCATATTTTGTTGATAGAGAAGAACTTCATCTCAACATAGGTAAATAGTGGTTTAATGCGTAGAAATTCGTGAACACATGGTAAACACTTCACTACCACGAGCTGGGAGTTCAAACTTGCAGAAGGTTTCGTACAGGTGACACTGTTAGCTCCGGAAAAAGAATTGTTGTGAAGGAAAGTAAAGATTTTTGCAGATATGAATGTTGATTTTTTTCACATATAAGATACTTTTTTCTTGAATATAATGTCATAGTAGATTAGCAGAGGAGAAACACTTGTTCAATTTAGTTAATAGAGAGAATTAATTCTTCACATCATCTCGCTGAGAAAAACACTTCATGTTTTGTTGATAGAGATGAACTTGATCTCAACATATGTAAATAGTGGTTTAATGCTTAGACATTCGTGAACACATGGTAAAAAGTTCACTACCACAAACTTGGTTGTTCAAACTTGCAGAAGGTTTCTTACAGGTGACACTGTTAGCTTCGGAGAAAGAATTGTTGCGAAGAAAAATAAAGATTTTTGCAGATATGAATGTTTATTTGTTCTTATAAATCATACGTATTTGTTTCTTGAATAAACTGTCATAGTAGACAGGCATAGGGGAGGAACACTTGTGCACATCAGTTGGTGGAGAAAAATGGTTCTTCATTTTTGTTGACAGAGAAACTTGATCTGAACATAGGGAAATAGTAGTTTAATGCGTAGACATTCGTGAACACATGGTAGACACTTCACTATCACGAACTGAGAGTGCACACTTGCAGTAGGTTTGGTACAGGTGACACATTTTCTTGGGAAATAGTCTTGTTGCGAAGAGAAGTAAAAATTTATACAAATATGAATGTTGATTTGTTCATATACAAAACAATTTTCTCTTGAATGAACTCAGAGGAAAACACTTCCTGACCTTAGTTGACAAAGTGGAACGTTTCTTCACTTCAGTTAACAGAGAACAAGAGGCCTAATTACCGGTAATCTTAACTTAGACAAATAGTATTTTATTGCCAATGGATAACGCTAATCTGTTACACTGAAGACAATAGTCTATCTGTATGGAATGGCATTGATTTGTCGAAAAGAGATTTATTTTTACAGGTAGTAGCACTGATTTGTGGCACAGAAAGATGCTGATTAGTCGAACAGAGGAACATTAGTTCATTGAGTATAACAGCACAGTTTATTTAAAATTACATTTTTTCTTTGCATGGTATGGACTTTTCTTGCAAAAATGTAACACTGGTTTGTCGATGAAATAGTTCTGGTTCTCCACAAATGAGAACACCAGTTCTAAAGAAGACTACTGTTTTAATAAAGTAACAACTTTGTTTCAAAGAAGTATATTGGTTTCATATAAGACACTCAGTTCATTAAGTAGAATAGTTGTTCTTAGTGATGAAGAGCTGTGACGTGGTGTAAAAGGGAGCACTAGTTGTTGATAATAAAACGGAACATGATTTCTTCCAAGGATGTCATTGAGATTTTGTAGAGTAGAGAACCATTTTGTTGAAAACTTTATCAGTTCATTACATTTGTACATGTTCTATATCTTCATTGTAACTCAGTCCAGAATTGATAGGAATTGTAAGGGTCAACCCATTTGTAGACCTAGGCTATAGACCTATACTTTATATTTCAATAAAATGTCTGCATACTGTTCATAAGATTCTATTTGCAAGATATAGGCCTCTTTGACACATCTGAAAATGTTTACTTTGAACGAGAATTCAGTGGTGATTACCTTGGAATGTGTAGACTACATAATTTGAGGTTTTTCGAAATTGAAAATTGGAGCTTCGGATTCTCTGAAAATCTCAAGACTGAACTTTGAGAAATTAAATGACGTCACTGAATATTTCATTTCCCCAATAGTATATTCTAGAATAATTGTTGCACATATATGTGTACAACATAATGAGAACTACAACACACAGATATCTTCTTCGTATTTTCATTACAATGTATATAATAAACTCAGGGTGATTACTGTCAATTTAATGTTGTTAAAAATTGTTAAAAATTTCCACTCTATGCTCTTAAAAATCTTACATTTCCTTGCTTTTTTACGTAGGAGTATTTTCTTTACAATTTCAACCTTTACTTACAATAATTGAAGCGTCGGCTGGAACAACGTTATAAGTTACATTTGGTAAAATTTACAGGAGCTGCAAAAATGTGTACGCGTACAACGTTATTCTTATGAGGGTAGCAAATTTTTGAGTGGACAAATTTCACGTACTGCATTGATGGACAGTTGCAAGCCACGGAGAATAGCAAAGTAACATGACATACAACATTATTACACGGAAACACGCCGAATGAAAATTTTGTAACTTACAGCGTTGTTCCAGCGGACGCTTCAATTAATGTGTATGAATATTCATGTCGTAGTCTTCACTAGTATTGTATAACGGAACTTTCAATTCAAAGTGTAAATACTTAAAAATACTTTCATCCCATTCCCTCGTTGTAGGTTATTCAGTGCCATAGATGTAGAAGAAAAAAATAACACTTTTATTCGACATTTGCTTTTTTCTCTGTTCCTGGTTTAAAAAAAAAATTCCATGCCGGAATTATAGTTTCAAGAAATGGAAACCAAGACACAAATACTCATGTAATTATATTAAAGCCTATGAGCAACAATTGTACATTTTGTTTCTACATTTAGTAGACTATAAATTATATGCTTTCCGTGCCCTGTTTTATTTTCTTTTAAACTTTTCAGTCTAAATATTTCTGAAAATGATATGGTGTAGCTTGAAAATGTTTACCTCATATACAGAGCGTAAACGATTTAAATAATTATACACGTGGAACTAATATGAATCTTAAAAACATGGTACTTTACGAATTAAGAAAAAACAAAAAGAAATAATTGAATTTCAGAAGATATTTTGCTCTGCAGACCAATATGTAGCTACTGCACTATACTTTTGGCAAATTATATCGTTTACATCCTGATAATTAGCTCCAATACAATGTTACACATATCTAAGGGTATAGAGTAAATCATTAGTTACAGTATGAAAATCCATATTCTTAATACAGTGAAACCTCTCCTTACGGACACCTCCAAGATACGGATACTCCTCATATACGGAGAGATTTTTATGCCCCAACTGAAATAATATAGAAATAATGACAAATTTAACTCTCGTTTACGGACACTCTCAGACACGGACACGGACAGCTTTACTTCCAGACTGCGGACAGAACTTGGATTTCAAAACCTAATGACTTACAAAAATGGAAAATTTAGCTTTGAGAACTGTACAGAAAATCCTTAACATGAAAGAACGCAATATGGGTCTCGTAGGCTACCACTAGCCCAGCCGGCTAGCCCTTGTTGCCTGGAAGCGAGTGGATAAACAAAGTCATAAAATTTAACTTGTCTGATGGGTCCAAGGTTTCCGCGATCGTGAAATTGTATTCGCCACATGATTGGCTTACTAGGATTATTCTCTTCACTTCAATCAGTTGTTCTGTTTCGAGAGACATGATACCTGAACGTAAAGGTTAATTGAAAACTGTAAATTACAGTACTACATAACTCTATATCTAGAATGAAATTGGATGGCATAGTTCTGTATTTTCCTTTTTTAGTCTTATCTAGTGCAGTTAAAAGTTGCAAAGAATTTACTGTAGTATACTGTATTTAGAATTAAACTAAATCCATACATTTCATTTAAAGCATGAAGGAATACGTAATGTATAAGTTATTATAAATTTACTGTTAGATGGGGGAGCCTCTCTCCCAATAAAGGACACCTCCCAGATGCGGACAGATAGTTACGTCCCTTCGATGTCCGTAAATGATAGGTTTCACTGTATATAATTATAAAATATTAACATTGCCTAAACACATACACAGTATGTCTAGCTAGCAGGAGCAGCGGTGATGGGGTAAACAAACAAAATCTAATTCTAGACCATCAGAAAGAAATTAATCGGAAGTATTGAAAATATTGTACAGAATTTCAAGACTAGAGAGAAGGCAGTTTTAAACTTCTAGAATGTATGCTTCTATGCATAAGACAACACCAGTTTTAATATATTTTAAATAATTTTTAACATGTTTATATTTGGTAATAAGTAACTTGACACTTTATTGACAATTGTTAAACCATTGTTACTCCCATCGCCTCAATATTACATAACTCGTTTAGTAAACAGCTTCGATAGATGCTGAAAATGTTTACATTTTAATGAGAACATTATTTTAAAATGAAAGGAGACAGCTTAAAAGTATCAGACCACGAAAGCGTTATAAAGTTTTCTTCTTCCTAACCGTTTAAGGGAAGTCCCTACGCCGAATTTTGACAAAAAATGAAATTTTGGTTTTTATCGTTTTTCAGTACTTTAATACTGTATGTGTAAAATAATAATATATTATTTCTTCTAATTCTCAGCTTTTCGCCCTATCTTCAGTAAAAAATACTGTAGTAATTCTTAATGCAAAAAATGTTAATAATGAACAATTTTTCTTGCCATCCGCTCACTGCAATTCTAAATTTATTTGGTCGGTTGTATACATAAAAGTATGTTACATATTATGTCCTATTTTTATACATTTGTATCTTTTATCACTTTTGAGAAAAGTGAACCAGAATTGAGGAATTTAAAATTCAAGATATGAAAACTTTGACAACATTTTTCTGCAATTTCTTATTTTTTGTAATATTGGTACACTTTTCTGAGAAAGTATTGTATCCAGAAAGTTGAAATCAATACGATATCAATATGATGGCATTTTACACAGTAGGTTAAAAAAATTAAGTTTATTTCTATCTTCAGCAAAAAAATAAAAAAATAATTTGTAGTCATTCTTAATGGAAAAAAATGTTATCAATGAATTTTTTTTTTGCCAACCGCTCAGTGTAATTTTAAATTTACTTAACCGGTTGTATACATAAAGGTATGTTACATATGTCCTATTTTTTCTACATTTGTATCTTTTGTAACTTCTGAGAAACGTGTACCCAACATTAAGGATTTTAACATTGTAAGATATGGAAGTACAGACTCCCCTTAAAAAATATTTTCTAAATCAAAGAAGCTGTTACGACACTGCAAATAGAAAGTACAGTAGTACATCGACGTTCCAAGTCCTATTTAATATTATTCGTAAAGTAAATTTTGACCCATTTTGTCTGCATTCACTAATATGGCAGGCCTACTACTTTTTTATTCCTAATAGCACTTGGAGTAAAGGAAGCTCTGTGTTCATAAAATATTAACTAAGTGATTTACTTTTAAATGGCAACAAAATTTCCACCTGCAGTAGGTCTGTCCGATATAGAAGAGACGTGTGTTAAATCGAAATAGTCTTTGGGTTATCGTAGTGTGTCTTATGGATATGAGTGCGAGCGACCCCGTGTCGCATGAACTGATGCCCACCACATACGAAACTTTTCATATTTCCCTATAAGTAAAGACCGGGGGTGGTTAGGTCTGGCGACCGGGTAGGCCAGACAGCGCTTCATCATTAACAAATCCATCTGCCACGGCATCGTCAGATCAATTCGCTAGTAAATGATTCGTTGATATATTAGCGAGTGGTAACAAAGACATTAGCCTCATGCATCAACATACTGTAAATGACACAGATTACAACACGCTGTGTAGACCAACTTTCACTGATAATATCGCTGACAGGATCTGACTTCTTGACCAATAATGATGTCATTTATGCCGTAAGAAATTCATTACCGTGTATACATTCATACGGCCAGGAATCATCTGCAGAAGTTTGTTCTCATATTATCGAAGATTGATGTGTGGAATGTTACTGAGCCTAGTAATGAAATTTATTTATACAATATTGTTGTGAAAACTAGTACTATTCTGTGCCATTTACAATACGTGATACACTTTTAGACACGAATTTCTTTGTTCAAATTATGTTGTACTTCGCGACGCTGATCGTCCATATTTGAAGAACGTACATAAATATTTTCCTGAAGGAAGATCTTAGGTGCATTGTGAATTCTTCACGATTTCATATTTATTTGAGCAGGAAATAAACTAACCAGCAGAAAATTTGCACGAAGTTTAGATTATTGAGGCAATATAAAGACTATCAAATTTACTGTTAAAGATGTCAACTCCAAAGCTTCCAAAAAGTGAGCATACACATCTCCACAGCAGACACACAGATACGAAAACTAGCGGTCCATGGTAATAATCCACGTAATTTTTTAAGTCTTTAAACCTTAATATGTCGATAGTGTTTAGGTGAAAGGGCTTATCCCACGAAAGAACAATTTTCAGGAACAATAAAAATTAAATTTTAACACATTGTTAATGGTTAGCTTTTATGGAGGAATGTAAACATAATTGTCGAATACATATTTCACTTACTAATTAGACTAATTACAGCGAAAAATCACTTTAAAAATGAGGGTACAGACTTTTTACCTAAACACCATCGATATCAAATCATAGATCAACCAATTTACTGAAGGTCCTCCTCTACTGTGGATGATTACAGTGATAATATTTTTTTTTTCATACAGCTATTATTCATTTATAAAAAAAATTGAGAGAGAGTGGGCAAATCCATCACATATCTTTTGTGACTATTTTGTACAATTTCTGTTTTAATAATGAAAATTGTTTTGTGATCAGTATTTTGTATTTACGGGAAACGATTTAGGTAGACTGCATAATAAAGGGCATTTTATAATACAAAAATTTAGCTTGATGAGATAAAGAAAGATAATTATGACAATTTCTACCTGTGAATATCAGTAACTAATATTAAAAAGGACACAGTTATTGACATTTTAAATTTAACGGTTATCATTTCAATAAAATCTGAGTATGAATTTGTTTCTTTTTCAACCTAAGTAGTTATGAAAAAATTAGTTTAATTTTAAATTCGAGTGCCTATATATTTTTTTATTGAGGTCCCTATCGAATTGTGTATCGAGGTAGGCATAAGTTGGTAGTAGAAAAACACAAAACTGCACAATGCATCCAAAGATCCAACGACAAATCTTTTCTAATTTTCAGTGTCAATTTTTACCGATGCTAATATCAATTAATATGATTAAGTCTATCGCAACAAAATCTGCAAAATGAAGTAGTGTATAGCTACATAATTCAAAATGAAAGAGATCTTGACTTTGTTAGTAACTGACGACAAAAATATAATTTCATTACATGAACTGCTCTTTGGACTCATTTGGAGATCGAATTAAGTATCTGTAAAATATCACAACACTGCTCGGAGAAAAAATTCTATGGCTTTATATCTAAGTTATTGGCGACATTTTGTTATAATGGATTTGGAAATTATTTTGCTAGGTGGTGCAAGATTTTAACGTCAGTATTTCTGATTAGATTATTTAATTTTACTTAACATAAAACAGTACGTACGTTTCCAGATCGCTTTTGCTAAAAGCGTTCTGCTAGAATTTTCCTCGTAACGATCAAATTTGCTAAAAATCTAGTCTTCCCTTACAAGTGGCCTTTTCTAGCTAACATAATTTATCATTTATTTAATACATTTTATTTCCATGTTGTTTAAAAATGCATGTTTCAAACTATAACGTCAGATTGAAGCATTTCTACGGAGATAATTGATGAACCAGTCTTCCTCTTAGTAAATTTCATAAATATAATATGATAGCTTTGATTGTACTCCACTAATATGTCCACTTTATGGGATTTCCTCTCATTGCTTTCTCCAAGGCGAATTCCGCAAGTATATTTTCATAATTACCTCATGTCTTTAGCTTTCCATAAGTTCACGGTACAGATTTGGATGAAATCTCCATTGCCAGATCGCAAACAGATTGTGCTGGCCTTCACTACTATCATTGGCACGGTGAAGGTTGTTTCTTAGGGCGTCATAATGACTCCAGATTCCAAATGGATGGACACTTGTTACTTTTCTCACTAAGTCTTTGACTCATCAGACAAATTATATATTTTCTTGAAGTAGTTTAAGACGCAGAATAATTCTTCGTTTACAACATCCCAGTCTTTTTCGAAAGATGTTGGGAGATAAGGAATTGGGACAAACAGACAATGTAAAGAGCATGTGTGCCGACATGTCAAAACATCTGTCTGCTGCATTATTATAATGCTGCTATTTTGGCTTGATTCTCCTATGCATAACCTGTTTCAAGAGGAATAGGCAACCTCGCATATGTGTTTCTGTAAACAAGTTTCTTGCATTATATGGAATTCATTTTTCAAAATCACACATTGGCCTGGTGGGAAAGGTAATCCTGATACCGAGATCTCTTGCTTTAAACAAGACTTACCGCAAAACTTCACTGTATTGATCTTCTTCTGTGCAAGTAAAACAGCATAGATGAACTGCAGTGGTACCTGCATATCTGTGTCTTGAAAATTACGTGCAAACGGCTTACATTATTTATGACCATATACCTGAGTAAAGGTGTAGGAAAAACCCTCAGTATTCTGTCAGGAAACCATATATTGACCCTTTCATAAGTTCAAGATTTCGCCTCGGTGCAAAAACTATAACTCTATTTCCAGCTCATATTTCATAAATGGTATGACATAGAAGGATGATTCCCTCCATTCGGCGTCCTTTGGTGCCAGTCCTGTAATTACTCTAGATGCAACATTTACGTAGGATTCCCAGATTGTTTGTTCTCTGCGTCTCGCCAATCTAGCAGTTTCCTTGCAAATTGTTGTGTGTCAGGAAAAATGGCTAGTACAACAGATGGTACACTCTGCAATTTATTTCAGCAAGATTTCTTCAGGTGCATTTCTGGACGATTCTGAGCCACACGTTTCAGATTCATCTTCGCTTTATAGGGGTCTGCTCTCAGTTAGGTGAGTGTGAATCAGAGGAATAATCGGAGCATTTGGGAATATTTATTTTGGCATCAAAATGACTGGTGATTGCCCTCGCTGTGCATTCCTTGTAGGCTAATATATTCTACGGCTCAGCCTATACGATTCCTCTTTTTTTAATTCTTCTTCTGTAGTAAACATATCCTTGGAACAATAATTTTTTCCACCATTTTCATTAAAAAAAATTTCTAGTCCATCAGCCATCATATTCAGAAATCAGTATGTGTTGCAAAACATAGCAACCAAACGAATAGCAACAAAACAGATTGAGATTAAATGTTTCTAAATACAACATTTTGATATCACAATTTTATATTAGGTCTTCAGTATATCAGCAAATTTCCAATAAGCCAAAAATCGTTAGCGAAAAAAATTAACCACTTTCGTTTTAGTAACATATAATTTTAGGGAAAATATTTTGCGAAAACATAAAAGAAAAAAATATTACCAAAGCATTGTTTGTTTTTTTTAATAACAAAGGACTATTAACTTTAGGAAAGTGTTTTAGAAAAAAAAATGGTTAATGTTTTTAGAATATACTGTTTTTTTAGCAAAAATAGACATTTACAAATTGTTTTAGAATAAACGATAAGGAATCTGTACGTACTTCAGCTTTCATTAATTAGGTAGCTATTCACTTCATTTACGTCACATATTGATTTAAGTTACCTCCATGTTATCTTTATAGTTTAGATTGACTTATTGCAGAATGAAGCTACTGATATTTCTTGCAAAAAGTGCTACAATTCCTAAATTGCTAATAATTATGAAATTCGGTTAACGAAGTACTTTTTTTGCGAAACTTCTGGATCTGCAATTTTTTTCTCTAGAAAATGAGTTTATGTAAAAAATTAACGTTGAAAATGGGAAGGTTTATGCGTGATATAGGCCTAATTTATGTCAAAATTCAGAATTTTGTTCTCCTTTCGATTTCTTTCCGATATTTAAAGAACTAAGTTGTTATCAGAAATGATGAGCACTAGTTATTGCTGGTTCGAAGTGCAAGTTTTTTCAGACTGTTTCTCTTCTGGGACTAGTAATATCGTTATTTCAGAGACAATGTCAAATAAGTATGTCAGTGATGACAGAGAAACCGATCCATGGACCGACAACTCAGAAGTGCTAGTGAGTTCGTGAGAATTTGCGTCTATTAAATAAGAAATCACCATTAAATTCTTCCATACGTGAGTTACAAAACGAAAAGTTTTTCAACCTATCAATTCTTGGATATGTAAACGTTGAAACCAAAAGTTCTCACGTACTGAAAAATATCGGAAATAATTCATATATTTTGGTTTTTATTATGAAAAAATCGCATCAAAATATTTAGAAGTGTTTTCTTCGGATATCATCGGGAAAGCGCGTTTGTGAAATTAACAGAATTACAATTCTTACCCGAATAGAGATTATCATCATTGATATTGAGAAATTTCATAACAGGATTTAAATTACCATTGAAACATTCCTTTACCAGCAGAGTTTGAAGTAATTTAGACATTTAACGCAACAATTACTCTAGTATAGTAGGCCTACTGAGGAATGTAGGCTAAGGAAAGCGGGCCCCTTCCCCGCCCGCTTCTGTCTCGGCCGACCCTTTGCTGCCGAGTCCACAAAAATTCAGAAAGAGAGATAAATTCGAACTAAAGAGTGATAGCTGGATTTAGTAACCGTGAAGAACCACTCACAACAGAAACAGATATTATTGTTGTTTGCATTCCCACAAACAATGGACATCAGTGCAGGCGAAAGAAATCTATTTACGGTTGAACATACAATTGGATAAGAACAATACAGAAGACAATAATTTTTATTAATCGAATCTTGAAACTGAAATAGCACAGAGCAAAATGAAACCCGTAACAACCGTCTAAGTAATTGATGGACTTCAGATAAACGTGGAGGAACCACAGTGCTGCATTGGAGATAAATCGCTCGCTTGAACTCGGTCGAGTGTCCCACCCTCGAATGAGATAAGATCGGTCGTAATACGCTCGTAATAAATAGAAGAACATTACAAGGTCATCTCACCGGCATGTCTTATCTTGTATGAAAGGCGACAGATAAGATACACACTCGCTAAAAATGAGGCTTTATTTTCTGCGCTCATGACAAACGTTTAATAGAACAGTCTAATGAAAAATTTCGATATACAGTTCTTATTGCTAATTAATAATTATTCAATATTTCATTTACCACATATATAATATGATAGGTCCATACATAGTGTTCCGCCTATATACTGCGACAATGTAGAAGCGTTTTACACAATGATATTGATATAGCAGTAGATTAATAACAATATTAGTACAAAGATAACGTCACAGAAAATATAATAAAACGAATAATCATGCTGCACCACTGTTACAGACGCAAAGATTGTTACACTAATAATTATTAGAGATTATTATTATTACTAGAAAACTTGATACGGTTCTTGAATTATCGTGATTGTGTTCTCCGTTTATAGTAATTATATTTACATCCAAAAAAAAAACATTTACCTACAACATTACAAGTTATTACATTTTAAAGCAAGTTTTGTAGTTGTACTACGGAGAGGTTAGTTAATCACTGCGAAGTTTTGAAATGATAAACATCTATGATGTTACTACACATTTCATCACTGTAACAAGAACGAATGTCTAACGCTCGGCTTATACTCGGCTTGTACCGTTCGAGGATTTATCGCTCGCTACAATTTTACACATCATGCATGTGTGCTACCTATCGGATTATGCTATGAACTACTTGGCGCTCGAGCGAAAACGTCCGATGCAGACCTCTAGGAGGAAAACTGTACGGAAGAATATCTGGTGATTATTTCTATCCAGACAAAAAAAAAAAAAGAAAAGAAAGAGAACAATACATGAACTAATCAAGAATGATTTTATTAGAGGGCGGATTTTAACACATTTGCATGTTTTATTCCTTAGTTGCAAATCATAGTAGGCCTATCCTATACTACCAATATAAGTTAGGCCTATAATTGCTCTTCAAGATATTCGTAACCAAAGATATTGTAGTGTATATATATATAGTGTTAAAAATAGTATCCAATATTTTAGAAAGTGATAGTATGGATCAAAACAAGAAAGTTATGTCTAACAAGCATGGGTCCTACAACACATACTTTCAGAAATCTGAACACTTGTTCATAGAAGGTGCTCAATCTGACTTCCATTTATGGAAATGCATTTCTCTGCCTTACAATACAACAGACTATCAGATAATCATACCGAAATTAACACCGCTGACATGGAATAATGATACGTGGTAAGGAATACTGAAAACAAAAGTCTGGTTGCGGATATGACTGAGATTCAGAAGAGAAGTTGTGAATTTTCGTAATCAGCATGTGTAGGCTCATGAAAATTCCTATGCAGTTGAAGAGACTAGGCATCAGCACCGATTCTCAATCAACGTATGGTCAGGCGTTCTTGATAGATTAATAGGGCCATACTTCCTAACACAAGGGATTAACTGGCGCAAGTTATCAGAACTTTCTTATTAACGTAGACTTTTGCCTGCCTTGCTGGAAAATGTGCCATGTCAGCAGAGACTAAATACGTGGTCCATGCACGATGGACCACAAGCAATTTTTCTCCGCAATGTCCGTGAACACTTGACGCTAACAGTTCAGAACCGGTGGATTGATCGGGGAGGCCCCACGTCTTGGCCTGCTCGTTCCCCAAAACTAAATCCCCTACACTTTTGGATATGTGGACACATGAAGGAGTTGGTCTACGCCACTCCAATCAGCAATGTGCAGATACTAGAGGATCGCGTCTTCAAAGCCTGGCAGCACATAAAGAACAGACAGGTCAATTTCAAAGAGTGCGTGATTCCTTACGCAGAAGGGCAGAGGAATGCATTGCAATGAATGGACGTCACATTGAGAACCTCCCATGAAAAATTGGACAGAACTCTGAAAGTATGTGATGTAGGGTCCTTGTCTATTAGACATTATTTTCTTGTTTTGATGCTTACTAGCAACTCCTAATATACTGAACTATAGGGGGTAGATGTCACAATTGCAGGATAAATCAAAGATAGCTGGATATCGGTAGAGAAACTACCAAAAACCCTTAATAAATAAAAGACTACTGGATTAGAGGGGGTAGATTGCACAATACAAGGATAAATCAAAGACAGTTGGATATCAGCAGAGTAACTACCAGAAACACTTATTAATTAAAGACTACTGGACTATAGGAGGTAGATGTCACAATAGCAGGGTAAATACAAAGGCAGTTTGATATCAGCGGAGTAACTACCAGAAACCTTTAATATATTAAAGACTACTGGACAATAGGGGATATATGTGACAATAGTGGGATAAATCAAAGAGAGATGGATATCAGCAGAGTAACTACCAGAAACACTTATTAATTAAACACTACTGGACTATAGGAGGTAGATGTCACAATAGCAGGGTAAATACAAAGGCAGTTTGATATCAGCGGAGTAACTACCAGAAACCTTTAATATAGGCTATTAAAGACTACTGGACAATAGGGGATATATGTGACAATAGTAGGATAAATCAAAGAGAGATAGATATCAGCAGAGTAACTACCAGAAACTCTTAATAAATTAAAGACTACTAGACTATAGGGGGTTGATGCCACAATAGCAGGATAAATCAAAGATAGCTGGAAATCGGTAGAGAAACTACCAAAAACCCTTAATAAATAAAAGACTACTGGACTGCAGGTGGTAGATTACACAATAGCAGGATAAATCAATGACAGTTGGATATCAGCAGAGTAACTACCAGAAACCCTTAATAAATAAAATACTACTGGAATATGGAGGGTAGATTGCACAATAGCAGGATAAATCAATGACAGTTGGATATCAGCAGAGTAACTACCTGAAACCCTTAATAAATTAAAGACTACTGGAGTATAGAGGGTAGATAGCACAATAGCAGGACAAATCAATGAGAGTTGGATACCAGCAGAGTAACTACCAGAAACTATTAATAAATAAAAGACTACTGGACTATAGGGGGTGGATTGCACAATAGCAGGACAAATCAATGACAGTTGAATATCAGTAGAGTAACTACCAGAAACCCTTAATAAATAAATGACTACTGGACTATAGGGGGTTGATTGCACAATAGCGGGACAAATCAATGACAGTTGAATACCAGCAGAGTAACTACCAGAAACCCTTAATAAATAAAAGACCACTGAACTATAGGGGGTAGATTGTTCAATAGCAGGACAAATCAATGACAGTTGGATATCAGCAGAGTATCTACCAGAAATTCTTAATAAATTAAAGACTACTGGAATATAGGGGGTAGATTGCACAATATCAGGATAAATCAATGACAGTTGGATATCAGCAGAGTTTTAAATATAACCTTGATCTTCAATGTTCTTCGGACAGCAAAAGTAACTACACAGAAAAGCGGTGTCTATTAAGGAATACGTTGATATTGTTCTCTGTCTTCGTTGTTATAATTTATTCTAGTATTGAAACAGAGAATTCTTTGAAACTTGTGATGGTCAAAATTATAAAACGCAGTATTATGCTGATACTACATGTTACATATTGTTTACATATCTTTTAACACTATATCACCTCGGAATATATAATGTCTTTCTCATGTTAAATTAAATCGTACCTCGTTACCATGTTTCGGCCTGTTATGGGTCTTCTGAAGAAGTTATGCACATATGTACAAAAAGATGTTCGCCAATAACAACACAATTCACGGGAATTTGTTTCCTGTATTCAGCCTTCAGCTGAATGAGTCGTGGAATAAAGTAACACTAAGTAGATATGCACGTGGTAAGAATGGTAATAATGGCTTTCAGTTAAATACAAGATATTAGTCTATGTGTTCAACACGTCTTTTGAACATACGTAACTGCGCTCGCTGTTTGTAAAACAGCTGACACATCAAACAAATGAGGATCGATTACGCGCATCGTTTATTGAGATCGTTTTGAATCACACTGCGCAAAGATATCGGGCAAAGATGTCTCCCTCTGTTTTGTGGGCTCAAAGAAACAATGTAATTTTCCTCACAATCTCTCTCGAAGACTGCAAGAACCCCGAAATAAACATAGACAACGATAAAGTTTATTTTCATGGAATTGATGGAACTGAAAAGAAAACTCACGAAGTAACAATACCACTTTTCAAAGAAATTGACTACGAGAAATCTGTAAAGTGTGTGCGTGACCGTAAAATTGAGCTGGTGCTGAAGAAAAAGTACAAAAATTGACCATACAGGCCACATTTGATGAAAGATAAGAAGAAGTATCATTGGCTGAAAATGGAATTCAACAAATGGAAAGATGAAGGTTATAGTGAGTACGATTTGGATGTAGGCTAATCTGAAGAACTCGAAGAGATGATGAGGCAGATGGGTGGTCTGGGAGGAGGTGGTGGAGATACTGTCCAAATTTCACGAGAGAATTCCTGCGAGGGGAGTATGGTCATTGCGAGGTAAGAGGAAAGATTATGCCAGTAACTCGGCGTTCTTGAAGGAGCAGGTGGATGGGAGTGGTGTCATTGGCCAGCTGGGACAAACAAAACTCAGTCAATGGCTGGCCGGTTCCATGTCGGGGATAGGGTATAAGAGTGGGGAAATCTCGCATTCCTTGCTTGGAACTTCTCGTGAAATGCGGACAGTAGTAAACCGAGCTTCGATGATCTGGAACCAGAGTCTGATTCCGATGATGAGGAACTTCCAGACTTGAGTGATGGTATGATCTACAAACAACCAGAACCCAGTATAAGAGTTATCAATATTCTTCCTCATCTATCGGCGTTCAGAGCCTGAGATGGGAAAATGGACGAAAAATTGTATAATAAACCCATTAACAGGCCCGTTGTTCAACTGTAATAGAATTGATCGTTAAAAACAGGTCTTCTTGACACGATTCAGATCACTAGTAATACCTCCTCCAAGTGTGACGTTGCAAGAAGACTACCAAGACTTTAAAGAATAGGAGTTCGACACACCACACTTCAAGTGCAATCAACTTCAGTCCAGGCATTATATCATATTGCCAAAATTACAAATAACGGGATAGTTATGCAGATAATATGGATATGAGAATAAGATGACGCCTGTTCTTTAGCATAGGCTATTGGATTTACGAACTCATCCTTAAAGACGATCGATGACACTAGAATTGAAGAATTTCCACTGGAAATAATATAAACGGCAGCATAAAGTGGTAATAAAATATTCTGAAGGACATTATTAGATGTTAAAATCAAATATGGAAAAATAAATGCCTCTTCATTATCGTTAATCATTTCTGACTATGTTTCTTAATGCGTTCCGGAGGACTTGACAGTTAACACTTACGCACATACATAGGCCTACGTAGCTTATACCGCCTTGACAGCATGAATGACCATCTCATAACTCAAAATATCTCTTCAAATGTATTATTAATTTAATTAATTTCAATGTTGTAACCAATTTAATTATTTTAGTGAAATGAGCCCCAACCCCGCTCATTTCAGTCTCAGACAGACCAAAAAATTACCGAGTCCTTTGTTTTGTTTAAGGTTAGCGAAGATTTTTATTTATTTATTTATTTAATTATATACATGTTTATTTATCTATTTATTTATTTGTCTACTTGTCTAGTGGACTGGTTACTATACACTTATATTCATTTTTATTTACTTATCTATTTATACATTATTTATTTATTTAATTATTTATTTGTTATTTATTTATTTATTCATTCATTTATTTTTTCATTTATTTATTCATTTATTTATTCATTTATTTACTTATTTATTTACTTATTCAATCACTTATTTATTTACTTATTTACTTACTTATTTACTCATTTATTTACTTATTTACTTATGTATTTATTTATGTATTTATGTATTTATTTATGTATTTGTGTATTTATTTATATATTTATATATTTATTTATTTATTTATTTTTTATTTGTTTATTTATTTATTTATTTATTTATGTATTTATTTATTTATTTATTTATCGTCGTGTGGCACTGGCGCACGACTGTTTTAATGACGTGAATCCATCGTAGCACCAGCAGAAGCAAGTGGCATCTTTCACCTCCATGTTTGCCCGTGACTTGGATTCCAGACCAAAAGCGTGATAAACGAAGATTTTCCTACATTACAGTTGCAGTGTAATGCAGGACAGCGTACGACTATTCCAAAAGTGGAAGGCAGTGCGCTACGTGTTACTGAGCCTGTAAATTAAAAAAAAAAAAGATAGAAAGCAAGCGTAACGCATAGCCGTTCTCAGAAGAAAAGGTGCGCCAACCATATAATAGACATAAAAGCCAACAGAAACCATAGACCAGTGGCGGCTCCTGCATATTTCTTAGGAGGAGGAAAGAAGTTAACAGCACGAAATGACACCTTCTTGAATGAAACATGCTACAAATTAGCCTACGTGCATACATGTAAGACCAGGTAGTGTTGGGGTTGGCTTTCCCTTCTGTATAGCAATAATCTGTTCTTGTAAATTGAGTTTCCTAAATTGTCCAAAATATATTATGTTTTCACTTTCATTCGTTGTTGAATAATTGCGCAAATTAACAATTACAAGGAAATTCACAACCTCGTAGCATTTTTTCAGCACACTACAGCATCACACGTGTTGAAAGAGACTAGCTGCTAACTCGTAACCGGAACCGTTTTACGGAAATGGAAATGGGAATGGGAAATAATCTGAGGAAAGCGAGAACACTGCACCCACCCACGTGGTCTGTGTTGCCACATGTACAGTACATTTTACAGATTCAGTATCACATGCTTTTGAAGAATGTCAGTTCTTGTAAAGTCATACTATCATTTTTGTTCAAAGATGCCGGTGGCCGATTAATGTTTTATGTTAAAAATGATGTAGATTGGAGTACCTACTTTCAGTTTCAAATATATTTCTACAAAACTGACAACTTGGTTGTTGCCCTGTCTAGTACACAATCAATAGAAGTGAATTTCAGGGGCCAACTACGTAGAACTACATAAACCACACTTAAACTTTCAAATATCCACGAAAGTTTTAAACCATGAATAGTAGCCTATATAAAGTGAAATGAATAATATTTTTTATTTATTATTTAAAAAAAAAGTTTACATTGTGTCTTTCATAGCGTTGCGTTAAAACTGTTTTTGTTGTGTCTCCTCCAAGATGTGTTATAGTCCGGTTGAATGCAACATCGTTAGGTGGCAGCGATAGCGAGCTTGCTGCACGACCAGTCGGTTTCTATTTCCCGCCCATGACTGATTCAGAGGAGGATTTCCTCCCTCGTCGTTCATTTACTTGCTTTAAAACTCTGCTTCTTTCTCTGGCCGCTAGTGCGCTGTTGTCTATGTGTGTTAACTGTAGTAGAGGAGGAATGGATTGCCTTTCCTCCACACAGACAATCTTGCATATTTCTCACATTTTTCTACAGCACATAAGCGCGCGTCCTTTAAAACTCGATCAACCGAGTTTTTCTTACAGGTGTGAACTTAAAAATGATCGAATCTTCCTCGAATTTCAAGGCACATATTTTATTTGGTATTTGCTTTCAAAAGAAGAAAATGTGAGGAGGACGTTCCTCCCTTCCCTCCCCCGAGGAACCTCCACTGCTATAGAGTATGGTCTACAAAACAGATAAAGTCCCTTGCGGGACATGCGGAGAACTAGACGGTCCAGCAGTAAACTCTGGCGGCCATTACAAGAGATGGTTTCAAAAAACTGAGGGATACTGGAATAGCTAAACAAGCTGAAATCCAAGCTGCAAGAAATGTTAGCGGCGGAAATGATGAAGACCGCAAGAGACATCGTAATCACAAATCCTACCATTTTAAGAGGAATCAGAAATAAAACAGAGTCATCCCCCAATCCACCGCAAATGTGGGAAATCCCAGATCACATATAAATTGCCCATTCCTATGTTAAAATCGGTTGCACTATGAAGAGAACAACCGCCAGGATCTCCACCCGTCCGCCGTAAACGAACACGAGATGGCAGTACAGTCGCTAATGCAATTCAAATCGGAGTTATGACGTGACTCCTTATGTAACAACTAGATGGCAGCGTAGTAAACCTGACAAAAGTTGTTACCGTCAAAGACTATAACGCAGAGCAATCTGGGTATATATGATCTAGGAGGAAATGGAAGAAGACCAGAATGGAGAAGTTCAGAGAGAGGACAGAGCAGCACAGGACCAGCCCTATACACGAGCAACCACACCCGTAGAAAACACCCTAGATACCCCAGCAGAAGGAAAAACTATCAGGAAGCAAATTAGACGGGAAGGTGCATAGGTGTAGGAAGGAGATCAACTAGTCCACTCCAGGCAGCACCCCAGATTGCTCCAGGAGAATGACAGGAAAGCAAGCTTCGTAAACTCAGCCAAACCGTAATATAAAGAAGGCGAGGCGAAAATTGACACTAGGCAGCAGGCTATGTCGTGATTACATAATGTTAGAAGATTAAGCCCCGACAGGACAACGTAGAATAACATTGAGAATCTCAACTGGAATGGGATAAGCAACAGGATCAGTTGCGACAATGCCTACGATCGCTAGACAAGCATGGCCTTCAAATTTGGGATACCACTAAACGGCTTGACCATGTACATAACGAGCTGGCACACATACATTATATGCTGGCACTTTCGCCAATTATGGAAGTACAGAGACGCAAGATCACAATATTGAAATGATAACCTGGAGTGAGGAGGGACTAAGAAATATATTAGACCTTATAACAGAGGATAGCTTCAGAAAATAAGACATTGTCGTAGTGACACAAAAATTCATTACATAGGCTATATAACAACAGTGAACATAAAATAATTCTGTAATATACAGATCGATTATTTAGTCCTGACAGCTTGACGAAGAGAAAGAGGGGAAGTAACAGGAGTAGTGGGAAGAGCTCCGAAGTAGAGATAGGAGCGAGCCGTGAGTAAATAAATACAGTACAGTGGAAACACAACGTTCTAACGCATGCGTGACATTCGATCGCCCTGAATGCAAGCGACTGAATAATCTGAACACGCCTTGGCGTAACTTAATAAACTTACCTGACCCAGACGCGCATTGTCTGTGATTTTCAAGACTAAATAATCGTAATGTACACGCATACGCAACGCAGGAGCTTAGAAAAAATCTTGAGTAGTGTCACTAGCCTGCTGGAACCAGATGTGTCAACATTTGAAATACTGACGAACGGAGAAAACATAATAGTAGAACAATGCAAAACAGGAACAATCATAGGTGCATATTTCAACCATGAATGCAGTACAATAAACAGCATGGAGAGACTCGGCAAAGCTATAAAACAAAACACAAATTTCAGAACGAATAGTCCTAGCAGGCGACCTCAACAGCAAAATAGATGAATGCAGCAGGAACACTGAACGGGAGCTGTACAACCTACTACATACTGTATAGGGATTATCGTTAGTAGGTAATAGTCGGTGGAGGTACACATGCGACAATTGCAGAGGATCCATAAATCATTAATCTTAGTCCGTTAAATTTACTACAAAAACGAATAATTAAAATTTGTTTGAAGAAACGTTTCGATTATCCAACTAAATTAATTTATTCTGAATTTAATGTATTTAATATTGAACAAATTTATAAGTATACGCTGTTAAAATTTTATCATAAAAATCGTAATAAGTTTGTATTACAGACACACAATTATGACATTATATTAATTCAACATTAGTAGAACCTAAATGTCTCACATCTGCTGGTCTAAAGCATAGCATAAATTTTGGTCCTCGGTTGTACAATGCTTTAACTAAATTACACCCAGAACTTCTAACATGTAACCCACTAACATATAACAAGAAAATTAGAAACGTGTTAATATCTTAAATTTGATTAAATAAATTTATAGCCTATGTGTATGAATTAATCAACCTATATTATATTTGTATTCTATAATTTTGAAATATATATTAATCCTACTTTTCACGTGCGATATTATTCTTCTCTAGTGTTAATATTATATTATATACTTAATTCCATTGCCGCTGTAATTATATTTTAGTTCCTATTTTATTTTACTTATTTATTTATATTATTATTTTTTATTTTAATATTATATCTGAACTGCGACCGAGCACGAGCGCTGCTCATTCGGTCTCAAATTTTGTTAATACTACTGTATCTCCTTTTTATATTGCTTGTATTATTTTATTTGTATTTCTCTTTGTTTGTTTTTGTAATTATATTTCTTTATTCTGTATATTTGAATTTAAATAAATAAATTTAAATAAATAATTTAAATTTACATGAAAGGCCTCCGGATGAGCCAGAACAGACTAGTCATCAGGGATGGCCCGCTAGTAAGAGAGTGACAGCAATAGGCCTACTATAGTAGAAGCAGAATCAATAAGCGGGTTTTTGGTTTGATATGGAAACAACTCACTCAACACTTTCTCTAGCGCTTTATGACCTGAACAAAGAGACCTTTCTGTCGCTCCGTTCGAATGTTAGTTATCGACAAATGCTTATCTGTGATACTACTGTGCTACAGTTTGTTCGTAAATACAATATATCTCATAATAAACAGTATTTTTAAACAACTACTAAGATCATCCGAGTATTGTAATCGCTATCATGTCTCAGTCGGGCCCTGATATCAGAAGCCTTACTACAGGTGGTGTTTATCAACTTCACACTGTTTCTTTAAAGAACTGTGAGGACATTAAAAATGTCCTATCATAAATGCAGACAGTCACTGACAAAGGCCAGTGGCGCTTCTTTACGATCGGTCCAGAGAATTTATGCAAAAGGGAGACGAATAGCAGTAAAGCAACGATCCTATCGAGCCTAATTTTACATATATTTATTTAAAGAACACACGGACAGATGTAGATTATATTGAATTTTACATTTAAATTAATAATATTTTTTTTTAGATATTGTAACATTATATTTTATGCTATATTAAGTTGTTTATTTAAAACATTAACAATGGAAAATTGTTTTATTATTTAGATTGCTGAAAACCATTATTAAGTTAATTTTTTTTTTTTAGAAATTGTTCACTGAATAAGGTAAATTTCTTAATTGATATGCTAATTATATCTCTGTCAAATGGAGTATTATTTTGTAGTCTACTACATATTCTCGACTGCTAAATTTTTAGGAGCTCCAGTGTTAGTTATAATTGGGTAAAATACATTACGTTTGCGAATAAAATATTATTAGGATCATAAAATGAAATATTATTTAATAACTTGTCAATAATACATTAAGTTGGTAAATATAATGCATAAACATTATATAGTATTTACTGTTTCAACACAACATTCTAAAAGTACATAAATACAAAGTATTTGTGTAATGCTGAATATTTCAATTATATTAGGTTTACATTGCACTTTATTACATTTGTGAAATGACTTAATGTACAAAATATTATAATGATAATATTGAGTAAAGAACGTAGGCCCTATTTGTAATTACTACAAATCACGTTATTATTTTATTTATTTTCTAAGTTTTCCTGCAGTGAAAAAGTATCAATGGAGTTATTTGGGACAGGACCATACACCAAGCAGGTTCTGAGGGGTGTAGGAGTCGTGGCAAAGAAGTAGGGGTTCGCCAGACCCGCCGGTTTCTTCTGCCCCTAGTACAGCCAGAAAAGTAATAGCACTACAATCACATGTTAAGAGCGCCAGGAAACCTGGGAAGCACTTGGGCATGGAAAAACTTAAAGCAACGACATAGGAACTCAAAGCAAGCCAGAGAGACGTCCACGAAAGAAGAATAAACCAAGCAGAACACCGCATCCTTCTACAGGTTCTAATGGAATAGAGATAGCACAGAAGAGGACGAAGATGAGGCTCAGACAGCTGAAACACGTCGTGACACACAACATAAGAACAGATTTTGGAACGTGAACCAGCAGAAAACCGACAACCCCACAAAAAGCATCCATAAAAGTGGAACAAGATCCCATCTGATGTTGAAGCAGATGATTATAACATAGAATTTGACAGTCTCATCCAGTCAGATATCAACTGTGAGCGTGTTGGTGCAAGTTGCAGAAGCTCCATGTCCACCACGCCTTGATAGTGCTACTGGTGACAATCCAGACGAGTTGCCAGAAACGAACACGAAGAAAATAGACTTCTTCTGTCCCTCCTTGAGTATAGAGATCGTAAAATTACTTCCCTCGAAGCTCCCATCTCTCAACTGCAGAGAGAAACATCTCAGAAGGACAGACTTTGGGAAGAGAATGCAGCGTCACTTGGCACAGCTGAATAAATGACGGCATTCTACATGTTGGCTCAGTACTTAGACTAATGTCAATGCTTTCCTTGTAAATAATTGATAATACTGTGGAAGAAATTTTAATTGTTTTATGCTTCCCGCTTGAAAATCAGTGTGTATTCTATATACAGGGACATCATTTTATTTTTACTAACATTTCTAATATTAATTAATATTATTGTGAACAAGCTTGTAACGTAGATCACTGAAATGTCTTAAAAATGGGTAACGTGATCGTGTAGCAAATTGAAATTAATTGGTGGCATAGAAGGTAGTAGAATTGGTTACGTATTCATGCAATGTGGCAAATGCAGAAACACTACTTATATCGTAAAAAATTAATATTGCTCAAATGGATTTAGTAGTCAATCGGACTGCAGAGAGACTTTAGATTTGAGTGCTTCTGAAGTCCCATCACTGTTTGGAACAGACCCGGATTCGTGATCTCAGAATTTGACTGTGATTATTGCAGCCGTTATAGGCCTATTTTCTGTAGAAATTGTATTATCTGTAGTACTGTCACGAGAGGTTTGAGATTTATCTGGGAAATCTCAGACCTCGAGTGGCATTTATTAGGAATATTTCGTGAATTAAATAAAACTGTAAATAATATATCCCTTAAAAATTCGATCACAAAATGTTAATAATTGTTTATTAACGAATATTTAACCTATTCAGACATTGTGAAGTTGAAATACTCGTAGATGAATATCGATTACTGCAATAAAGTAATTCGATGTTATTATTCAGTAATGCCAATTGCGAAATACAGGTTTAACAATGTTAATTACATGTACTGCACATTTCTCTTATTATTATAACATCAATACAATTTCATTATCTGCCGAAATCATAATTTAATTTAACACTAACATTGGGACAGCTATATACCAATACTTATGTAGGCCTATTCACAGCGAGACATGTTGCTACACAGTGAAGCCATCTCTGTATAGATAGGCCTAATTAAAACACGAATTTTATTACGCCATACGAAAGGCAGTTTGATCAAAGACATTATTACTATGCAAGGTCTTTCAGCTTGATATGCGATGATGTTACATAAATTTGAACGTCTATTAACTGTTTAATTTCAATACAAATGTTATAGGCTACAATTTTATAGGTTACGATACCTTTGGAAGCAGGACCAATGTCAGCTGTGCCTTGTTTCGAATATTACTTACAATGAGTGCTACACGAAAGCATTTTTTATAGCTCAACAAACGCATTCTCGCCGTAGTGTGTAACGGAACTAAAGCTGCATCTACAAAGTTCAATATTCTAATCGCGTATGCGTGCAATCTGGGAAGAATATTGAAACAATCAAGTTTAAAAGGTACGTTCAATTAAGATGCATAAAGATTTTGTGTCTACATGGTGGGCCGTTTTGAACGTGGTCTTCACTGCGTAAATGTATTAATTAATATTAAATATCAATCTTGCATTCATTGCTTTAAAGCTGAAAGAAAAGTTTAACCGTGTAATTGCATCTTAATGTATTCATGATCATCAATTTTGCGGGGAAACAGTTGGCGACAACGACTAAACAAAAGAACGACCATGCGATAAATTGATAGCGATAAATCTAGCTGCAGAAAGTATCGCAAAGTCTGACTGTGATTGGTTGGAATTCAAAATTTCATTACACTTCATTGGTCGAAAATGGAATGACGTCATATAAACGAAATAGTCCTGTTAATCATTGCTTTAGTTGTAAATGTTCACGTTTAAAAATCGATACAAAGAAATCTGTTTGAGATAATGCGTTCTTATTTTGTCAATTTCTCCATTTTCTTTTCGCTGTCATTTTGAAGAATGTCTTTAATATGCATTGCGCACATTAAATGTGTCTGAAGGTCTTTTTCTATTTTTACAAAATATCGTAGCTAGATGTTTGATGGAAAGTGTTGGAAAGAATTGTATTTGTATATTTAAATTTAATAAAGAACAGTTAATTTTTTATTTATTATTTTATTGAGATGAGCTCCGTCCCCGCTCATTTCAGTCTTAGTCAGACTATAAAATTACGTATTTTTTTTTAGTGAAATGAGCCCCAACCCCGCTCATTTCAGTCTCAGACAGACCACAGTATTACTGAGTCCTATTTTTGTTTAGTGGTTGTAAAGATGTCTAACTTTTTATGTATTTATTTATTTACTTATTTATTTATTTATTTATTTATTTATTTATTTATTTATTTATTTATTTATTTATTTATTTATTTATTTATTTATTTATTTATTTACTTATTTATTTATTTATTTACTTATTTCTTTATTTATTTACTTATTTATTTACTTATTTAATAATTATTTTAATTCAAAATTTGAACCACATGATTTTCTATAACAACTGTATTTAAATGGGCATTTTAATAACACTAAATATTCTTCAGTTCTAGACCTACATATTTTTGTAAATTCGACTAAAATTGTATTTGTTATATTAAGTAATAAAATTTTTAATTTGTTGTAATATCCATTCTGAAATTCTACCAAAATTGTATTTGTGTTATTAAGAAATAAATGTTAAAATTTTGTTGCATAAAGTCATTATTCATAAAAGTGATTTGTCACACCATCACACATAGGCTACTTTTTGTTTTAGTTAAGAATGCGACATTTGCAACACACAATTACGAAATTAGATGTATTGTATATAGGGAATCTTTATATCTCTAATTACCGACCTTTAGAAAACAGAGGTTATGTTTATTGCTTTATACTACGTAAGTTGTATTTGAAAATCTTGCTTCCCTACATTTCTTACTCCCACAAAATAACCTTATAGGCTAGTTAAAGAAAAGTTGCAGTATAAATATAAAAACCCTTGTCACAAAGAGCACGTAGACTATGCATATTTCCATCGCACTGGCCTTGTTGGAAAGCCCATAAATACAAATTACTGATCAACGGTGTCAACAATGTTTTTTTTTGTATTTACAGAGCCCTGACCAAAATAATTACTGTGTTTTTCAATTATATTCTCTTATAAAGGATTCCAAATCGATTTTCTTAAAAATTATTGTTACAAAATACTTCCTAAAATGTTTTCATATTTTCCTATTTGCTAACAAAATTTTTCCTGAAATTATGTTACTAAAACCATAAATTTCTAATTTGTATTGCTTATGTTCTTTTCCTCAATTTTTGCTACAATCTTTTTTCAAAGTTACCTGTTACAAAACAAGATATGTCTGCTTTCCTAATAATGATCCTGTCCTCATGAAAATTTAATAATATCCTACACACCTAATATTCAATAACTATATCGGGAATTGGTGTGTGTTGTAGCTATTGCCGTGGCTGGTAGGTTTCGGAACACAGACTAAATTCTCAGCTATGACAAAGGAAAAATCGCAATATAGCGAACGTAGAAGCTCCGGCCATGACCCCTTCCACTTTTCCCCTACTACCTCATCAGACACCCTACGTGATAGGCGAGTTTTGTGTCGAATACACATTTCGTGTGTGTGGGGATAACTTCCCCTACTGGCGTTCGCTATATTGCGATTTATCCATGACAAATAATGAAGCAGAATTATATTTTTATGTGATAAACGTGAAAAAAATTATTATTCCAAGGATATGTTTACTACAGAACTAGAATTAACAAAGGGGAATCGTACAGGGTGTGCCGTAGAATATATTACAAGGAATACACAGCGAGAACAATCACCATTCATTGTGATGCCAATATAAATATTCCCAAATGCTCCGATCATTCTTCTGATTCACACTCACCTAACCGAGAGCAGACTCCATCAAAATAAAGAGGAATCTGAAACGTGTGTCTCAGAATCGTCCAGAATTCCCCGGAACAGATCTTGCTCAATTAAATTGCAGAGTGTACCATCTGTTGTACTAGCCATTCTTCCTGACACACAGAAAATTGCAAAGAAACTGCTAGATTTGAGAGACGCAGAGAACAAACAACCTGGGAATCCTACGTAAATATTGGATATGGAGTAATTACCGGATTGGTACCAAAGGACGCCGAATGGAGGGAATCATCCTTCTATGTCATACGATTTATAAAATATGAGCTGGAAATAGAGTTATAGTTTTTGCAACGAGGCGAAATCTTGAACTTATGAAAAGGTATATATGGCTTCCTGACTGAATACTGAGGGTTTGTCCTACACCTTTACTCAAGTATTTATGGTCAGAAGTAATGTAAGCAGGGTGCACGTAATTTTCAAGATTCAGATATGCAGTTACCACTGCAGTTCATCTATGCTGTTTTACTTGCAAAGAAGAAGACCAGTACAGTGAAATTTTATACAAGTATTGGTTAGAACATGAGAGCTCGGTATGAGGATTACCTTTCCCACCATGGCAATGTGTGAATTTGAAAAATGAATTCCATATAATGCAAGAAACATGTGTACCGAAACACATATGCGAGGTTGCCTATTCCTCTAGGAACAGGTTATACAAAGGAGAATCGAGCCAAAAGCACATCAGCAGTATTATTATAATGCCGTAGACAGATATTTTAAAAAGTCAGCACACAAGCTCTTGATATTGGAGTTTCTTCCGACAGTTGATCCCAACATCTGTCGAAAACTCCGAAATCATGTAAACGAAGAATTAATCGTAGTCTTTGACTACTTCATGGAGAGATACCATTGTAGGAGATTAAAGAAACTGAGAGTAGTAACATCTTTCTATCCATGTGTTACCTCGAATGATTATGACACCGTAAGAAACCACCTTCTCCGTGACAATGTTAATAGTGAAGGCCAGCACAATGTGTTTGCGTCTAGCGATTGAGATTTCATCGAAATCAGTACCCAGCACTTATGGAACGCAAAAAGTGCAAGGTAGTTCTGAAAATATTACTTGCAGATTTCACCTTCGGGAAAGCAGTGACTGCGAAGCACAAAATGAACTGGACAAATCAGCATACTATACTCAAAGATATCACATTGGAATATGATATTTATAAAGATGAAGACAGGATCATTGTCTACCTCAGTGCATTTGCACATAACATGGTGTTTTAATCTAACACTATAGTTGGAAACTGGTATTTATATCTTTAGCAACATAATATTAGGAAATAAATAAAGGAAAGAATTATAAGCCTGATTTATTTTGTTAGTGAAATCATTGTTAGTAAAACAAGATCAGATAAGACTAGTTCTAGCAAACTTATTCGTTAGGACGAAAGGTTAAGCAAAATGATTTTACCAAAAATGTTCGGAACTTTTCAATCTTTGTAACGTTAAAATATTAGGCTACATAAAAATTGTTAGAAATATATATATTAATAATGGATATTTTAAAGATTATTTAGAGTTTCGGTTTCATTTTGTAAAGAACAAAGATGTCAAAGCTCATATTAATGTTACATTGAGAAAATTATCACTATAATTACGTTCCTAACCCCACAGATGAGATGAATGTTTTAAAATAATAACTTAATTGAATAAGCAATTCATAACTGATGATCACAACGTATTGCGATATATTTGATTTAAAATTATTGATTTATACAGAAAGTACGGGAACATTTACCAAAATTGATGTGATTTGGTTTTAAACGACATATTCCACACATCTCTCTATATCATAATATAAATTCTGAGTAATACTTAAACACTTTCTGGATCCTTCACTCCTATCATCATTCTAACACTCTTCTTTCACTAGTATGATAGTTACGAAATCTTAAACAAATCCAGTCAAAAGGACTCATCAAACTTGAAAAATCGATGCACTTCTGTATTTAGTAGAGGATAAATTTATTTAGATATACATTTTAATTGCAATTTACTTGTATGTAAGCCTGGAAAAATATTGTGTGAAAAACAGTGGGATTTAAACACTGCAAATTATAGCACAAGAATTTACGTAAATTATTTTGACTCATTATATGTTTGTTTTCACATATGAAAACCATGTCTTTTAGGGTTTGCAAGTTTACAACTTCTATATATATCTCGTTTTTCATATATGCGTTTTTTTTTTCAAGCTTCCCACATACATGTATTCATGAAACTCATACAAACAAAATATTAACTTACAATAGAAATTACTGTCTACTTAGAAGCTAAAATTTGTTTAATTTCTGTTAGTATTCTACTTATCTATCTCTTATATATTTAGAGAGCGAATAATAATAATAATAATAATAATAATAATAATAATAATAATAATAATAATAATAACAATATTTTAGACCTTTTTTCAGTAACATTCATTACTGCATTCTTAACAAATGAAAAGTTCTTCATAACGACTGCATGACGGTGTAAATTATTATAAAACATTAAGAATTTAATGGAAATATTTCCTTTCTAATCTCGAGTACATCCAAAAATTGCTAGTAACACGAATTTCTTAGTGGACTATTATTATAATTGAAATATAAATATTAATCATCCTCAGAAACTAATAAATACTCTTAATATTTTAGCATAAAATGAAACGTTTTCGTCAAGAGTTTTTCCCCAAGCAAGGATCACTCAATATAGTCACTGTTCTAATCTTGACAATAGATTTTTCAGCTCCCACTGTGCAATTTCGAAGCAGGCCCACTTAATTATGTGTATACTCGCTCGTTCAAAAATTTGTGCAGGATTTTTCTCACATAATTAAGAGTTATATTCAAGAAATTTTGTTGGAAAATCCACTTACATTTATTTGGCTTTCCACCACTTAATCGTAAGACACATTTGAAGAATAGTTTCTAGAATTGATGAGACACGAAATTATAACAAGCTTTTACTCTTCCAAAGTCACAAATTGGATAATGGTTACAAAAAATATGTGAATATGTGATTTGGTGTGTTGACTGAAATGAAATCAAGTCATTGTTCGATAAACCCCTTTAGTTGATCACGAATGCAATGATACAGCATTCCTAAATGTTTCACTGCGATCAATTCTTCACTCGTCTATCATAGATGTGATCACTTTGCAGAGCATCGTGCAAGTTCTTACTACTGTGCAGGCATTCGTTCACACTTCACAGGCACTTCACTGCCTCCATCTGTACGTTCAGATCTGCAGAAGGTTCGCTACAGGATGATGCGTTTATTTTTAAATTTCAGTTAATACATAATTTTGTTGAAATTCTTTCAATTGACACTATTTGCTCCGGAGAAAGAATTGTTGCGAAGGAAAGTAAACTTTTTTGCAGATATGAATGTTGATTTGTTCACGTTTTTGCAGATATGAATGTTGATGTGTTCACGTTTTTGCAGATATGAATGATGATGTGTTCACGTTTTTGCAGATATGAATGTTAATTTGTTCACGTGTAAGATACTTTTTCTTGAATATAATGTCATAGTAGATTGGCAGAGTGGCAACACTTGTTCAATTTAGTTAATAGAGAGAATCAATTCTTCACATCAGCTGGCTGAGAAAAACACTTCATGTTTTGTTGACAGAGAAGAACTTGATCTCAACACAGGTAAATAGTGGTTTAATGCGTAGACATTCGTGAACACAAGGTAAACACTTCACTACCACGAGCTGGGAGTTCAGACTTGCAGAAGGTTTCGTACAGGTGACACTGTTAGCTCCGGAGAGAGAATTGTTGTGAAGGAAAGTAAAGATTTTTGCAGATCTGAATGTTGATTTGTTCACATATAAGATACTTTTTTCTTGAATATAATGTCATAGTAGATTAGCAGAGGAGAAACACTTGTTCAATTTAGTTAATAGAGAGAATTAATTCTTCACATCAGCTCGCTGAGAAAAACACTTCATGTTTTGTTGATAGAGATGAACTTGATCTCAACATAGGTAAATAGTGGTTTAATGCTTAGACATTCGTGAACACATGGTAAAAACTTCACTACCACAAACTTGGTTGTTCAAACTTGCAGAAGGTTTCTTACAGGTGACACTGTTAGCTTCGGAGAAAGAATTGTTGCGAAGAAAAATAAAGATTTTTGCAGATATGAATGTTTATTTGTTCTTATAAATCATACGTATTTGTTTCTTGAATAAACTGTCATAGTAGACAGGCATAGGGGAGGAACACTTGTGCACATCAGTTGGCTGAGAAAAATGGTTCTTCATTTTTGTTGACAGAGAAAAACTTGATCTGAACATAGGGAAATAGTAGTTTAATGCGTAGACATTCGTGAACACATGGTAGACACTTCACTATCACGAACTGAGAGTGCACACTTGCAGTAGGTTTGGTACAGGTGACACATTTTCTTGGGAAATAGTCTTGTTGCGAAGAGAAGTAAAAATTTATACAAATATGAATGTTGATTTGTTCATATACAAAACAATTTTCTCTTGAATGAACTCAGAGGAAAACACTTCCTGACCTTAGTTGACAAAGTGGAACGTTTCTTCACTTCAGTTAACAGAGAACAAGAGGCCTAATTACCGGTAATCTTAACTTAGACAAATAGTATTTTATTGCCAATGGATAACGCTAATCTGTTACACTGAAGACAATAGTCTATCTGTATGGAATGGCATTGATTTGTCGAAAAGAGATTTATTTTTGCAGGTAGTAGCACTGATTTGTGGCACAGAAAGATGCTGATTAGTCGAACAGAGGAACATTAGTTCATTGAGTATAACAGCACAGTTTATTTAAAATTACATTTTTTCTTTGCATGGTATGGACTTTTCTTGCAAAAATGTAACACTGGTTTGTCGATGAAATAGTTCTGGTTCTCCACAAATGAGAACACCAGTTCTAAAGAAGACTACTGTTTTAATAAAGTAACAACTTTGTTTCAAAGAAGTATATTGGTTTCATATAAGACACTCGGTTCATTAAGTAGAATAATTGTTCTTAGTGATGAAGAGCTGTGACGTGGTGTAAAAGGGAGCACTAGTTCTTAATAATAAAACGGAACATGATTTCTTCCAAGGATGTCATTGAGATTTTGTAGAGTAGAGAACCATTTTGTTGAAAACTTTATCAGTTCATTACATTTGTACATGTTCTATATCTTCATTGTAACTCAGTCCAGAATTGATAGGAATTGTAAGGGTCAACCCATTTGTAGACCTAGGCTATAGACCTATAATTTATATTTCAATAAAATATCTGCATACTGTTCATAAGATTCTATTTGCAACATATAGGCTTCTTTGACACATCTGAAAATGTTTACTTTGAACGAGAATTCAGTGGTGATTATCTTGAAGTGTGTAGACTACATAATTTGAGGTTTTTCGAAATTGAAAATTGGAGCTTCGGATTCTCTGAAAATCTCAAGACTGAACTTTGAGAAATTAAATGACGTCACTGAATATTTCATTTCTCCAATAGTATATTCTAGAATAATTGTTGCACATATATGTGTACAACATAATGAGAACTACAACACACAGATTTCTTCTTCGTATTTTCATTACAATGTATATAATAAACTCAGGGTGATTTCTGTCAATTTAATGTTGTTAAAAATTGTTAAAAATTTCCACTCTATGCTCTTAAAAATCTTACATTTCCTTGCTTTTTTACGTAGGAGTATTTTCTTTTCAATTTCAACCTTTACTTACAATAATTGAAGCGCAGGCTGGAACAACGTTGTAAGTTACATTTGGTAAAATTTACAGGAGCTGCAAAAATGTGTACGCGTACAACGTTGTTCTTATGAGGGTAGCAAACTTTTGAGTGGACAAATTTCACGTACTGCATTGATGGACAGTTGCAAGCCAAAGAGTATAGAAAAGTAACATGACATACAACATCATTACACGGAAACACGCCGAATGAAAATTTTGTAACTTACAGCGTTGTTCCAGCCGACGCTTCAATTAATGTGTATGAATATTCATGTCGTAGTCTTCATTAGTATTGTATAACGGAACTTTCAATTCAAACTGTAAATACTTAATAATATTTTCATCCCAGTCTCTCGTTGTAGGTTATTCAGTGCCATAGATGTAGACGAAAAAAAGAACACTTTTATTCGACATTTGCTTTTTTCTCTGTTCCTGGTTTTAAAAAAAAATTTCGATGCCGGAATTATAGTTTCAACAAATGGAAACCAAGACACAAATACTCATGTAATTATATTAAAGCCTATGAGCAGCAATTGTTCATTTTGTGTCTACATTTAGTAGACTATAAATTATATGCTTTCCGTGCCCTGTTTTATTTTCTTTTAAACTTTTCAGTCTAAATATTTCTGAAAATGATATGATGTAGCTTGAAAATGTTTACCTCATATACAGGGCGTAAACGATATAAATAATTATACAAGTGGAACTACTATGAATCTTAAAAACATGGTACTTTACGAATTAAGAAAAAACAAAAAAAAATAATTGAATTTCAGAAAATATTTCGCTCTGCAGACCAATATGCACTATACTTTTGGCAAATTATATCGTTTACATCCTGATAATTAGCTCCAATACAATGTTACACATATCTAAGGGTATAGAGTAAATCATTAGTTACAGTATGAAACTCCATATTGTTAATACAGTGAAACCTCTCCTTACGGACACCTCCAAGATACGGACACTCCTCATATACGGAGAGATTTTTATGCCCCAACTGAAATAATATAGAAATAACGACAAATTTAACTCTCGTTTACGGACACTCTCAGACACGGACACGGACAGCTTTACTTCCTGACTGCGGACAGAACTTGGATTTCAAAACCTAATGTCTTACAAAAATGGAAAATTTAGCTTTGAGAACTGTACAGAAATTCCTTAACATGAAAGAAGGCAATATGGGTCTCGTAGGCTACCACTAGCCCAGCCGGCTAGCCCTTGTTGCCTGGAAGCGAGTGGATAAACAAAGTCATAAAATTTAACTTGTCTGATGGGTCCAAGGTTTCCGCGATCGTGAAATTGTATTCGCCACATGATAGGCTTACTAGGATTATTCTCTTCACTTCAATCAGTTGTTCTGTTTCGAGAGACATGATACCTGAACGTAAAGGTTAATTGAAAACTGTAAATTACAGTACTGCATAACTGTATATCTAGAATGAAATTGGATGGCATAGTACTGTATTTTCCTTTTTTAGTCTTATCTAGTGCAGTTAAAAGTTGCAAAGAATTTACTGTAGTATACTGTATTTAGAATTAAACTAAATCCATACATTTCATTTAAAGCATGAAGGAATACGTAATGTATAAGTTATTATAAATTTACTGTTAGATGGGGGAGCCTCTCTCCCAATAAAGGACACCTCCCAGATGCGGACAGATTGTTACGTCCCTTCGATGTCCGTAAATGTTAGGTTTCACTGTACATTATTATAAAACATTAACATTGCCTAAACACATACACAGTATGTCTAGCTAGCAGGAGCAGTGGTGACGGGGCAAACAAACAAGATCTAATTCTAGACCATCAGAACTAATTTAGTCTGAAGTATTGAAAATATTGTACAGAATTTCAAAACTAAAGAGAAGGCAGTTTTAAACTTCTAGAATGTATGCTTCTATGCATAAGACAACACCAGTTTTAATATATTTTAAATAATTTTTAACATGTTTATATTTGGTAATAAGTAACTTGACACTTTATTGACAATTGTTAACCATTGTTACTCCCATCGCCTCAATATTACATAACTCGTTTAGTAAACAGTTTCGATAGATGCTGAAAATGTTTACATTTTAATGAGAACATTATTTTAAAATGAAAGGAGACAGCTTAAAAGTATCAGACCACGAAAGCGTTATAAAGTTTTCTTCTTCCTAACCGTTTAAGGGAAGTCCCTACGCCGAATTTTGACAAAAAATGAAATTTTGGTTTTTATCGTTTTTCAGTACTTTAATACTGTATGTGTAAAATAATAATATATTATTTCTTCTAATTCTCAGCTTTTCGCCCTATCTTCAGCAAAAAATTCTGTAGTAATTCTTAATGCAAAAAATGTTAATAATGAACAATTTTTCTTGCCATCCGCTCACTGCAATTCTAAATTTATTTGGTCGGTTGTATACATAAAAGTATGTTACATATTTTGTCCTATTTTTATACATTTGTATCTTTTATCACTTTTGAGAAAAGTGTACCCAGAATTGAGGAATTTAACATTCAAGATATGAAAACTTTGACAACATTTTTCTGCAGTTTCTTATTTTTTTGTGATATTGGTACACTTTTCTGAGAAAGTATTGTATCCAGAAAGTTGAAATCAATACGATATCAATATGATGGCATTTTACACAGTAGGTTAAAAAAATTAAGTTTATTTCTATCTTCAGCAAAAAAATAAAAAATAATTTGTAGTCATTCTTAATGGAAAAAAATGTTATCAATGAATTTTTTTTTTTGCCAACCGCTCAGTGTAATTTTAAATTTACTTAACCGGTTGTATACATAAAGGTATGTTACATATGTCCTATTTTTTCTACATTTGTATCTTTTGTAACTTCTGAGAAACGTGTACCCAACATTAAGGATTTTAACATTGTAAGATATGGAAGTACAGACTCCCCTTAAAAATATTTTCTAAATCAAAGAAGCTGTTACGACACTGCAAATAGAAAGTACAGTAGTACATCGACGTTCCAAGTCCTATTTAATATTATTCGTAAAGTAAATTTTGACCCATTTTGTCTGCATTCACTAATATGGCAGGCCTACTACTTTTTTATTCCTAATAGCACTTGGAGTAAAGGAAGCTCTGTGTTCATAAAATATTAACGAAGTGATTTACTTTTAAATGGCAACAAAATTTCCACCTGCAGTAGGTCTTTCCGATATAGAAGAGACGTGTGTTAAATCGAAATAGTCTTTGGGTTATCGTAGTGTGTCTTATGGATATGAGTGCGAGCGACCCCGTGTCGCATGAACTGATGCCCACCACATACGAAACTTTTCATATTTCCCTATAAGTAAAGACCGGGGGTGGTTAGGTCCGGCGACCGGGTAGGCCAGACAGCGCTTCATCATTAACAAATCCATCTGCCACGGCATCGTCAGATCAATTCGCTAGTAAATGATTCGTTGGTATATTAGCGAGTGGTAACAAAGAAGAGGGCTGTAGTTTTACCATACATTAGCCTCGTGCATCAACATACTGCAAATGACACAGATTACAACACGCTGTGTAGACCAACTTTCACTGATAATATCGCTGACAGGATCTGACTTCTTGACCAATAATGATATCATTAATGCCGTAAGAAATTCATTACCGTGTATACATTCATACGGCCAGGAATCATCTGCAGAAGTTTGTTCTCATATTATCGAAGATTGATGTGTGGAATGTTACTGAGCCTAGTGATGAAATTTATTTATACAATATTGTTGTGAAAACTAGTACTATTCTGTGCCAATTACGATACGTGATACGCTTTTAGACACGAATTTCTTTGTTCAAATTATGTTGTACTTCGCGACGCTGATCGTCCATATTTGAAGAACGTACATAAATATTTTCCTGAAGGAAGATCTTAGGTGCATTGTGAATTCTTCACGATTTCATATTTATTTGAGCAGGAAATAAACTAACCAGCAGAAAATTTGCACGAAGTTTAGATTATTGAGGCAATATAAAGACTATCAAATTTACTGTTAAAGATGTCAACTCCAAAGCTTCCAAAAAGTGAGCATACACATCTCCACAGCAGACACACAGATACGAAAACTAGCGGTCCATGGTAATAATCCACGTAATTTTTTAAGTCTTTAAACCTTAATATGTCGATAGTGTTTAGGTGAAAGGGCTTATCCCACGAAAGAACAATTTTCAGGAACAATAAAAATTAAATTTTAACACATTGTTAATGGTTAGCTTTTATGGAGGAATGTAAACATAATTGTCGAATACATATTTCACTTACTAATTAGACTAATTACAGCGAAAAATCACTTTAAAAATGAGGGTACAGACTTTTTACCTAAACACCATCGATATCAAATCATAGATCAACCAATTTACTGAAGGTCCTCCTCTACTGTGGATGATTACAGTGATAATATTTTTTTCATACAGCTATTATTCATTTATAAAAAAAAATTGAGAGAAAGTGGGCAAATCCATCACATATATTTTGTGACTATTTTGTACAATTTCTGTTTTAATAATGAAAATTGTTTTGTGATCAGTATTTTGTATTTACGGGAAACGATTTAGGTAGACTGCATAATAAAGGGCATTTTATAATACAAAAATTTAGCTTGATGAGATAAAGAAAGATAATTATGACAATTTCTACCTGTGAATATCAGTAACTAATATTAAAAAGGACACAGTTATTGACATTTTAAATTTAACGGTTATCATTTCAATAAAATCTGAGTATGAATTTGTTTCTTTTTCAATAAGTAGTTATGAAAAAATTAGTTTAATTTTAAATTCAAGTGCCTATATCTTTTTTTATTATGGTCCCTATCGAATTGTGTATCGAGGTAGGCATAAGTTGGTAGTAGAAAAACACAAAACTGCACAGTGCATCCAAAGATCCAACGACAAATCTTTTCTAATTTTCAGTGTCAATTTTTACCGATGCTAATATCAATTAATATGATTAAGTCTATCGCAACAAAATCTGCAAAATGAAGTAGTGTATAGCTACATAATTCAAAATGAAAGAGATCTTGACTTTGTTAGTAACTGACGACAAAAATATAATTTCATTACATGAACTGCTCTTTGGACTCATTTGGAGATCGAATTAAGTATCTGTAAAATATCACAACACTGCTCGGAGAAAAAATTCTATGGCTTTATATCTAAGTTATTAGCGACATTTTGTTATAATGGATTTGGAAATTATTTTGCTAGGTGGTGCAAGATTTTAACGTCAGTATTTCTGATTAGATTATTTAATTTTATTTAACATAAAACAGTACGTACGTTTCCAGATCGCTTTTGCTAAAAGCGTTCTGCTAGAATTTTCCTCGTAACGATCAAATTTGCTAAAAATCTAGTCTTCCCTTACAAGTGGCCTTTTCTAGCTAACATAATTTATCATTTATTTAATACATTTTATTTCCATGTTGTTTAAAAATGCATGTTTCAAACTATAACGTCAGATTGAAGCATTTCTACGGAGATAATTGATGAACCAGTCTTCCTCTTTGTAAATTTCATAAATATAATATGATAGCTTTGATTGTACTCCACTAATATGTCCACTTTATGGGATTTCCTCTCATTGCTTTCTCCAAGGCGAATTCCGCAAGTATATTTTCATAATTACCTCATGTCTTTAGCTTTCCATAAGTTCACGGTACAGATTTGGATGAAATCTCCATTGCCAGATCGCAAACAGATTGTGCTGGCCTTCACTACTATCATTGGCACGGTGAAGGTTGTTTCTTAGGGCGTCATAATGACTCCAGATTCCACATGGATGGACACTTGTTACTTTTCTCACTAAGTCTTTGACTCATCAGACAAATTATATATTTTCTTGAAGTAGTTTAAGACGCAGAATAATTCTTCGTTTACAACATCCCAGTCTTTTTCGAAAGATGTTGGGAGATAAGGAATTGGGACAAACAGACAATGTAAAGAGCATGTGTGCCGACATGTCAAAACATCTGTCTGCTGCATTATTATAATGCTGCTATTTTGGCTTGATTCTCCTATGCATAACCTGTTTCAAGAGGAATAGGCAACCTCGCATATGTGTTTCTGTAAACAAGTTTCTTGCATTATATGGAATTCATTTTTCAAAATCACACATTGGCCTGGTGGGAAAGGTATCCTGATACCGAGATCTCTTGCTCTAAACAAGACTTACCGCAAAACTTCACTGTATTGATCTTCTTCTGTGCAAGTAAAACAGCATAGATGAACTGCAGTGGTACCTGCATATCTGTGTCTTGAAAATTACGTGCAAACGGCTTACATTATTTATGACCATATACCTGAGTAAAGGTGTAGGAAAAACCCTCAGTATTCTGTCAGGAAACCATATATTGACCCTTTCATAAGTTCAAGATTTCGCCTCGGTGCAAAAACTATAACTCTATTTCCAGCTCATATTTCATAAATGGTATGACATAGAAGGATGATTTCCTCCATTCGGCGTCTTTTGGTGCCAGTCCTGTAATTACTCTAGATCCAACATTTACGTAGGATTCCCAGATTGTTTGTTCTCTGCGTGTCGCCAATCTAGCAGTTTCCTTGCAAATTGTTGTGTGTCAGGAAGAATGGCTAGTACAACAGATGGTACACTCTGCAATTTATTTCAGCAAGATTTCTTCAGGTGCATTTCTGGACGATTCTGAGCCACACGTTTCAGATTCATCTTCACTTTATAGGGGTCTGCTCTCAGTTAGGTGAGTTTGAATCAGAAGAATGATCGGAGCATTTGGGAATATTTATTTTGGCATCACAATGACTGGTGATTGCCCTCGCTGTGCATTCCTTGTAGGCTAATATATTCTACGGCACAGCCTATACGATTCCTCTTTTTTTAATTCTTCTTCTGTAGTAAACATATCCTTGGAACAATAATTTTTTCCATTTTAATTAAAAATTTTTTCTAGTTCATCAGCCATCATATTCAGAATTCTGTATGTGTTGCAAAACAGGAGTCAAACGAATTGCAACAAAACAGATTGAGATTAATTGTTTCTAAATACAAAATTCTGATATCACAATTTTATATTAGGTCTTCAGGATATTAGGAAATTTCCATAAGCTAAAGATCGTTAGCGAAAAAATTAACCACTTTTGTTTTAGTAACATATAATTTCAGGGAAAATTTTTAGCGAAAACATAAAGGAAAAAACATTACCAAAGAATTGTTTGTTTTTTTTTTAAATGACATAGGAGTATAACTTTAGAAAAGTGTTTTAGAAAAAAAATGGCTAATATTTTTAGAATATACTGTTTTTTTTAGCAAAAATATATATTTGCAAATTGTTTTAGAAAAAACGGTAAGGAATCTGTACGTACTTCAGCTTTCATTAATTAGGTAGGTAGAAACTTCATTTACGTCACATATTGATTTAAGTTACCTGCATGTTATCTTTATAGTTTAGATTGACTTATTGCAGCATGAAGCTACAGATATTTCTTGCAAAAAGTGCTACAGTTCCTAAATTGCTAATAATTATGAAATTCGGTTAACGAAGTACTTTTTTTGCGAAGCTTCTGGATATTCTATTTATTTCTTTAGAAAATGAGTTTATGTAAAAATTTAACAGGTTGAAAATGGAATGTTTTATGCGTGATATAGCCTAATTTATGTGGAAATTCAGAATTTTGTTCTCTTCTGGATTTCTTTCCGATATTTAAAGAACTAAATTTTTATCAGAAATTGCTGGTTCGAAGTGCAAGGTTTTTCAGATTATTTCTGTCCTGGGACTAGTAACATCGTTATTTCAGAAACAATGACAAATGACTATGTCAGTTAGGACTGAGAAACCGATCCATGGACGGACAACTCAGAAGTTCTGGTGAGTTCCGTGAGATTTTGCGTCTATTAAATAAGAAATCACTCTTCAATTCTTCCATATGTAAGCTACAAAAAGAAAAATTTTCAACCTATCAATTCTTGGATATGTAAACATCGAAACCAAAAGTTCTCAGAGACTGAAAAAATATCGGAAATAACTAGTATATTTGGTTTTGTTATTATGAAAAAATCGCATCAAAATTTTTAGAAGTGTTTTTTTCGAATATCATCGAAGAAGCACGTTTGCGAAATTTACAGAATTACAATTCTTACCTGAATAGAGATATTCATAATTGAAATAGAGACATTTTACATCAGAATTTAAATTACCATAAATGTTATATGGAATATTGCTTTACCAGAAGATTTTGAAGTAATTTAGAAATTTAACGCAACAATTACTATAGTATACTATAGTAGGCCTACTGAGGAATGTAGGCTAAGGAAAGCGGGCCCCTTCCCCGCCCGCTTCTGTCTCGGCCGACCCTTTGCTGCCGAGTCCACAAAAATTCAGAAAGAGAGATAAATTAGAACTAAAGAGTGATAGCTGGATTTAGTAACCGTGAAGAACCACTCACAACGGAAACAGATGTTATTCTTGTTTGCATTCCCACAAACAATGGACATCAGTGCAGGCGAAAGCAATCTTAGTTACGGTTGAACATAAAATTGTATAAGAACAATACTGAAGATAATAATAATTTTTACTAATCGAATCTTGAAACTGAAATAGCACCACAGTCTATTATATACAGCCGCGAAGCTTGAGGTGATTTTTTGCAAATCTCGCGATAAAACGCTCCAAGCGGTTAGCAACTAGAAACAATAGACTGTCCACGGTCGACTTTGGATTTAGAGTGGACTGAGTCGTATTTCCTTCGAGTGCTACGTCGTTGCGTATTTCGCATTGATGCTTCTGAAGAAAAATCCTAACATATATTTCTTATTTTACTTCTAGATGCAAAAAGTTCTTAATAAACAGCAGGAGGGAAGATCTAATGACAAAGAATGAAGCATGTCTTTATAATAATATAAAGTTCTGCTCTCTTCATTTCGAAAACACAAAATTTATGAATGAAAAAAAATTAATCTGGAATGCAGTTGCGACTTTATTTGATGTTTCAAATAATCCTGTTCTGTTATTACCTGCAGCTGAGAAACAAAAGCTTTGCACTAATTCTACGTCTGTATCAGCTGATTCCTTGAATAATTGTACATTTTCAGACAACTTAGGCCTACTTTTTTTTTCAAAGGATATGTTTTTAATTAAAGCTTTTAATTTTGTTATTGTTATTTGTTACTTTACTAGAGACGTAGAAAAAGTAAGTCTGTTACAATAAATTTTATTGATCACGTTTTATTTCCAATTCTGGTGTGATTATTATTGCTTAACCTCATCCCACTTCATTAACTACGTAAGCCTACACTACAAGTACCGGTACACGTAAAGTTACTCCCATTAATTCATATTTCCATTATTATTGTTATTATATTATTGTTGTAAAGGGAAATGCAAATTAATATTTATTGGTTTCATAGTTCATTATCGCTATAATCTTGAATGAGTGAAGCGAGTATAGTAAATTTCAGTTCGTTTTGCACAAACAAAAATAATATTAACCAATTTCTTGCAGGTATCTTCGAGTTTATGGTGGAATTTAATATACTTCATTAAAATAATAAATGAACTTTATCCATTTAATACTTCAATAATAGAAGGAAGGTGTTAATTTTTCCAAAAGAACACGACAACGAAAGTGTAACATTTTTTTGTCATCTGCTAGAAGAGATCAGTGATGATGAGGCGATAGTAACGATCCTAGTGGTGGGCAACTACCCATGTTTGCATTTTTACTACATATTGAGCTTCGCGACTGTATATAGTAGACTGTGATGGCACAGAGGAAAATGAAACCCCTAAGAACCGTCTAAGTAATTGATGGACTTCAGATGAAGATGGAGGAACCACAGTGCTGCATTGGAGTTAAATCGCTCGCTTGAACTCGGTCGAGTGTCGCACCCTCGAATGAGATAAGATCGGTCGTGATACGGCCGTAATAAATAGAAGCACAGTACAAGGTCATTCGTGGCTACTTCCGTCATTGACTTCTAGCAGAATGTGGTGCCCACAAGTGGCGAGGTAACACGTTAAAGTATGAAGTGTCCAACATGCCCGACTGTCCAACAGACCCTATTTTACCCTATATAATATGATAGGTCCATACATAGTGTTCCGCCTACTTATATACTGCGACAATGTAGAAAAGTTTTACAAAATATTATTGATATAGCAGTAGGTTAATAACAATTTTAGTACAGAAATAACGTCACAGAAAATATAATAAAACGAATAATCCTGCTGCACAACTGTTACAGACGCAAAGATTGTTACACTAATAATTATTAGAGATTATTATTATTATTACTAGAAAACTTGATACGGTTCTTGCATTATCGTGAATGTGTTCTCCGTTTGTAATAATTATATTTTCTTCCAATAACATCTGTCAGATGTGGGTAAAAACTAAATCACTCCTGTGTGAAAAAAAAAAATGTACCTACAACATTTATATTACATTTTAAAGCAAGTTTTGTAGTTGTACTATGGAGAGATTAGATAAACACTGCGAAGTTTTGAAATGGTAAACATCTATGATGTTACTACACAGTTCATCACTGTAACAAGAACGAATGTCTAACGCTCGGCTTATACTCGGCTTGTACCGTTCGAGGATTTATCGCTCGCGGCAATTTTACCCCTCATGCTTGTGCGTTAACTATCGGATTATGCTATGAACTACTTGGCGCTCGATCGAAAACGTCCGATGCAGACCTCTGGGAGGAACACTGTACGGAAGAATATCTAGTGATTATTTCTATCAAGAAAAAAAGAAAAAGAAAACAATTCAACACGAACTAATCAACAATGATTTTATTAGAGGGCGGATTTTAAAACATTTGCATAATTTATTCCTTAGTTGCAAATCATAGTTGCCCTGTCCTATACTACTACTATAGGCCCATAATTGCACTTCAAGGTATTCGCAATCAAATGTCAACATATTATAGTGTATATAAAGAGTGTTAAAAAAAGTATCCAATATTTTAGAAGGTGATAGTATGGATCAAAACAAGAAAATTATGTCTAATAAACATGGGTCTTACAACACATACTTTCTGAAATCTGAACACTTGTTCATAGGATGTGCTCAATCTGACTTCCTTTTATAGAAATGCATTTCTCTGCCGCACAATACAATAGACTATCAGATAATCATACCGAAATTAACACCGCTGGCATGGAATAATGATACGTGGTAAGGAATACTGAAAACAAAAGTCCGGTTGCGGATATGACTGAGATTCAGGAGAGAAGTTGTGAATTTTCGTAATCAGCATGTGTAGGCTCATGAAAATTCCTATGCAGTTGAAGAAACTAGGCATCAGCACCGATTCTCAATCAACATATGCTCAGGCGTTCTTGATAGATAAGTAGGGCCATACATGCTACCACAGATATTAACTGGCGCTCGTTATCAGGACTTTCTTATTAACGTAGTCTTTTGCCTGCCTTGCTGGAGAATGTGCCATGTCGGCACAGACTAAACTTGTGGTTCATCCACGATGGCGCACCAGCGTTTTTTCTCCGCAGTGTGCGTGAACACTTGACGCTGACATTTCAGGAACGCTGGATTGATCGGGAAGGCCCCACATTTTGGCCTGCTCGTTCCCCAAACTTAAATCCCCTAGACTTTTGGATACATGAAGGAATTGGTCTACGCCACTCCAATCAACAATGTGCAGACATTACAGGATCGCGTCTTCAAAGCATGTCAGCACGTACAAGAACTTCCAGGTCAATTTACAAAGAGTGCGTGATTCCTCACGCCGAAGTGCAGAGGAATGCATTGCAATGAATGGACGTCACATTGAGACATTGGACAGAACTCAGAAAGTATGTCCTGTAGGGTCCTTGTTTATTAGACATTATTTTCTTGTTTTGATGCTTATTAGCATCTCCTAATATACTGGACTATAAGGCGTAGATGTCACAATACCAGGATAAATCAAAGATAGCTGGATATCAGTAGGGTAACTACCAAAAACCCTTAATAAATAAAAGACTACTGGATTATAGGGAGTAGATTTCACAATACCAGGATAAATCAAAGATAGCTGGATATCAGCAGAGTACCTACCAAAAACCCTTATTAAATAAATGACTATTGGCCTATAGGGTTAGATTACACAGTAGCAGGATAAATCAAAGAAAGTTGGATATCAGCAGAGTAAATAACAGAAACCCTTAATAAATTAAAGACTACTGAACTATAGGGGGTAGATTGCACAATAGCAGGATAAATCAAAGACAGATGGATATCAGCAGAGTAAATACCAGAAACCTTTAATAAATAAAAGACAACTGAACTATAGGGGGTAGATTGCACAATAGCAGAATAAATCAAAGACATTTGGATATCAGCAGAGTAACTACCAGAATCCCATAATAAATTAAAGACTACTGGACTATAGGCGGTAGATGTCAAAATAGCAGGATAAATCAAACAGAGATGGATATCAGAAGAGTAACTACCAGAAATCCTTAATAAATTAAAGACTACTGGACTATAGGGGGTAGATGTCACAATAGCAGGACAAATCAAAGATAGCTGGATATCAGCTGAGTAACTACCAGGAACCCTTAATAAATTAAAAACTACTGGACTATAGGGGGTAGATGTCACAATAGCAGGATAAATAAAAGATAGCTGGTTATCAGCAGAGTAACTACTAGAAAACCTTAATAAAATAAAGACTACTGGACTATAGGGGTAGATGTCACAATAGCAGGGTAAATCAAAGAGAGATGGATATCAGCAGAGTAACTACCAGAAACCCTTAATAAGTAAAAGACTACTGGACTACAAGGGGTAGATTGCACAGTAGCAGGATAAATCAAAGATAGCTGGTTATCAGCAGAGTAATTACCAGAAACCCTTAATAAATTAAACACTACTGGACTATAGGGAGTAGATTGCACAATAGCAGGATAAATCAAAGATAGCTGGATATCAGCTGAGTAACTACCAGAAACCCTTAATAATAAAAAAGACTACTGGACTATAGGGGGTAGATGTGACAATAGCAGGTTAAACCAAAGATAGCTGGATATCAGCAGAGTAACTGCCAGAACCCCTTAATAAATAAAAGACTACTGGGCTCTAGGGTGTAGATGTGACAATAGCAGGATAAATCAAAGAGAGACGAATATCAGCAGAGTAACTACTAGAAAACCTTAATAAATAAAAGACTACGTGACTATAAGGGGTAGATGTCACAATAGCAGTGTAAATCAAAGAGAGATGGATATCAGCAGAGTAACTACCAGAAACCTTTAATAAATAAAAGACTACTGGACTACATGGGCTAGATGTCACAATAGCAGGGTAAATCAGAGAGAGATGGATATCAGCAGAGTAACTACCAGAAAACCTTAATAAATTAAAGACTACTGGACTAGAGGGTGTAGATGTCACAATAGCATGGTAAATCAAAGAGAGATGGATATCAGCAGAGTAACTACCAGGAAACCCTTAATAAATTAAAGACTACTGGACAATAGGGGGTAGATGTCACTATAACAGGGTAAATCAAAGAGAGATGGATACCAGCAGAGTAACTACCAGAAACCCTTAATAAATTAAAGACTACTGGACTATAGGTGGTAGATTGCACAATAGCAGGATAAGTCGAAGACAGTTGGATATCAGCAGAGTAACTATCAGAAACCCTTAAGAAATTAAAGACTACTGGACGAAAGGGGGTAGATGTCACAATAGCAAAGTAAATCAAAGAGAGATGGATATCAGCAGAGTAACTACCAGAAACCCTTAATAAATTAAAGACTACTGGACTATATATTACAATAGGTACATACATAGTGTTCCGCGTATATACTGCGACAATGTAGAAACGTTTTACAAAATATTATTGATATAGCAGTAGGTTAATAACAATTTTATTACAGAGATAACGTCACAGAAAATATAATAAAACGAATAATCATGCTGCACCACTGTTACAGACGCAAAGATTGTTACATTAATAATTATTAGAGATTATTATTATTATTATTATTATTATTATTACTAGAAAACTTGATACGGTTCTTGCATTATCGTGATTGTTTTCTCCGTTTATAATAATTATATTTACATCCAATAACATCTATCAGCTGTGGTAAAAACAAAATCACTCCTGTGTGGGGAAGAAAAAAAACATTTACCTACAACATTTATATTACATTTTAAAGCAAGTTTTGTAGTTGTACTATGGAGAGGTTAGTTAAACACTGCGAAGTTTTGAAATGGTAAACATCTATGATGTTACTACACAGTTCATCACTGTAACAAGAACGAATGTCTAACGCTCGGCTTATACTCGGCTTGTACCGTTCGAGGATTTATCGCTCGCGGCAATTTTACCCTCATGCATGTGCGTTAACTATGGGATTATGCTATGAACTACTTGGCGCTCGATCGAAAACGTCCGATGCAGACCTCTGGGAGGAACACTGTACGGAAGAATATCTAGTGATTATTTCTTTCCAGAAAAAAAGAAAAAGAAAACAATACAACACGAACTAATCAAGAATGATTTTATTAGATGGTGGATTTTAACACATTTGCATGTTTTATTCCTTAGTTGCAAATCATAGTTGGCCTATCCTATACTACTACTATAGGCCCATAATTGCACTTCAAGGTATTCGCAATCAAATGTCAACATATTATAGTGTATATAAAGAGTGTTAAAAAAAGTATCCAATATTTTAGAAGGTATGGATCAAAACAAGAAAATTATGTCTAATAAACATGGGTCTTACAACACATACTTTCTGAAATCTGAACACTTGTTCATAGGATGTGCTCAATCTGACTTCCATTTATAGAAATGCATTTCTCTGCCGCACAATACAATAGACTATCAGATAATCATACCGAAATTAACACCGCTGGCATGGAATAATGATACGTGGTAAGGAATACTGAAAACAAAAGTCCGGTTGCGGATATGACTGAGATTCAGGAGAGAAGTTGTGAATTTTCGTAATCAGCATGTGTAGGCTCATGAAAATTCCTATGCAGTTGAAGAAACTAGGCATCAGCACCGATTCTCAATCAACGTATGCTCAGGCGTTCTTCATAGATAAGTAGGGCCATACATGCTACCACAGATATTAACTGGCGCTCGTTATCAGGACTTTCTTATTAACGTAGTCTTTTGCCCGCCTCGCTGGAGAATGTGCCATGTCAGCAGAGACTAAACATGTGGTTCATCCACGATGGCGCACCAGCGTTTTTTCTCCGCAGTGTGCGTGAACACTTGACGCTGACATTTCAGGACCGCTGGATTGATCGGGGAGGACCCACATCTTGGCCTGCTCGTTCCCTAAACCTAAATCCCCTAGACTTTTGGACACATGAAGGAATTGATCTACGACACTCCAATCAACAATATGCAGACACTACAGGATCGCGTCTTCAAAGCATGTCAGCACGTACAAGAAGTTTCAGTTGAATTTCAAAGAGTGCGTGATTCCTCACGCCGAAGTGCAGAGGAATGCATTGCAATGAATGGACGTCACATTTTTTTTTTTTTTTTTAGAGAAATGAGCCCCAACCCCGCTCATTTCAGTCTCAGGCAGACCACAATATTACCGAGTCCTTATTTTATTTAGTGTTGTGAAGATGTCTGTTTCTTTATTATTGATATTTTATTTGTTGACTTGTTTGTTTATTAGTTTGCAACTTTATATGATTATTTATTCGTTTAATTTTTTTATGTATCTATTTATGACTTTATTTTTTTAATTATTTATTTCCTTATTTTAATTAATTAATTTAGCTGTTTAGTTATCTATTGATACATTATTTGTTTAATCATTTACTTATTTATTTATTTATTTATTTATTTATTTATTTATTTATTTATTTATTTATTTATTTATTTATTTATTTATTTATCATGTGGCACTAAACCACAATAATGATAGTATCCTCGATGCACTCTTTTTTTATTTTCTTTTATTAAGCCCCCTCACTAATGATTAGGCTTTTAAACAGCATTTTCAACAATTAATATCCAGCTGCCTGCATGCCATCTATAAGACACGTGATTTCTAAACTTCACAGGTGCACTGAGAATTAACACGTGACAAAGAACACACTCACATATTGAAAAGAGTAACTATTCTTCCGTAAGAAAGTCTAACGTTTGAAGCTTTTTCCTAATATTTACATCAGTTTGTAGATATACCCTTCTGAGTTCTGTAATGAAGTCGGGTAAAGTTTTTGTTTTGTTTTGCAACATATAATAAATAAAACCCATGGCAAGCCACAATATACAAAAATAATGAGGAGTTTGTGGTACGTCCAGGTCGAAAACGATCCGCAGATTCGTGTTCGGGTTCGTTGGCTTATGCACACTATTTAGCTGTTGCTGCACCAATAGCCAAATACCCCTTGTAAGATCTGAACATCTTGTTAGTCTGTGGCTAATTGTATCAATAGTCCCACATTTATTGCACTGTGGGGTTGGGACAATGTGGTACATGTATTTTTTCTCTTCCGCCATAATTATCCCATTAATTAGCGCATATGTCTCCCATTTCCAACTTGATGGTATGTGTGGTATTTTAAAATATGACCAAATCTTCTTCCAGTTCTTATTACGAAATTTACATTGTACACTCGGTAAACACCTCACTTGGTCTTGTAAGTAGCTGTAGATCAGTTTAGTTATTATGTGTTCTGCTGCAATATTAGTGTCTTCCAAAAATTTGTTGGCGTTAGTGGTGAGTTTTTCAAAGACCTAGTCACACTGGATGCATGCACTGAAGCAACATAGTTCGATATGCGCACTAGAGTATCTATATTTTGATCAGCGTGTAATATATCTTTTATAAATAAAGCATCACATTTAGTTTTTACATTAATTAACTGTAAACCTCCTTCCTTGGTCGACAATCTGCATTGAGGTCGTGCGATACGAAATACGAAGCCTTTCCACAAATAGAATCCTACAACCTTTTCAATTTGTTGAGCTGTATGAATGGGTATCGGAAGAACTTGGGCAAGGTACCACATTTTGGATAAAATAAACGTGTTTATATGCCACACTTTTTTAATAACATTCAAATTTCGACTGAGGTGTCTTTGGATTCCATATCTCATTTTGTTAACAATATCTTTCCAGTTTATCTCAATCACATCCATGATATTGGGTATAAATATGATCCCTAAAATGTTCATTTTATTCACATTAGTAAATCGAGTTGATATCGTTTGTCCTCTTGGAGTTAGGGCCATGAACGTACTTTTCGTAAAATTAATGACAGAGTTTGACGCATTCCCGAATACTTGTAGAACTTCTTGAATACGAGGAGGATCGGATGTTTCTTTGCATAAAATAATCACATCGTCGGCATAGGCATAAACCGGAGGTATAGTCACCATCTGTCTGTTATTGTACAAGGAAAAGGTCAGCATCCTCAGCAGTGATTCTAATGCACATGTAAATAATATCATTGACATTGGACAGCCCTGACGAACGGATCTTTTTATAGCGATTGGTTTAGTAAAATACCCGTTTATTTGTACACGTGAGTGTGCATTCTGATATAATTGTTTGAAGGTATTGATAAGTTTTATAGGGATATTCAATTTATGTAACACTGCAAACAAATAGGAATGATTGATATTATCAAAGGCTTGCTCAAGATCTATGTTAAGTAACCCAGCAATATCATTATCTCCTTTTTTCAATAACAAATATCTAATAGTAGCGAGGAAGTTGGTGATCTTTCTTCCTGGCACTGCACACGTTTGCCCTATATCTATAATTTGAGGAAGCAGAGTTTTTAATCTATTTTCAAAAATCTTCATTAGAATTTTATAATCGGTATTTAGAAGTGCAATCGGTCTATAGTCTTTAATAATTCCGGTACATTGCCTTTTTGGGATAAGAATTACAATGCCCTCCGTAAAACTTGTACAGTCTAATTGACACTTAAATACTTCATTAAACACTTGTAAGAGTTGCTCTTTTACGAAGCCCCAATAAGCCTTATAAAAAGTATAGGTAATTCCATCTGGACCTGGAGCTGATTTGGATCTTGCAGAAAATATCGCTCTTCTAATTTCCTCTTCAGTAATGGGTTGTTCTAATCGTTGTTGATCATCAAGTGATATGGCTCGTTGCAAATATTGAAGTACGTTATGTTGATCTTGCTCAGAGTGTCCTCTATGACGAAATCTTGCTTGAAAATAATTGAATGCTTCTTCCAATATTAAGGGGGTACTTGTGATATTTTGGTTATCTGGTGTTTTTAAATGATGAATAAACTTTGCTTGACCTTTATTTTTTCTGTAGCAATATGAAATAGCGCGGCTTTTTCTTCAGCAATGATAGAACTATTTGTACTTCGTGTTAAAGAACCTTGAAATACACGCTCTTGAAGTAGCTTGAGTCTCCTCTTAGCAGCTTGCATGTGTTTAAAAACATCTTTACCGTCACATTGTTGTTGATAGATGTTCTGCAAGAGTTGATAATGATAGCGCAGCTTGTTACGTGCAGTACGCGCCCTTTGTATGCCTTGGGATTTCAAAAACTGCTGAATAGCTGGTTTGACAATGTAGGTCCATTTATGAAGAATGTTAGATGAAGACCGTCTCACTCTATCAGTCACTGCCTCTCAAAAACATTTAAAATCTTCGGTAATTTTTTCATCACGTAATAACTGAGAGTTCAATTTCCAATAACTTTTCCCGATCTGTGGTACATGATGAAGTTTTTCCACTTTCAACATTACGCAGTCATGGTCAGTAAAGGAAACTGGAATCGTACTGACCGTTTTAAGTTTATCTGTTGTAGCTGCGTTCACGTAAATTCTGTCGATACGTAAAGCTGCATTCAGGTGATGATACGTGAACCGAATGTTGTTGCCATGCAGTTTTTCCCACACATCATATAAACCGAGTTGAAGGGTCATGCGGTCTAAGGCTATCGATGGATTATATTCTCCAGTTTGGTCCTTTGCATGGAGCACACAATTAAAATCTCCACCAAAAATTAGATGATCAAAATTATGTCTTACATAATAAGGTAATTCATGTGTAATAAAGTGTTCTCTTTCTGCTCTTTTATTCGAACCAGACGGGAGGTAGACATTTACGTATAGCGTATTATCATTTGTTAGCAGCGTCGTTATTCTGCCGCTTGGATGGATTTCGAATTGTTGAATTTCAATACTGGAACGATACACAATGGCAGTACCTCTTTGATTTTCCCCAGGGTTGCATATCGCATGAAACCGTGGACCCAGAAAAGGCATATTATCTACATTTATTTCTTGTAACAAAAAAATGTCGATATCATTGTCATTAATAAATCTTTTTAATTGCTGTTGTTTAGATCTATTGCGAAGAAGATTGACATTGAGAGTTGCCACTACATTTAAAGGGAGTGACATCAAAAATAAAATGCACAGGCAAAAATGCATTTTATAATAATACAACTAATTATGATATTATTAACCTTCGACTTTGGAAGGTCCGGTTTGTTTCTTTTTAGCAAGACGAGGATCTCTTGAATTAACCTGCCTCTTTAAATACGGTCGAATTATTAAATCAGTCGTTTCACTCTCCATCAGCGTATCCGGAAACATTGCATCATAAGAATCATCTGTTCCGTGTTCTTGATTCACCGTAGAAATAGGAAGGTCATTCACACGATCGACAGGCATAATTTCTTTCGTGTCTTGTTGTGAGGCAGTAATGTGTACTGATCTTGACATTGACATCGTGCGTAGAAGGGTTATTCTGCGCTGAAGCGGTGTTTAGATGTGGGAGAGTGCCATCCTCGGGTATCTTCTCTGACGTTGTCTCTGTTGTTATGGTTGAACTATTAACTGATAAATCCATAACTTCAGATACGTCTTCTTTGTTTACTGATGACGTCGAAGCGGTAGCTTTAGTTTCCGTCGTATTTCTGGATATATTATTTTTGCCAACATCAACTTCCAGTTGTTGAGAAATATTATGCTCTCTTTCTGCAGGGTCGTGGTTATTTACATCCATCTGAAGCACAGATCGTCTCGCCGGCAGCGTCCCAGCTACCAACTTAGACCAAGCAGGTTGATCACTTTTATTACGAGAAAACATATTCGCAAGATCTTTTTTGTTAAGACAATTGTTTCGCAAATGGCCAGTTTAATGACAGTATGAACAAGTAGTAGATTGATTTTCATAACGTACTAAGGCTTTAAATCCACAAACATCAATATATGAAGGGATGTGCGTTTTCAGACCCATTTTAACTGTGCGCACTCCATTCTTAATCTTATATCTAAAAGCCTGTCCCCATGAATCATCAGTAACTGAATAAACCGTGCCGTATTTTTCAAGAACATTACTTATATTAGTATTAGAAAGTTCCGGAGGAAGATTATAAATTTTGACAGATTTAATGCCGGGTCCTGCTTTCTCTATTTTCAATTTGGTTCTCTGTCCATTAGAAATTGTGAACGACAACTCACCTTTAGTTATTTCTAATATTTCTTCAACAATGTTAGTGGAAGTACATTTAACGAAGACTTGCCGTGTCACTCCATTCAGTTGAATCATCTCTAGTTGTTCTTCCATTAGTCGGAGATCTTCATAAATCCATTCGTGAAGTAAATATGGTTCTGGTCGAGGAATATCTTGCTCGGTGAAGGATATCACAAGCGTTTGTTTCCTTTTTATCATCATAATTTTTATCAAATAAATATCAGGAGACTTAGTCAAAAGTATATACACGCAAACTTGTGCAGGAACACTTACCAAAAATAACCACAGTTTATAACTCTAACAAAAGTCATTGTAATATAATACGTCACTTATGAAGCAAAAACACACACTACTCAGAGAGTACAATCGCGTGCGTACGCTACCAAAGATTGCTCGCACATTGAGAACTTCCCATGAACAATTGGACAGAACTCAGAAAGTATGTCCTGTAGGCCCCTTGTTTATTAGACATTATTTTCTTGTTTTGATGCTTACTAGCATCTCCCAATATAATGGACTATTGGGGGTAGATGTCACAATAGCAGGATAAATCAAAGATAGCTGGATATCAGTAGAGTAACTACCAAAAACCCTTAATAAATAAAAGACTACTGGACTATAGGGGGTAGATTGCACAATAGCAGGATGAATCAAAGACAGGTGGATATCAGCAGAGTAACTACCAGAAACCCTTAATAAATAAAAGACTACTGGACTATAGGGGGTAGATGTCACAATAGCAGGATAAATCAAAGAGAGATTGATATCAGCAGAGTAACTACCAGAAACCCTTAATAAATAAAAGACTACTGGACTATAGGGAGTAATTGTCACAATAGCAGGGTAAATCAAAGAGAGATGGATATCAGCAGAGTAACTACCAGAAATCTTTAGTAAATAAAAGACTATTGGACTGTAGGAGGTAGATTGCACAATAGGAGGTTAAATCAAAGAGAGATGGATATCAGCAAAGTAACTACCAGAAATCCTTAATTAATTAAAGACTACTGGACTACGTGGGGTAGATTTCACAATCCCGGGCTTAATCAAAACAACCGGATTTCAGCAAAGTAACTACTAGAGACCTATAATAAATTAAAGGCTATTGGACTATAGGGTGTAGAAGTCACAATAGCAGTATAAATCAAAGACAGCCGGAATTCAACAGAGCAGGGTTCTGCAACCTACGGCCCGCGTAGCTTTCTTCTGTGGTCCGTGATTAAATTGAGAAATGTTCTATTTTAGGTGACAGACGGCTTCAGTCTAGTGCAGAGAGCGCCTGCTCCCATTTAGTGGGTCGCGTGTTCAAACCCGCTGTCCTGCATTCCATTTCTTCTTTCGTGGTTAAATGGTGTGAATGACAGTTTAATGAAATATTTTTATGTTTAGCGATAATTAAACTTGCTTATTTAGCAGTTTTTGTAATTGTTAATCATTTCAAGGATACCCTATCATGCACACGTAATGTATGATATTCAGCTTATACGAATGAGATTACAAAAGCAGCTAAAGTCGCGAAGCTTTTATTCCCGGCGTGACTCCTCCTCTTTGCTTGCGTCGTAGGAAGTCAAGGCTCTATAATGTCTAAGTAGGTAGTATCGTTCGCCATTTTTGTTCTTTCGTTGCCGAGCTACCATGCGAGGAATCTATTTGGCGCAACGTTAATCATTATCATGTCGTAGCTCCTATGATAATAAATCAAACGCACTGTAATTTAGCAAATAATTGAGCGGCAAATTACGTCCTCTTGTGCTTTCTGCGAACGCCAACGAAAGAGGCAAAATGGTGGGCGATTATATTAAGCATTTATCGAGCCTTAAGAAATGAATAACGTCTTCATAAGCGAATCACAAGACGCACACGTTTAAATGTAGCCGGCCTGCAACGCGATTGGCTGCCGGAAATTAGAGCGACGGTACTATACGATTCTGCATTCTGGTGGAAGATCAGTTTCTTTATAATCTGGCAGATTGTTTGGAGTCATAAAGAAAGAAAATCACATCTTGTTTTAAATGCATTTATTTAGTCATGCACACTTCTGGTCGCTATTTGGAATATATTCAATTTAACTCGGAGAATGTGATAGTGGAATTTCGAATACTTGAAAGTAAGGTGGAAGTTTGTAGCTAGCAAATAACTACAAACAAGTGGCTGCTGCCTAGACAATGGCAAGAATTATAGGCCTACTGCATTCTACTTACTGCCGCTGAATATTACATGAATAAAAAAGATAGAAGAACTTTTGTAGCATCTGCAAAGGATACTCAAGTAACTTTGGTATTTAAGCCCTATTGCGCATTATACCAGTACATCATCAAGCCATATTGCATCAATGATAGCGTAGAAGAAGCTCTTGAAGACTCAGGAAATGGTTGGATAAGATCAGAACCATATGAAAGGATGATAAAAGCCAGTGTTGCCCCAAACCACAACTCTGATATTTGGAGTAGGCCCTACTGTTGAAAATGAATGCAGTTCATAAATCTATCAGAATCCATGGTGTGGACCAAGAGAAAACGTATGTTACAGTGGAATAACATGGAAAAAAACTTGACAATGTTGAAGTCCATATGAGTCAGTGGTGGTTCCTCGGGGGAGGGAAGGGAGGAACGTCCTCCTCACATTTTTCTTCTTTTGAAAGTAAATACCAAATAAAATATGTGCCTTGATATTCGAGGAAGATTCGATAATTTTTAAGTTCACAGCTATAAGAAAACATCGGTTGATCGAGTTTTAAACGACACGCGCTCATGTGCTGCTAGAAAACTCTGAGAAAGTTGCGAGATTGTTTGTGTGGAGGAAAGCCAATCATTTCCTCCTTTACTGCAGTTAACACACATAAGTTAGACAACAGCGCACTAGCGGCCAGAGAAAGCAGACTTTTAAAGCAAGTAAATGAACGGATAGGGAGGAGATCCTCCTCTGAATCAGTCATGGGCGGGAAATAGAAACGGACTGGTCGTGCAGCAAGCTCGCTACCGCTGCCATCTAACGATGTTGCATTCAACCAGACTATAACACATCTAGGAGGAGGTACAATAAAAACATTTTTTAACGCAACGCTATGAAGGAAACCATATAAACTTTTTTTTTTAAATTATGAATCAAAAATATTATTCATTGCACTTTATATAGGCTACTATTCATGGTTTGAAACTTTGAAGGATATTTGAAAGTTTAAGTCGGGTTTGTATATAACAAAGAGGAAGTAGTTCTACGTTAGTATCGCAGATCTTTTTGACCCCTGAAATTCACTTCCATTCATTGTGTACTAGACAGGTCAACAGCCAAGTTGTCAGTTTGTATAAATATATTTGAAATTGAAAGTAGGTACTCCAAACTGCATTATTTTTAACTTAAAAAATTAATCGGCCACCGGCAACTTTAAACAATAATGGTAGTATGAATTTACAAGAACTGACATTCTTCAAAAGCATGTGATACTGAACTTGTAAAATGTACATGTGGCAATACAGACCACGTGGGTGGGTGCAGTGTTCTCGCTTTCCTCAGATTATTTCCCATTCCCATTTCCGTGAAACGGTTCCGATTACGTGTTAGTAGACTAGCTACAATCTCTTCCAACACGTGTGATGCTGTAATGTGCTCGAAAAATGCTGCGAGGTTGTGAATTTCCTTGTAATTGTTAATTTGTGCAATTATTCAACAATGAATGGAAGTGAAAACATAATATATTTTGGAAAATTTAGGGAACTCAGTTTACAAGAACAGATTATTGCTATACAGAAGGGAAGGCCAACCCCAACACTACCTGGTCTTACATGTATGCATGTAGGCTAATTTATAGCATGTTTCATTCAAGAAGGTGTCATTTCGTGCTGTTAACTTCTTTCTCCTAAGAAATAAGCAGGAGCCGCCATTGATATGAGTAGTCATAAACTAGAAGATGGATACTTCCGAAGTCCAGAACATGCCCCTGTAATCCAAGACAAAGATTGCAACCATCCCTTTGACGTGTGTTATTTTCAGGACATCAGTGGAGAGAAATATTCAAGATAGACTGGGGAAGCTTCTTGGGTTACTGGTTGATAGGCCTACTGGGAGTACAGTGGTTTAATTGAGGGATGTTAATCATAAACATAATTTTGAGAGTAAAATTTCTCCAGCAGGAGATGTAAGTGGTAATGCCTCTAGTTCAGGAAAGTCATTTAAGTTGAGACAAAACTGTGAGTTTAAAGTGGAATTTGAGGAGAAATAAAGGAACTAGAACTGACTAATCTTAATTGATAATGATGAAGCTTGAGAACGTGATCGCTACTTTGTGCCAACAGCAACTTCCACGTTCACGGCAAGCAGTTGGCTGGGATGAGATTGATTCCACAAGTGTACTATGTAGAGAAGCTAAGAGAGACTGGTATGCTATAGTTTCGTAGAGCACTTTTTAAACTTATTAATTTTGTGAGAGTTTCCATTCTTATAGGTTGAACAGTCACGCTTAGTCTATATAATATTTTTTATGGATATTGGTCATAATCAAAAGCAAGGATCTTGAAGCAGATAACAAAGATGAACTGACCGCAAAGTAAACAAACGATCTAAACGGAATAGAATACAAAGCAAATAGCCCGAAAATAACGTATATTGGTAAGGAGAAGCTGGAAATAGGAATGGTTAGAGTCAAACTGAGGAACCTAAACGACAAAAAAAAATAATGTAAAAAAAAGGCCAAGTTGAAAGGCTGTGACATCTACATAGGGTAAACTAGGGTCTGTTGGACAGTCGGGCATGTTGGACACTCTGTACAAGTCCGCATTTCACGAGAAGATCCGAGCAAGGAATGCGAGTTTTTTCCCCCCCGCTCTTATAACCTGAACCGACCGGCCATTGACCGAGCCTTGTTTGTACCAGCCAGCCAATGACATCACCCCCATCCACCTGCTCCTTCAAGAACGCCGAATCACTGACTTACTCTCCTCTTACCCCGCAAGGACCATACTCCCCTCGCAGGGATCCTCGTGAAATTTGGACAGTACTTTAACGTGTTACCTCGCCACTTGTGGGCACCACATTCTGCTAGAATGTCAATGAAGGAAGTAGCCACGAGTGGATCTACTTCCGTCATTGACTTCTAGCAGAATGTGGTGCCCACAAGAGGCGAGGTAACACGTTAAAGTACAGAGTGTCCAACATGCCCGACTGTCCAACAGACCCTAGTTTACCCTATATGATGATATGACCAGACAAGGGTTGAACGAGGATTGAGCGTATTCTCTTCCTGCACTTTCAGCCATCTTACATGTCATACCAACATAACTTACGAGGCATTACGAACGTTCCGCGCTAGTTTGCAATATTGCAGCGGGATGGTTACGCGGGTATTTAAAATGTATAAATTCATAGCTATCGATATAACATAACGAATGTTTCGCGCTAGTTTCTAATGTTCGAGCGGGAATTCGTAGTTGTGGAAATGGCTGCAGTAGGTGATCGTATTAATATTAGAAAGCTGAGCATTATTAATAGTGAAAATGAAGCGCAAAAGTGGTGCCGGGAGAAAGGTCTGCTTCCCGTAAATATGGAGTGTCCACTTTGTGGGGAGTTTTCGTACTCCCAAACAATAAGGGAGTGCGATGAGACGAATGTACCAGATGTAGCGGAGTCAACGATCACGGATTGGTTTTCATACTTGAGGGAAGTGTGTAGAGGTAAGAAAATGAACTGTTATGGCAGATTGGGTTAATTTAGGATTTTACTGACAGGTTAGGTTAGTTTAGGATTTTACTGACAGGTTAGCTTAGGATAGATAACGATGAAAGAGTAATGGAACGTATCGTATGATGACGCAGAATATCTGCATGGAAATATCATATGTACTTCGGTACATTGAAATAATATTAGGATAGATAAGGTTAGTGTAGGATTTTATTGACAGGTTAGGTTAGCTTAGGTTTTTATGGTGCGTTACGTAATTATTTGTGACAGGTTAGGTTAGTTTAGGATTTTAGTGATAGGTTAGGTTAGTTTAGGATTTTAGTGACAGGTTAGGTTAGTTTAGGATTTTAGTGATAGGTTAGGTTAGTTTAGGATTTTAGTGACAGGTTAGGTTAGTTTAGGATTTAAGTGACATATTAGGTTAGTTTATACTTTTATAATGCGTTGCATAATTATCTGTGACAGGTTAGGTTAGTTTAGGGTTTTGGTTAGGTTAGGTTAGTTTAGGGTTTTGGTTAGGTTAGGTTAGGTTAGATAAGGTTAGTGTAGGATTTTAGTGACAGGTTACGTTATCTTAGGTTTTTATGATGCGTTACGTATTAGGTTAGTTTAGGATTTAGTGACAGGTTAGTTTAGGATTTTAGTGACAGGTTAGGTTAGTTTAGGATTTTAGTGACAGGTTAGGTTAGTTTAGACTTTTATGATACGAAGCATAATTATCTGTGACAGGTTAGGTTAGTTTAGGGTTTAGGTTAGGTTAGGTTAGTTTTGGATTTTGGTTAGGTTAGGTTAGATAAGGTTAGGTTAGGTTGGGTTAGAATTTTGGTTAGGTTAGGTTAGTTTAGGATATTAGGTTAGGTTAGGTTAGGATTTTGGTTAGGTTAGGTTAGTTTAGGGTTTTGATTAGGTTAGGTTAGGTTAGTTTAGGATTTTGGTTAGGTTAGGTTAGTTTAGGGTTTTGGTTAGGATAGGTTAGGTGAGGTTATGTTAGGGTTTTCTTTAGGTTAGGTTAGTTTAGATTAGGTTACGATTTTGGTTAGGTTAGTTTAGGGTTTTGGTTAGGTTAGGTTAGTTTAGGATTTTGGTTAGGTTAGTTTAGGGTTTTAGTTAGGTTTGTTTATGTTACGTTAGGTTAGAAATTTGGTTAGGTTAGGTTAGTTTAGGATTTTGGTTGGGTTAGGTTAGTTTAAGGTTTAGGATAGGTTAGGTGAGGTTAGGTTAGGTTACTTTAGGGTTTTGGTTAGGTTAGGTTAGTTTAGGGTTTTAGTTAGGTTTGTTTATGTTAGATTAGGTTAGAAATTTGGTTAGGTTAAGTTAGTTTAGGGTTTTTGGTTAGGTTAGGTTTGTTTAGGGTTTAGGTTAAGTTAGGTTAGTTTAGGTTTTTGTTATGTGTTAGATAGTTTTAGCTTTTTTATGCTTTGTGTAGGCAAATCTGTGGCAGGTTAGGTTGGGTTAGTTTAGGATTTTGTTGAGAAGTTGGGTTAGGTTAGTTTAGGCTTTTTTATGCTTTGCATATACGAAACTGTGCAATGTTGGGTTAGGATAGTTTAGGTTTTATTGACAGGTTAGGTTAGTTTTGGAGTTTAGTGAAATAGGTTAGGTTAGTTTAGACTTTCATGATGCGTTAGGTTAGGTTAGTTTAGGTTTTTGTAGGCTTTTATTTGCTATAAGTGTTATTTTCTTTCAGACAATGTGGATCGCCGTTAGAAGAACGAACCTAGAATTGGAGGGCCGAATCATATAGTAGAAATTGATGAATGCAAGATTGGACGTAGGAAATTTTAGGCTGGTGGTCGTATTGTGGAGGGTTCTCGGGTTTTGGGCATGATAGATCGTGAGACGAAGGAAGTGCGATTGGAGATTTGTCCGAATAATAAGAGGGACAAAGATACTTTTCTTGGTGTTATTCGGAAACATGTCGCCGCTCAAACCACAATAATGACGGACTGCTGGAAGGGATATGAAGGCCTGGATGTTAACAATTTCCGTCATTTGACTGTGAATCAGAGCCTGAACTTTATTGATCCGGAAAGCGGTGCATGCACGAATTTGATCGAAAACGCAAGCGATTGAGTGTGGCTGTCGTGAAGTAGTGACTTTTTGTTTTTTACGTTGGCAGTTGAAGGACGTCATTGTGTATCATAATGGCGGGCTTCGAAAGAAAGTTCAGTTGTGAAATTTATGTGTTTATTGTAGTATTATATGCTCCAGCGGAGTGTTTTTCAGTGCGTATTGAATTAATAACTGTTCAGCGTTCTTCACATTACATCGTATCGTGTGTTTCATGTGACTAAAATCGTTTCACTGACTAGAAAACAGAACGTTTGCACTCACATTACGTTGGACGTTTCATTTCACAGGTAATTTGCCACATATCTCTACAGTTATTTTACTTGTAACAATTACCAATAGAATGCTTAAGTTTTAAAATGCATCTCCACAAAAAATTCCATCAAATTCGCTTTATAATTCGAACATTTTGTATTGCAAAATCGTCGGAATCCTCTCAATCCACGTTTCACCCAGACAAGAAAGAGAAATACAAGGAAAACTGAGGAAAATAGCTAAGAAAAAACGAGACAGAGGAAACAACGTGAAAGTAGGATACAAGAAACTGATTATAAACGAGCAATGGGTAAACTATAATGCCTTACCTCAACTCCAAAAGACATAGAGAGCCCAATAGAGAATCACAATTCTCCCAAGAAAGAGAAAAGAAACAAGAAACTAATAATAGCTACCCTAAACGTGAGAACTCCAAGTACCGTAGGAAGAGAAGAGGAACTACTGTCCTTATTTCACGAGAAGATCCGAGTAAGGAATGCGAGTTTTTCCCCCACTCTTATAACCTACCCCCAACACGGAACCGGCCGGCCATTGACTGAGTCTTGTTTGTCCCAGCCGGCCAGTGACATCACTCCCATCCACCTGCTCCTTCAAGAACGCAGAGTTACTGGCTTACTCTTTCCTCTTACCCCGCAAGAACCATACTCCCCTCGCAGGGATCCTCTCGTGAAATTTGGACAGTAGACTATGCTTTAGAAACACCAGATTTGATTTAATCAGTCTAAGTGAAGTGAGAATAATGAGGGAGTCGATAACAGAAAAGAAAATGGTAACCTACTCAGCTACACGGGTCAAACGAAACGCCAGAAAGGAGTGGGATTTCTAATACACAGGGATACGAAACAACTGGTTCATGAAATAGTCTATTGTTAGTAACCCGGCAGACATGGGCATCAGTACCGTCCAAATTTCACGAGAGGATCCCTTCGAGGGGAGTATGGTCCTTGCGGGGTAAGAGGAGACAGTAAGCCAGTAACTCAGCGTTCTTGAAGGAGCAGGTGGATGGAAGTGGTGTCATTGGCCGGCTAGTACAAACAAGGCTCAGTCAATGGCCCGTCGGTTCCATGTCTGGGATAGGTTATAAGAGTGGGGGGAAAAACTCACATACCTTGCTCGGATCTTCTCGTGAAATGCGGACTGTATATCAGCGACAATTCCTGCAAGGACCGACCTGCTTCAGGGATTAGTGACAGAAATATCGACGTTCTGCGTCAAATCGTTAAAGAAGATAATCCAATTACATACGCCGAGAAATTTGAATATTTATTTTCTGATATGTAGGAATAAAGTTTGTGTTTCATATTATCTAATAGCACTTATTAATGCAAATTCTAGTAAAAATTTCCCAATATTATAATATGTGGCTACAAGTTTTTGTTTCAGGGTTTAGCAATGTTACATAGTAATATAGACTATAATTTATCATTATTTTCAAATTTTATGTATCATGCAGACACTAGATGATATTTTCCAAAGTAGTGTAGCATTAGAGAGTCCTACTTCATGTACCATTACAAATTGTAGTTTATAGTTTCCAACGCAATGTACCAATACAAATTCTAGATGATAATTTGCAATACATAATTCAATATAAGTTAAATAGACACACAAATACTATACAAAGGATACAAAAGACAGATTCAAAACCTACATCAACACATAAAGAAAATACACCCAAAGCTAAATTGGAAATTGAAAGCAACAGATCCATAAATTTCATAGACATCACAAAAACTAAAGTTAACAATGAACACACATTAAAATCTATAGATAACCCAAAATAACAATAACACATACTGTCCAAATTTCACGAGAGGATCCCTGCGAGGGGAGTATGGTCCTTGCGGGGTAAGAGGAAAGAGTAAGCCAGTAACTCGGCGTCCTTGAAGGAGCAGGTGGATAGGAGTGGTATCATTGGCCGGCTGGGACAAAGAAGACTCAGTCAATGGCTGGCCGGTTCCATGTTGTGCATAGGCTATAAGAGTGGGGGAAAAAGTCGCATTCTTTGCCCGGATCTTCTCGTGAAATTCGGACAGTATGTTAGTAGTAGATTGTACTTGATGTTTTCCGTGTTCTGCAGAAATAGGAATTCCAGTTCATATTTTAATTTGTTACGTACAGTACCAATAAAGATTATAATTGGTACTTTCTTTCTAATGTCATGTGTCAAAAATATTCTAGTTATTAAAAAAGAAAAGAAAATGTACACTATTGCTTCTAAATTCTAATTACAATGATTTATAGCCTATTTGTGGACCCAAATGCATTTATCATCCGTTGACTATTGTCTCGCAAGTTGAATGTGAGACTGCAGGCCTACCAAATTTTGAAATATATTTTATATTTTTTTTTCCATTTGGTTATTTAACTACGCTGTATCAACTACGAGGTTATTTAGCGCCGATGGGATTGGTGATAGCGAGATGGTATTTGGCGAGACGAGACCGAGGATTCGCCATAGATTACGTGAGATCTGCCTTACTGTTGGGGAAAACCTCGGAAAAACTCAACCAGGTAATCAGCTAAAGCGGAAATCGAACCCGCGCCCGAACGAAACTCCGGATCGGCAGGCAAGCGCCTTAGCCGACTGAGCTACGCCGGTGGCTCTTCTATATTGTATATTGTAAATTGTGTGTGGAACTATTTTCTGCCAATGTGCAATCTACGATGTGGAGAGGATTGGAAAACATCAAGTCCATCTTTTTACGTACCTGTCCCACGTACCTGTTCCGATGATGACGAAGGACCTAATATCCTGTAAAAGAAATCTAAGGGACTTGCGACCATGCTATCTTGCTAAGAACTATTGTTTTATATTATTTTTACATATTTACACAATGTTTTAGAATAATCTATCGTAAACGCTTCTTGGGTTATCTTTGAATACCGGTTGTCGCAGGCCTAGTAGATAAACAGTCCAACACGATATTTGAATAAAACCCTACTGAAAGTCACGTGTATTAAATAATGTTATAAATCTTTAGCATGGACTCCTTCAGCAAGCAATTAGAGGAGGTACCTAGTACAATAGAACCGTATCCTGAATGAGAGGATCACTGACAAGCTTCACTGATTATTTCTCGCCCAAATGAAAATTTAGAGATAGCACAGTGGGCCCGTTCGAGCACCCTGGCTGCGTTTTGGTTCGTCCCAATCTCCGCCTATAACCCATAGCTATATCTGTGAATAAAAAGACACGCCTACAAGTTCCTTATTTAATTCTGTGTCCTAGCTACGTTTAATATCAGTGCAAGGAATTTGACGTAAACCGAACGCTTTAGACAAGTCAGAAATCTGCGAAACTAAAACACGCTCCCAATACGCCCATAGGCCTAGTAGGACATGGACTGCAAATTTTACCACTGAGATTTAACATAATTAGCGTCCAGTTTATTTTAATTACGGATGCATACAGCTTCCTACTCGTGTCATCTATTGTAGCACATGTATGACTAATTCAAATTGAAAGAACGTATTGTCGAAAGTCAATAATAATTAGTTAATTAGACGTTGCCTACTTCAACTAATTCTAATCGATCGTCGCAAACGATACGAAGCTGAAGACGATCTATAGACTGAATACAGTTAGTTAAGAAATCATTGAGCACTCATAAGTATCGTCACAGTTTAAATCAAATTAACAAGTGGCGATGAATTTACGATAAACTCAACTGTACATTAGTGTCTTTCCTTGTAACGGTTCTTGGGGCAGTATGTAAGAATGTATGTGTGCTGCAGGCTAGGGGTCATGTATCTCATTCCATTGCCTACTGCTCCACTGAAGAAACTTCGAAAATTTCGAAAGGGAAAGAGCTCAAAATGGATACCACCTACAGTCCACATTTCACGACAATATCCGAGCAAGAAATGCGAGTTTTTCCCCCACTCTTAAAACCTATCCCCGACATGGAACCGCCCGGCCATTGACTGGGCCTTGCTTGTCCCAGCCGGCCAATGACAGCACTCCTATCCCCCTGCTCCTTCAAGAACGCTGAGTTACTGGCTTACTTCCTCCTCTCACCCCGCAAGGACCATAATCCCTCGTAGGGATCCTCTCCTGAAATTTGGACAGTATTTAGTTGCCACACTGCGGAACGACTACTGTCCAAATTTCACGAGAGGATCCCTGCGAGGGGAGTAGGGTCCTTGCGGGGTAAGAGGAGAGAGTAAGCCAGTAACTCGGCGTTCTTGAAGGAGCAGGTGGATGGGGGTGATGTCATTGGCCGGCTGGGACAAACAAGACTCAGTCAATGGCCGGCCGGTTCCGTGTTGGGGGTAGGTTATAAGAATGGGGGAAAACTCGCATTCCTTGCTCGGATCTTCTCGTGAAATGCGGACAGTATGTCCTATTGTTTGTCCTTCAGGCAAATTTAACAAATAGCCAACCAGATACGGACATAGAGCTCGTGTCGGACTCCAAATAGGTCTGTAGTCTCTGGGTTAACCTATTAGACAGACGTGTTAGACCTACTCCCATGTCAGAAGACAGTTCTGTCAATGGGATTAATCTTCAGTGATTTCATTTTGGAAAAGAATATTGCCAAGACAATGATGATATGAGCCGCTCAGAGCAAAAGAGGTGTAAGTCAAAATTGGGTAATGAGATTTAAAGTAAAAATTCTGTAAAATACAGCGCAAAGTACCAATTAATATGTCCTTCTTATAATCCACTGACTACTAATAGTTTAAAGAAATTGAATATTAATTGCTATTTTGTTCTGTATTTTACAGAATGTTTACTTTAACCCTTATTACCTATTCTTGACTTACACCACTTCTGCTCTGAACGGCTCACATATTCTGTATTCCTTGAACTAAGGTTTTAGTGGGATGGAATAATAAATATTGTTTTGAACCCTAGAGAGCGCTCAGCTATTTTTTGACTAACTGTACCTAAACTACGCAAACTAATATTTAACTTATGTTGATATAAATGGGGCAAGGGAGGGACCGTAGCGTTGATGGCTTCTTCTTCTTGCGTTGGGGCAAACCATTTTGGCGCCCACAGTAATGCAAACATATCATGCCAGTATTTATGAAATACAAGTGACGCAATCAAGATGTGGCGAATTAGAGCTTTGAATTGGTGTGTCAGGATGGAACTTTATTCGAATATTTTGTTGATGTGCAACTCTAATTTACGTATTTTATTATTATTTTAATGCAATGAGCTTCGCGGTATATAACTTAAGTTAGGCCTACATATTTTTTTAGGTTATTTTACGAGGTTGTATCAACATCTCGGGTTATTTAGCATCTGAATGAAATGAAGGTGAAAATTAAAACCTCAACCAGGTAACTTGCCCCGACCGGGATTCGAACCCGGGCCACCTGGTTTCGCGGCCAGACGCGCTAATCGTTACTCCACAGGTGTGGACGCCACGGTGTATTTTATAAGAATGTAGGCCTACATTATGCCTTAGTGCATGAAACAAATTAATTGATACAGAAGTACAGCTTTCTTAAAAATTAAAATTCAATTTAATTCATGGCCTTCACTAATACTTCAGCAATGTCAGAAGTACTATAGTTTTAAGATGGTTAATATGACCTATATTTCATATGAAAACATGTCTAATAGAAAATATTTCATATACCGTAAAGTGGGGTGACTTTGAACGCTGAGGTGACTTTGAACAGTAATTTAGCTCCTTTCTAAATTAAATTCTGTACCCAATTGCGAAAAAACTGTTTAAGTTGCCAATAAATTAGTTCAGTTTTTTTCGAAATAGGGTACAGCATTTAATTTAGAAGGGCGCTAAATTACTGTTCAAAGTCACCTCGGCATTCAAAGTCACCCCACTTTACGGTAATTCTTTTTCTATAAAAGCGACTTAATTTGGAAATTAAATTAATTTATAATAAGATCAGAAACTAAACAAAATATAATTATTAAAAGTATGTGATTGAACGCCGTATTTCAGATATAGAAGGAAGAAACAAAAATATTATTGGAAACGAAATAGAAAAAATACGAAAAGGCTGTAGGTAAAACAAGAAATTTTTAATTGGGTTATTTTACGACGCTGTATCAACATCTAGGTTATTTAGCGTCTGAATGAAATGAAGGTGATAATGCCGGTGAAATGAGTCCGTGGTCCAGCACCGAAAGTTACCCAGCATTTGCTCGTATTGGGTTGAGGGAAAACCTCAACCAGGTAACTTGCCCCGACCGGGATTCGAACCCGGGCCACCTGGTTTCTCGGCCAGATGCGCTGACCGTTACTCCATAGGTGTGGACAAAACACGAAATCATAAATAGAATTGAAAGGAAATAACTGAATTCATGTAAGAAAGCAGAAAATATGTGTGAAGATAGGGAGTGGAAAATCGTAATAATTTCCAGTAAGAAGAAAACCAAACCAAAACTATGAAAATAGATTTCATGGAAACCAAATTAAAATAGCCTATTGCAATTTCTAGGAGCTGACATTGATATAGTTTTGCATTACTGTTTGTCAAACAACTAGTCTACTACTCCGAAGCGAAGTGGTTAGTTCTGCACATGCTGGGTTAGTATTTAGTTCAATGAAACTCCTACTTACAGCTCAATTTTTTCGTTAGTTTCTCGAATTCTGCGGATCTGGATGGATGAGCCTGTATGGAAGATAACAGTGTATATTAGAATTTAATAACGGAAACAGTGGATCCTATCTCTCTGAAAAGATTCCAACTTCATAATCTGTAGTGCTTGGGAAAAGTGACACAATTCAGTTTCCACAAACCTTTTGATAATTTATTGACAACTTACGGAACATCTGTTCGCTTGGAAAAAATTCATAAGTTAGGTATTCCTCCCATTACAATAATTCATACAGAAAAAAATCAAATCGACATAAACCAGTGTAAGTTGTCAATAAATTATCAAAAGAGGTTTGTGAAAACTGACTTATGTCACTTTTCCCAAGCACTGCAGATATAATTAAGTGCACTAAACTAAACATAAAGCTCTGATAATAGTTATAAATTAACTAAACTCCTATTCTTAATCCATAATCTAGTCAAGTGAAGCTTAGATAAGTTATTCTAACTTTTCAGAATAAATTACATTTCTAGCACATTTCAGGCTATACTAAAAGCCAGGTTATGAACCGACTAAACCGGAAGCAACGTTCTGTTGCTCTCTTTCTGAGCTCTGTTGCCACATAGTGGCGCGAGATTCAAAGCATGTTCAGCGTTTGTCACCGATATGTTTAAAATAACTACTGTATATAGTTCTCGATAACACTATCTACAATATTAGTAATTAAAATTACTGTTTTTAAGAAAGCACGAGCTGATGACGCTGGTACGAAATGCGACTCGTAATGCACGTGGTACTGCAAATGAACTGGCTACACTGTCTCCGTGATTCCGTTGCCAGATTTTCGTTAGCAGACGACATTTTCACGTGAGGTCCAATGAAAAGCTCCGTTCTCCTTCCCCTCTCCACCCCGCCATACTCAACGTGTCATCGCTGCACAGGCTACCCCTCCAACCCGCACTTTCCTCTCGCCCTGCCAACTACTTCCTGTTTAGTCGGTTCATAACCTGGCTTTTAGTATAGCCTTAAGAGAAAACAATTCTAGTCACAATCAGTTTTATTTACATTTTAATACTTGAGATTAAGTATGAACCTAGATCATATACAGATAGATAGGTCGGCCTTATAGGTTTTGAAGTTAACAACATTTGTCAAGTTTACTACGCTGCCATCTAGTTGTTACATAAGGAGTCACGTCGCAATTCCCATTTGAATTGCATTAGCGACCGTACTGCCATCTCGTGTTCGTTTACGACGGACGGGTGGCGATCCTGGCGGTTGTTCTCTTCAAAGTGCAAACGATTTTAACATAGCGATGACTTATCTGTTACATATATGATCTAGGGTATGAATCTGGTCAAAATAGGTAAGTTATTGATACTTACAATGATGTCCCCGCTCCTAGGCTCCGATGATGTTGACTGGAACTCCAATTCTGGCACCTGGCATTGGCTGCTTCTCCTTCCTGTCGTGGTTCTGGTCCTTTGCTGCTGGAAGCGCGGGAAGATCGTGGACTCCTACAATGATGTCTCCATAGCTGGTTCCCGATGATGTTGACAGGCACTCCAATTTTGGCGTCTGGCACCACTCACCGTTCTTCAGTGCTGACGTATTTTTGATCCATGATTGTTGCTGCAACTGTGGGATGTAAGTTTCTGATTCGTCTAGCATCGCTTATCTGCTGTAAAACGATTTCTGCCGCTTTAGTCTTTAGATTAGAAGAAATTTCCAAAATTGTTCGCTTCTTCACCGTCTTGATAATCAAGGTCTTCATTCACAAAACACTGAATAGTTTTACACCTGTCACTTCGGCATTCCGTTCAGTCACAGCGCTGCACAGTAAGTGTAATAACTTGTCCGCAGTCTTTTAAGAAATTCATGGGAGCTACAAGACATTGACTATTGTTCGCAGTACGTAGGCCTAATGCTATTACTGATGCCTGTCAGTATTTGGAAAGCACGAACACACTACACTGTTTATATAAGTTCTCATTTGGAGTCTATTTTCTTCTCGGAAAGTAGGCCTATTAACTCGTTATTTCAGCGAAATGTTGTATTGACCTTCACTATAAAATATTTGCAATTCACATAACTGTACTCGATAGACGCAGCCCTTCAGAATTTGGGAGCAGCAAACAAATTATTTTGTCGGGAACACAATAAATTTTAGACATAAATTGTTGCGACGTTGTTAAACTTCACAACATTCACATTTCTTTGTATCATGGTCCTTCATTGAAGAATTGTTCACATTACTATATCTGAAAGCAGTTAGAACTTAATTATTCTTCATCATCTCAAGTTTTTATCTGATCCCGGTCATGTTTCAGTCTGGTCACTTTGAATTATGCAATAAATATCGGAAAAGTGAGAGCATTAAAGCAATGACAGTCCTTTCTATGTTCAGTAGTAACACAGATGTCCAAAATTCTTTGAAATATAAGTTTGGAATGTTGTCAAAACTGACTAACTTTTGCACTTCTTTATAGCAAAACCCTGTATTTAAGAACAGTCACTGTCAAAGTATGTAGCTCATAAACATAACACTAACAGCTGATCATAGTTCTTCTTTTAGAATACAATAAGTATCTTGACATTGTATTATCAAGTTTATACTTATTAACTATTCACTCAGTAAGAAGTTCAAATGGGGCTATACAGGTAGCAACTAATCAGCCTAAATTCTTACAGTTTTCCACACCTTCCATAGAATACCACACTCACAGTATTTTTAGCGGCGAGAAAGTTTAACTTTCAGGTGATGTTACTGGATACTTGTAAAATTCACAACAGTCACAATACTTGTAGAAAGAGAAGTCCCGTTCCTTGAGAACTGTTCATATTGAATGTCTTGGGGTTAACACAGCGTTCTTAACATCTGGAACTTATCACACTACTCGTCTTCGAAACTGGACCTGGCTCTATCAGTCTTTTACAGTCTCAAATTGGAGATTGTGAAAAGTCAGGATCACTGATGTCCATACACACAAAAGTTCTACGTTGACAGTAGATAGTAACGGAAAATCTCGGTAGACTTCCCACACACAAACAATCTATTACAATAATTTCTAACAACTGAAAAAGAATTATGTTATTATAAGCAAGGACAATATTACAGAATCGGTGGTAGCACGCGCTGACCTGAAAAAAAGTCATCTGACATAAGTAACTACAGTAAGACTTCACATACGAGCCAAAATCACTCAAAAAATATGAAACATTAACAACAATATGAATTAAACTCTGAAAACATCCAATATAAGCTTAAGTCTATAGGCCTACACCTTGATTACACAACTTTTAACACTGTATCACTTCGGAATATGTATTATATGACTTTCTTGTGTTAAATTGTTTCGTACCTGGTTTACATATTTCTACATATTATGGGTCATCCTCAGAACTGGTCGTTGTTGGTCTTGGAGCCTCTTGTTTTGTGCCTTGTGAGGGTGTGTCCGTGTGTGTAATGTGGAGTCATATGCAGAACACATCACAAATGCTAACCACACCTACAGAAACATCAACACAGACATGGAAATACTACACAACCAACCAAAAAGTCAGAAACTAAACACACTAGAACAATATGAAATATACAGACACACAAAAACACACCCCAAAGAAATTCTCAACACACAATTCAATTTCAGAACACACACACTCTTTGACTCCAGGTACGATACAATTTAAAACAAGAAAGTCATAAATACATATTCCTTAAGTTTACATTGTCACATTTTGGCTGAGTACATTCAGAAAGAAACTAACTATTGCTCCTTTGATGAAAATTAACACGCTAAGGTTGAATCCTGTCACTGAGTGAGTTAGTTAAGATTCCCATATGATTAAGTTAGTATATAATAGAGAGTTCACGATTTAAGTCAACCTACTCAATATAATTTAATCCTGAGACTTATGCAGCTCTAGGTCAACCGGGGACAAATTTTCAATATGGGAGAAGGAAAAGAGGAATTTCTAGCGCACAAAGACGGTATTGGGACCTATTTCTCGCGACACTCCCGCCTCAGCTGTTAGACCTACAATTCCTGCATATCTGAGTCACAAATATTCCTTACTTTAATCCTATCGCAATTACAAGGTATGGAAGTCCTCTGAGACAATTAAGCAACGGAAACTTTTAATTTATACCCAATTTATTCTGACATATAGATTACATCATTAATAGTCTAGGCTATAGTGTTTTTAAGGGGAGTCTGTACTTCCATATCTTACAATGTTAAATCCCTCAAATTTGGGTGCACTTTTCTCAGAAGTTATAAAAGATACAAAGATAGACAAAATAGGGCATATGTAACATACTTTTACGAGTAGGGGAGAGTCGGGTAGTATCGGACATCGGGTAATATCGGACAGTGAGTTTCTTTCATCTACCACACGATGATAGTACCTGATTGACATGGTTACGTTTCTGTGATGTTGCATAGAGAAACGTAACCATGTTATTCAGGTACTACCATATGGTGGTAGATGAAAGAAACGCACTGTCCGATACTACCCGATGTCCGATACTACCCTACTCTCCCCTATGTACACAACCGGTTAAATAAATTTAAAATTCCACTGAGCTGTTAGCTGAAAAGGAATTGAGTGATAATTTTTTTTTCCGTTAAGAATGACTGCAAATTATTTTTTAATTTTGCTGAAGATAGAAATAAACTTATTTTTTTAACCTACTGTGTAAAATTCCATCACATTGATATCGTATATTAATTTCAACCTTCTGGATACAATACTCTCTGAGAAAAGTGCACCATTGTCACAAAAATAAGAAAGTGCAGAGAAATAGTGTCAAAATTTCCATATCTTGCAATGTTACATTCCTCAATTTTGGGTGCACTTTCCACAGAAGTGATAAAAGATTCAAATTCATAAAAAATTGAGCATAATATGTAACATACCTTTATGTACACACCCGGCTAAATAAATTTAAAATTCCACTGAGCGGTTGACAAGAAAAACTTTTTCATTGATAACATGTTTTACATTAAGAATTACTACAACATTTTTGGTGAAGATGGGGCTAAAGGCTGATAATTAGAAGAAATAAAATCATATTGTCATTTTACAAATATTAAACTACCGAAAAACGATAAAAACCAAAATTTAATTATATTTTGTCAAAATTCGTTGTACAAACTCCCCTTAACATACCTTGACCTTGATTACGTCCCATAGTTAAGAAATAAATAATGTCATTGTTTCCCTTTCAAATGAAACGATTAAACTTGAGCTTGTTCAATATTATGGATCTGTACTCCCGCAAAAGCCTTGTTTTCGATATAATCAGCTGAAAATTTCAACAAATACACGTCGTGTTAATTAATTTTAGGAATTTTTACTAAATAATATGCTTGAATTTGAGTAGACTATATTTTGGAGCTAGACTGTGCTAGTACTATTGCACTACAACTGTCACTTTTCCCCACGATCTTGGAGTAATTCCCCGCCTAATTCTGTGGTTTTAGTAGTCTAAATGCAGAAAAACGCTGAAATTGTAATTTAATTACACATTATAGCCTATGATAGGTGATAATTGAGAAAAATTGTGCCTTTGCCAATAAATTGTTCTTTTACAGAAGTGAATTAAACATAGGCCTATACAAACGCATGGGATGTTTCCACTGCGGTAGCTGTAAATATAAATTGAAATATTACATAAACCGATTAAAAAACTATAGTAAAAAACATAAAATATTTCAGTGGAAGTGATACAAGTAATTGAGAACATAAAAAAACTAGCAAACATTTTGTACTTACCAAACTGGAAATGTTGCACAGTCGTAATGGCTGTTCTGGAAGATGCAACTGCAGAAGATGCTGCTGTGAAACACGTTGCACCGTCTTAGTGGCTGCTCTGGAATATGCTGCTGTGAAAAGTGCCGCCACAGGAAAAGCCATCATAAAAATGCCGCTGTGGAAAATGTTGGTGTGCTAGCCTGATTCTCAGAAAATAGGCCTGCCGTCACTCGTTATACTTCCTGATTCCACATAGCTTGTCACTGTCTTGGTAGAATTCTGAACTAACCTTCTTGTAACATTATTAACAGCTACCTTGCTTTTCATATTTAACTAACATCGACGAGCAATTGTCCGCGAGGTAATTGTTCCACATTTCGACACACTTTTTCAAGTCATAACTTTTCCCTACATGTTAACGTCTGTGACATATAGCTGTTAATCATGGAATCAAATGAAGACCTCTGACATAACGAAACACACGTCCAGAATACACTTGGAAAATTGACGTTTAGAGCTACATTGAGGAACAAAATTTAAGTATTTCAGTTAGTCAGTATCCTCGGCACTGCATCCAGTTTTCTCGTCGCCGCATTCAGTTCCCTCGAAGCTCCAGTCAGTGTCCTCGCCGCTGTAGTCAGTTTCACAGTGTAAGTGATATAGGCCTAAGCAAATGAGAACATAAAAAACAGCAAACATTTTGTACTTGCCAAACTAGAAATGTTGCACAGTCGTAATAGCTGTTCTGGAAGATGCAACTGCAGAAGATGCTGCTGTGAAACACGTTGCAGCGTCTTAGTGGCTGCTCTGGAATATGCTGCTGTGAAAAGTGCCGCACCAGGAAAAGCCATCATAAAAATGCCGCTGTGAAAATGTTTGGTGTGCTAGCCTGATTCTCAGCAAATAGGCCTGCCGTCACTCGTTATACTTCCTGATTCCACATAGTTCGTCATTATCTTGGTAGAATTCTGAACTAACCTTCTTGTAACGTTATTAACAGCTACCTTGCTTTTCATATTTAACTAACATCGACGAGCAATTGTCCGCGAGGTAATTGTTCCACATTTCGACACACTTTTTCAAGTCATAACTTTTCCCTACATGTTAACGTCTGTGACATATAGCTGTTAATCATGGAATCAAATGAAGACCTCTCACATAACGAAACACACGTCCAGAATACACTTGGAAAATTGACGTTTAGAGCTACATTGAGGAACAAAATTTAAGTATTTCAGTTAGTCAGTTTCCTCGGCACTGCATCCAGTTTTCTCGTCGCCGCATTCAGTTCCCTCGAAGCTCCAGTCAGTGTCCTCGCCGCTGTAGTCAGTTTCACAGTGTAAGTGATATAAGCAAATGAGAACATAAAAAACAGCAAACATTTTGTACTTGCCAAACTAGAAATGTTGCACAGTCGCAATGGCTGTTCTGGAAGATGCAACTGCAGAAGATGCTGCTGTGAAACACGTTGCAGCGTCTTAGTGGCTGCTCTGGAATATGCTGCTGTGAAAAGTGCCGCACCAGGAAAAGCCATCATAAAAATGCCGCTGTGGAAAATATTGGTGCGCTAGCCTGATTCTCAGCAAATAGGCCTGCCGTCACTCGTTATACTTCCTGATTCCACATAGTTCGTCATTATCTTGGTAGAATTCTGAACTAACCTTCTTGTAACATTATTAACAGCTACCTTGCTTTTCATATTTAACTAACATCGACGAGCAATTGTCCGCGAGGTAATTGTTCCACATTTCGACACACTTTTTCAAGTCATAACTTTTCCCTACATGTTAACGTCTGTGACATATAGCTGTTAATCATGGAATCAAATGAAGACCTCTGACATAACGAAACACACGTCCAGAATACACTTGGAAAATTGACGTTTAGAGCTACATTGAGGAACAAAATTTAAGTATTTCAGTTAGTCAGTATCCTCGGCACTGCATCCAGTTTTCTCGTCGCCGCATTCAGTTCCCTCGAAGCTCCAGTCAGTGTCCTCGCCGCTGTAGTCAGTTTCACAGTGTAAGTGATATAGGCCTAAGCAAATGAGAACATAAAAAACAGCAAACATTTTGTACTTGCCAAACTAGAAATGTTGCACAGTCGTAATAGCTGTTCTGGAAGATGCAACTGCAGAAGATGCTGCTGTGAAACACGTTGCAGCGTCTTAGTGGCTGCTCTGGAATATGCTGCTGTGAAAAGTGCCGCACCAGGAAAAGCCATCATAAAAATGCCGCTGTGAAAATGTTGGTGTGCTAGCCTGATTCTCAGCAAATAGGCCTGCCGTCACTCGTTATACTTCCTGATTCCACATAGTTCGTCATTATCTTGGTAGAATTCTGAACTAACATTCTTGTAACATTATTAACAGCTACCTTGCTTTTCATATTTAACTAACATCGACGAGCAATTGTCCGCGAGGTAATTGTTCCATATTTCGACACAATTTTTCAAGTCATAACTTTTCCCTACATGTTAACGTCTGTGACATATAGCTGTTAATCATGGAATCAAATGAAGACCTCTCACATAACGAAACACACGTCCAGAATACACTTGGAAAATTGACGTTTAGAGCTACATTGAGGAACAAAATTTAAGTATTTCAGTTAATCAGTTTCCTCGGCACTGCATCCAGTTTTCTCGTCGCCGCATTCAGTTCCCTCGAAGCTCCAGTCATTTTCCTCGCCGCTGTAGTCAGTTTCACAGTGTAAGTGATATAAGCAAATGAGAACATAAAAAACAGCAAACATTTTGTACTTGCCAAACTAGAAATGTTGCACAGTCGTAATGGCTGTTCTGGAAGATGCAACTGCAGAAGATGCTGCTGTGAAACACGTTGCACCGTCTTAGTGGCTGCTCTGGAATATGCTGCTGTGAAAAGTGCTGCTACAGGAAAAGCCATCATAAAAATGCCGCTGTGGAAGATGTTGGTGTGCTAGCCTGATTCTCAGCAAATAGGCCTACCGTCACTCGTTATACTTCCTGATTACACATAGCTTGTCACTGTCTTGGTAGAATTCTGAACTAACCTTCTTGTAACATTATTAACAGCTACCTTGTTTTTCATATTTAACTAACATCGACGAGCAATTGTCCGCGAAGTAATTGTTCCACATTTCGACACACTTTCTCAAGTTGTAACTTTTCCCTACATGTTAATGTCTATGACATATAGCCCTAGCTGTTAGTCATGGAATCAAATGAAAACCTCTGACATAACGAAACAGACGTCCAGAATACACTTGGGAAATTGACTTTTAGAGCTACATTGAGAAACAAAATTTAAGTATTTCATTTAGTCAGTTTCCTCGGCACTGCATCCAGTTTTCTCGTCGCCGCATTCAATTCCCTCCAAGCTGCAGTCAGTGTCCTCGGCACTGCAGTCAGTATCCTCACTGCAGTCAGTTTCCTCGGCGCTGTAGTCAATTTCCTCGCTGCTGCAGTCAGTTTCCTCGGAGCTGTAGTCAATTTCCTCCCTGCTGCAGTCAGTTTTCTCGGCGCTGAATCCAGTTTCCTCGTCGCTGCATCCAGTTTCCTCGTCGCTGAATCCAGTTTCCTCGTCGCTGCATCCAGTTCCTTCGGCGCTGCAATCAGTGTTCCCAGTGATAGTCATTGTCCTCAATGCTGCAGTCAGTGACTTCTGTGCTACAGTCAATGTTCCCACTGCTGCAGTCAGTTTACTCACTGCTGCAGTCAGTTTATTCACTGCTGTATTGAGTATCTTCAGTAGTGCAGTATTAGTGCTGCAGTCATTATCTTCAGTGGTGCAATCATTGCCCTCATTTCTGCTGTCACTGTCCTCAGTGCTGCAATCACTGTCTTCAGTAATGGAGTGAGTGTCCTTGGTGTTGGTTTCGCTGGTGAAATCGCCTTCCATTTTCTCAGGATTGTTTTCCTAGCCCTCCGAAATGAATTCTTGAATAAGTTACTCAAAACTTTAATAAGACTTAATTATCGTTCCCTTTGTATCAGAACGATACGTATGTCAATGTTCTCCCTTTTTTATCGCGCTCTTCTTTACAACTCCTTGCACTCTGTCCTTCCGAAAAGTCGTTATTTGAAGTGCTCAGGAAAGTGTTTCAGTCGTAGTAATAGACCTATATCTGAAAAATGCTAGTTCTTGAATGCGGAGATCGTCAGAGGATAGCGTACACTTTACCACAAATATAGCAGTTCTCTAGTTTATTAAGTTCGGAGACACATAAAACTTATTTGAAATATATAGTCTATAGCCAAGTCGCGCTGACTTCTAGCACAGCAATATTAACACAGTTGAGCACAAATGAAATGCGTCTTCACTTGGATATCAAGGGGAAGCGGCTTCATCGACACCAACTACAAAGAAACATGAATAGGTACTTGTATTAGGCTATTCTCAATGAAAGATTTCACTGACAATACAGTGTACACTTTCTCTCATAAATTACAGGGACCTATTCCATGTCCCAAGGGAACAAAAATATAAGTATCAAAAAGTCATTTCCATTATTTTAAATTTGATTTACACTTTTCATACTGTAGACCCCTAATTATAACTGGAACTACTTCGTGATTTTGAGATAAAATCCACATTTGAGCTATGGCTATACTGTTTTCGCTGTAAGAAAAATCCTAATGTAAACAAAAGCACATTGCTGTCATACACGTGATTGGCTCCCAGTCGAAACACTCACATGGCGCAGGAAAACATAGTTCGTATTTGGAAACCATAATCTTGTATTATTTGAAAATAAAAAATTTAATTCTAGTTGTTAAATACGATGAAACATATAACTTTACTTATATGTAAAAAGCTATGTAAAAGAAAAGCTACTTTTATATTTTGTTATGTACTATGAACGCGGATGTACCAACAGTAATACCGAGGTAGTCTGTTCCTGTAACGAGCTGGCGTCACTTGAGCTCGTAATAGGGATATCCTGAACTAGCACCAACAGATAGCGCACGTGTACTATGAGGGATGCGCTTTGCGTGTGCATTTGTTTTTCGGTATATAAACATTGAGGATATACGTAGTGTATTAGTATATTAAATACTCTTTAAAACAACTAAAAATGGCAAAATTTTGTTATGTTCCTATATGTAAACACCAGAGAAAGCTTTTTGTCTTCAATCAGATCCCGAAATATTCTGAATATATGCCTTAAACCTTAAAAAAGTATAAGTAATAAAATTGGGCCTCGAAAGTGCTAGCTCTTAAATAAAAGTAACTACTTCAAGTAAGGAATTGTTGACTATAGTTTCATTTTGGAAGAGGAAAAAGAAAAATTAATAAAAACCTATGCAACCTCGACAGCGAGCTGTGTTGGCTTAGATTATATGCAGTAGTTGTAGAAGTCTCCGAAGTTTACGCCTGCAGTAAACTCTCGATAAACTGGGATGTTTATTATCCAGGACGATCCGTGGTGCAACCCATTTCGTGAATAATGTTTTTAATGTACTCTACCATAATTATTAAAACCATGTTTTAAGTTCAAATTTTCAAAAATATTCCCACACAGTATTCAAAACTGCATGTCCTTAACCTACAAAACACACGACTAATCGTGATACTACTGCGATCATATTATATCATCCTATTAAAAATTGCATTTGATCTTTCTGCAACTACAGAAAAAATACAAGGAATTCAATGTCGATAGTCTCTTCCCTATAAAAAAACACATTGGTGGCTGCATATCCTGTTTTTAGCGTACGGTTCTTAAATACTAATTATTAAAGAGGGCAATAACAATTTGGACATATTTCCTATTATTTTATTCGTGCATATTTTTCTCAAAGTTCTTGTTTAGGTTCATGAACATTCAATTTACTCGTATTTATATTCTGCATACTGCAGATTTCCCCATCCATCTCGGGGAATCGCTGAATATTATACAGGTTTACGTTATTATTCATTGTAAATTAAATTAAATTATGAGGTAAGAAAATATTGAATTGTATTAAATTATACTAGATTATACAAAATAACTGTAAATATAATTTTGACACGCACAGAAAACCAACAAGCGGGAAAACGTAATCAACTGAGGCATATGACAAAACATAGCCCTTCAACATGTTGCGCCGCATGGAACGCTCCTGTCATCTGACGGTAAAACTTCGCATAAGATATCCCAATTGTTCAAGTAAGCACGTGGTACTGAAGTATCGCTTCTGCATCCTCGGTGTGTGGTTATTAAACATAAGAGTGGAAATCCTCTCAAAAGCGGAGAAAAACAAATAGTCTTAAATGTATTTAATAAGTTAAGTCAGTTTTAATTACAGTAATTATAAAATAAATGTTTCCTAAGCAAATGAATGCATAGTAGTGAGGTTAGGCCTACTTGACGAGTAACGGGAAATGTTTAACATGAAACAGAATGTACAACAGTAGGCGGGAACACGTACTGAGAATCTATGGCGCCAAACAGCGGCCAATGAAGCCTCACTTCAGTCACGTGCTATTGTTTACATTAGGGTTTTTCTTACAGCGAAAATATTATAGGTACAGGCACAGAACAGGAATGAATTTGACAAAAAAGTGAGAAAGAGTAGGCATTAAACGAACGTTTCAAACAGGACAAAAAACAATGAGGCTGATACTTTTGTAAGTGACAGTGTTTTTGTTGACACGTGTCCCGTAGTTCACTATAAAAACAACATGGATCTTTCAACTAAGTCGAGCCTACCGCACTATTCGGCGGAATTTTTTATGAAAAATACTGTGGGTCACGATAGAACAACCTCAATCTTGAAGTTACACCAGAAATTCTAGTTTTGCTCAAGTTGGCCCTTGTCCCGTTGTTCGGCCGCATGCTTAAGGGAAGACTCCACTGAAAATCATGAAACTTTTTCCAAAATTTTTTAGCTATTTCACTTATTCAGAATTTATATTTTCATACCCAAAATGGATTCAGCTCAATTCTCATTACAAATACTCACATGTTTACACTTTTTAAATTAAGGCTGGAAGGGGGCGTGGAATTTAAAGAGCTGTCAAAATTGTTTTTCATCGAAGAATTCTTTCTTAAAATTTCTGATTACAAATCTAGTAACTTTTTGTTGGCTCCCTGAAGTTACTAGATGAATGTAGCGGAGGAGAATATTAATATACATAAATATTCATTTTATTTTCAAACCTATTTTTCTGTGTTCATTTTTGTTGATTCAACACCAACTTTCTTATGCCAAATATTAATCAATCTGGATGAAATTTTACTGCAAATATTTATGAGGCAGCTGCATGTTTCTATGCATCTATTTTGTGAGAAATGCTGCTAGTTTATTTTATTAATATTTTTCTTAAGAAAAATATTAATAAAATAAACCAGCAGCATTAAGGAAAATATTAATGAAATAAACTAGCAGAATTTCTCACAAATTAAATGCATAGAAACATGCAGCTACCTCATAAATACTTGCAGTAAAAATTTCATCCAGATTGATTAATATTTGGCATAAGAAAGTTGGTGTTGAATCAACAAAAATGAACACAGAAAAATAGATTTGAAAATAAAATGAATATTTATGTAAATTAATATTCTCCTCCGCTACATTCATGTAGTAACTTCAGAGAGCCAACAAAAAGTTCCTAGATTTGTAATCAGAAATTTTAAAAAAGAATTCTTCGATGAAAAACAATTTTGACAGCCCTTTAAATTCCACGCCCCCTTCCAGCCTTAATTTAAAAAGTGTAAACATACGAGTATTTGTAATCAGAATTGAGCTGAATCCATTTGGGGTATGAAAATATAAATTCTGAATAAGTGAAATAGCTAAAAAATTTGGAAAAATTTTCATGATTTTCAATGGAGTCTTCCCTTACTCCAGATCAATCCAGAACCTAACATCATACCCATCTCCCTCAAATGAATTTTAATATTATCCTGCCATCTACGTCTCGGCCTCCCCAAAGGTCGTTTTCCCTCAGATCTCCCAAATATCACAAAATATGATAAATTTATTTATAAGTCCTAAAAATTAAAATATTTTACAGAAGCCAAATTGTTCTTTATCTGAAATAAAACGTCAATTACAAGACAAAACTTCAAGCATCATAAACAATATAAAACATAACCTGTATAGCTTACACCTATTACAACAACAATGTAACAAACATGCAATAGCAAGCGTTAAAATAGAAGCGTAAAATGACGACGTAGGCCTAATGCCGCCCGTGCTGCTGTGCGCCAAGTAGAATGACTAGAAGTTCAAGAATAATGTCAATAACATCTACTCTGTATGTCTCATCAACATTCTGTGTAGCCTATACCGTATTTTGTTATGTATTCATTCAGAGTCAGTAGTCTAAACAATTACCGTATTTACTCGAATATTTCACGCACTTTTTTCCCGCAATTTCGATCTATAAATTAAGGGTGCGTGAATTAAGCGAGGAATTTCACAAGCTGATATTTTTAAGGGTAAAAATGACAAACTACGCAGTTCCCTTACATATCCTAGTAACTCATCTTCAAGATCAGGGAATTTTCCACGTTTTGGCCCACGAAATGCTTTCCTTGATGCATTTGTTTCTTGAAGAGCTTGTTTTTGTTTCCTCCAGTAGCGAATATTAAATTCTGGAACTGTGAATTCACGTCCAGCTGCTCTGTTGCCATGTGTTTCTGCATACGCAATAACTTTTAATTTGAAGGACGCAGTATGACTCGAATATCGGGATTTACCATTCATTGTTAAAACTTTTAACAGACGGCTTTTGACAGGTTTCCCTTTTCGAGTCTCAAACTCAACTGATGCGATCCAACACAAAGCTTTCAAACCACCCCCATTCAAATGGTAGGGAGAGGTCAATACCCTATACCGGTATTTTTAAAGGACTTTCATAGACGAAAAGGGTGCGCCTGTAACAGGTAGCTGTCCGGTCCCAAATACCGCTATGCACCCTCTCGTTACGGCATTTAAGATACCGTACATTCAGGGCTCGTCAACATAACACACCTCATTACTTCAAGTTTCAGCATGTACTTGTTACAGTATTTCACGAATATTAAATGCGTGAAATATACGAGGAAATTAATTTATTAAATTATATAGTAAATAATTTGGGTGCGTGAAATATGCGATGGCGTGAATTACGCGAGTAAATACGGTACTTTAAGAAATGCGAATATTACTTTTTATATTTTTTTCTTTTAGTTTTTTTCTGTTTTCTTAAACTAGTACGTACACAACACCCGTGCCCGAGGCGGGACTCGAACTCACAACCCTTCGGACCAAGCGATAGAGACATGCCGTGCCCCTACCGCTTGAGCCATCCGGGCCGGCATTTTGGGACAGCTACTGAGCCGAATGGGAATGTAAACTACTGGGTGTTCATTTCAAAGTGTGTCATGACGTCACTGTTGTTGGGTCACCGATTTGAAGCGAGTTTCAGCTTATATGTTAGAGAAGTTGCCTATTATTTAAGGCGTTCTTCAATCTGAACTTGAGAATGTGTACGGTATAACTTGAACGTCGTAGCAACAGATGGCGGTCTGTACGGTCTGTGTGCTACCATAACCTCTTTCGAACTGTGTTTTGCGCGGGCAAGTCGTACGCAGGGTATTTGTTATCATCGGTTGCGTACGGTAACATTCCACAACACAAATCAAATGCTCCGTGTCCATGTTGACCGTCGAAGTTAATGTCAACAAATACGTAAGTAATCGTCTTAACCCTCTCCCCATATCCCGACAGTACGTATTTCCAAACAGTTCACATTCCTCCCACTACCGGCGTTACCGTACGTATCGGTACGTACTCTTCATAATGAACGCCTTACTTGCTAGGCAACTTCTCTGCCTCTTAGGTTATACACCTCTGCGGAAGTGTAGGAAGATTGAATTCTCTAGGCTCATCGGGTAGCCACATGATGGCATACAGCGAGCCATGACAACGTCATGCTGACGTTGTTTAGGCGCCTGATTTGTAATACAAGCAACATGCATAACACGTGAAGTGAAGAAGTTGCCGAAGTATCTAGGCGAATGAGCAGGTCAAACCGACATTGCAGAAATGCGACTATTATTTTGGGACAGACACTGAACTGAATTGGGATGTAAACTTCTTCGTCTTCCCCTTAGTTTAACCTCTCCCTTTTAGGTTCATTTACATGACCCACGCCACACGGGCCTTACAGGGCCGCCACCTGTCGGGAGAGGTATTAATCTATGGATCACATACATACTTTTTTGACCACCTCCCCGGAGGAGGGCCTCCCCGGACGAGGGATCAGCTCAATGCCAGGGCCACCTCCGATACAACACCAACATTTAAGACATTACACATCATTCACTCACACACATGAAAGGATTATGGGAAGGATCGCCATCCATGGCCGGACTTTTAAGGCCCAATTGTATAAAACTCCCTGACTAAACATAAATTATGATCGAAGATTGGAAAGTGAACCGAGTTCAGACGCTTCTTCTGTTGTATAAAACTTTTCAGCGATCAAATTACCTTGGTTCAAATGCAATCTAAGTTCACGTGAAAAGGACTTGGCAACATCGCATAACCAGGTGAAGTATGTGATGCGCGGGCCATGTACAGGTTTGTTCAGTGTTGCCAATGTAGCGACTTTAAGGCCCGATTGTATAAACCATTTAATCTTAGATCAGAGGTTAAATTGATCCTTGTTTCAGATGAACTTGGAATTTTGTGTTCTATAAAGTCTAATCTGAGATTAATTTGTCTCAAACTAAAGTCAACTTCGACTGAAGAAATTTCTCCGATTAAGTTAGACGATCCAAGTTCAGTTATTTCTTTTCTGTTTGAAATATACGAGTGACAGATTGTGCAAATAAAATATCCATTATTATTAATATTAATAGATATGTTAGGTACATTTATATATATTTCTTTCAATTTCTTGCCTTAATACACAAACATTCTTATATTTTATAAGGCTCTATCGTGTTCAGCAGTATCAAATAACATAACCTATAATTATATTATGTTTATAACAACCATTAATTATTAATGGATATGATAGGCACATTCATAAATGTTCAATTAACTGTATTGCTAAACGAAAATTGTCGTTTTATAAAGCTTTATTATGTTTAGCAGTATCAAACACCATAACATGATAACAACTTGGAGAACAGTCAACCTTCTTCTTATTGTCCGCCATTATTTACATTGCAAAAAAAACAGTATCTCCAACAGAGTGTAATACGGAAAGTCGCGAAAAAGTAGTTGTAAAGTCGCTAGATTTCTCATTATCAACAAAGAAATATTAAATTTTGTCACTATGGGGTGCTAAAAAGGTCACTAAATCCCTATTTAAGCAATATAAAAGTTAAAAGAAATTGTTGTTGAAAAAGAGTTAAAATCGCTAGATTGGCAACACTGAACAAACCTGTATAACATGGTCCGCGCATCACGTATTTCACCTGTTTATGCGATGTTGCCAAATCCTTTTCACGTGAACTTAGATTGCATTTGAACCAAGGTAATTTGATAGCAGAAAAGTTTTATACAATAGAAGAAGTGTCTGAACTCGGTTTACTTTTCGATCTTCGATCAAAGTTGATTTTTAGTCAGGGAGTTTTATACAATTGGGCCTAACTCTTTTTCGACAACAATTTCTTTTAACTTTTATATTGCTTAAATAGGGAATTAGCGATCTTTTTAGCACCTCATAGTGACAAAATTTAATCTTTCTTTGTTGATAACTAGAAATCTAGCGACTTTCCAACTACTTTTTGGCGACTTTCCGCACACTCTGTTGGATACAGTGGTTTGTTTTGTGCGTTGTAAATAATGGCGGACAATAAGATTAAGATTGACCGTTCTCCAAATTGTATTTTTATGGTTTTTGATACTGCAAAACATAATAAATCTTTATAAAACGACAATTCTCGTTTAGTAATACAGTTAATTGAAAATTTATGAATTTACCTATCATATCCATTAATAATTAATGGTTGTTATAAACATAATATAATAGAGGGCTTTGCCGGAAGAAAGGCGGATAGACCTATACGCCCTTCTTCGGGAAAACTGTTTAAAATGTAGTGAATAATTATAGTAGCGAAATTTTGTTTTGATTGTACTGTACATACCTGCAGGACAGGGCTGTGTGCGTGTATAACATTTTATTCAGGTGCGTTTTAAAATCTTAGATTGCATGTATCTCAATTCACCATATTGACGTATACGCCCTTTTTCCGGCAAACCCCTCAATTATAGGTTATGTTATTTGATACTGCTGACACGATAAAGCCTTATAGAATATAAGAATGTTTGTATATTAAGGCAAGAAATTGAAAAAATATATATATATATCTACCATATATATTAATAATAATGCTTATTCTTTTAGCACAATCTGCCACTCGTATATTTCAAACAGAAAAGAAATAACTGAACTTGGATCATCTAACTTAATTGGAGAAATTTCTTCAGCCAAAGTTGACTTTAGTTTAAGACAAATTAATCTCAGATTAGACTTCATACAACACGAAATTCCAAGTTCAGCTAGAACGAGGATTAATTTAACCTCTGAGCTAAGATTAAATGGTATACAATCGGCCGTAGGAGGTACAATCCCGGCATTTGCTTGGAAATGACTGAGGAAACCATGTGAAACCTCAGTTAGGATTGCCGGTCCCTGGGATCGAACCTCGGACCTCCCGAATGCAAGGCCAGCCCTCTACCACGCCGCTAGAACGCTCCGTGGGATGTAAACAAGATTCCATAATAACGTCATGCTAACGTTGTTTAAGCGCCTGATTTCTAACGCAAGCAACATGCATAACACATAAGGTGAAGAAGTTGCCGAAGTATCTAGGCGAATGAGCAGGTCAAACCGACATTGCAGATATGCGACTATTATTTTGGGACAGAGAAAGTATAACTTGATTTTACTAAACGTGACATCATGAACTCGTAAAGTCTCATCGACCAGCGTCAGAAGAGTGAATTTATTTATTTCTTTAAAAAAATAATTACGACACGAGAATAAATTTCAGACACAAAGCCAAGCAATGTTACGAGTTATTAAGGCAGACGTAGTGATACAAAGATTATATAGGCCTTACGTAAAATAAACACATTGAAGTAAAAAGGTAACATAAGAATAGCGATTATTAATAAATATTTTCTAAAAAAAATCATATTTACACCCAACATTTAATTTGCAATTTTAACACATTCACGATTACATAAAACGCATTAGGTCTATAGGCCTATTGCGTAGTTTAACAAAGAAACTGTTCAAGCCAAACTACCCATCTGCTATGTCGACACACCTCCTTTCTTCGCTTGCAACTTGTAATGTATGCCAATGGTAATGACTAGGGATGGAATTTTTAGGTAAATAAAAGTTTTTTCTGCATGTAGATAAAGAAACGCAACCAAGTTTAAAATTCCGATCGAAGAACCGCTATAATAAATATGAAATCTTATTTCACATCAAAACACATAGGCTATTTTTAGGAAAAAATTATATGAAATAAATATTTTAGGAATTTTCTTTATGAATAGGCCTACATATTTTAATCCTTTTTTTATGGTTTTTCGCTCATTTTTTTCAACTCGGAACATAAAGTAAATACCTATTTCTTAAACATGTAGCCTACATACTATATATAAATACTGTAGGCATTTACTTATATGGGATATCCGTTAACATTTAGGCCTACCAGTATGTTACACAAACTACTGTACTTCCCATAAAACTGTCACAAAATTCAAAACTATCACTCACAGTCTGACAATAATTATAATAATAATAATAATAATAATAATAATAATAATAATAATAATAATAATAATATTAATACCAATAATAATAATAATAATAATAATAATTTATTTAACCTGGCTGAGTTAAGGCCATACGGCCTTCTCTAACACTCAACCAGGAGTAAAACTGCGTTACAAAAAACACTACAAATTTACAAAGTACACTACAATTTTACACATAAAACTGAATAAGATAATAATAAAATGTAAACAACAAGTAAGTAGAAATCAGACATAATATATAACATACAGAAAGAAAGGAAAAAGCATAATAAAATGTGAACAGCAGGTCAAAATAAATTAGACATACAAAGTATAAAAAAGACAATTATTGGTAATAATAATAATAATAATAATGGTAAAAAAATAATAATAATATTAATAATAGGTCTAATACTAATAGTAGACTAGTAATAAAATACTGCAGTACAAAGCATACAATGAATACAATATTTTCAAGTACACACAGTAAGGAAAATTATGATTATATATAGCTCAACTTATCACATTATAGATATACCATTATCGGAAAATATGAAAACAAAAATATAAAATAAGTTAAATATCACTAGAAAATAAAAACAATGTGAATAAATGGAAACATACAATACAACACTTGTCATATTTTATACTGTTTCTGAAATGAAGACAGGAAATGCATTCTTGGTACGTAATGCGATATCACTTCCCCCACGCAATCCCTCCTCCCCCCCCCTCACCTTATAGGAAGAAATTTGTCGCCAACGGAATTTAATGTAATTATATCCCATAAAGTCACACAACATTATTTCCAAAAATAAATGGACGTAATACAAATTTTATGCCACTTAGGGAACTAACATGCAGAAGTGGGGTGACATCAAACTGTAGCATAAAAAAGTTAAAATGGCGGCATTCTAATCTCTCACTTACTGTCCAAATTTCATGAGAGGATCCCTGCGAGGGGAGTACGGTCCTTGCGGGGTAAGGGGAGAGAGTAAGCCAGTAACTCGGCGTCCTTGAAGAAACAGGTGCATGGGAGTGATGTCATTGGCCGGCAGGGACAAGCAAGACCCAGTCAATGGGCGGCCGGTTCCGTGTTGGGGGTAGGTTATAAGAGTGGGGGAAAAACTCACATTCCTTGCTGGGATCTTCTCGTGAAATGTCAACTGTATATTACCAGATATTTCACAACACCTTTAAATTACAAATCTCAAAGTTTCCCGTCAGTATGTATGCACAAAAATTAATAAAATTAGCCTAGAGAAATATACACTAACACTCACTGAGATGAAGTTTTTAAGATAGAATATACAACGCTTTGTGACACGATATTAATTTAAGGAATTTGTTACGGACGCCATTTTAAGTTTCTACTAACGGAAGACGCAGTTAAAGACGCCATTTTTGTTGTGTTGAAACAGTAGAGCACAAACTATTCAATTAAATATTTGCCAAATTCGCATTATTCTTAAATTTAGCAAATATTTTATAATACTGTTAAGATTTTCACACGCAGAATAAGTAGGCCTAAGTGCAACACATAGGCCTACAGTATTTAATCACTTGAGCTCGTACTGTCCGCATTTCACGAGAAGATCCGAGCAAGGAATGCGAGTTTTTCCCCCACTATTATAACCTACCCCGCAACACGGAACCGGCCGGCCATTGACTGAGTCTTGTTTGTCCCAGCCGGCCAATGACATCACCCCCATCCACCTGCTCCTTCAATAACGCCGAGTTACTGGTTTACTCTTTCCTCTTACCCCGCAAGGACCATACTCCCCTCGCAGGGATCCTCTCGTGAAATTTGGACAGTACAACATTCTCTATAGCCTATAACATATTTGTAATTGTAAAGTTTCACACGAAGACTATATAATACACGCACACTAAAACACACGATTTAGTATTTCCATCTAGTTAAATCACATAGAGCAACGTCACAGCAATGGATTTATGTAGACTATATTTTACTTTAGGCCTATAGGGTTATTTTACGACGCTGTATCAACGTCTAGGTTATTTAGCATCTGAATGAAATGAAGGCGATAATGCCGGTGAAATGAGTCCGGGGTCCAGCACCGAAAGTTACCCAGCATTTGCTCGTTGAGGGAAAACCCTGGAAAAAACCTAAACCAGGTAACTTGCCCAGACCGAGATTCGAACCCGGGTCACCTGGTTTCGCGGCCAGACGCGCTGACCGTTACTCCACAGGTGTGGACTGTAGGCTATATCCTGAAAAATTTTAATCGTGATGCGATAATAAATTTGAGACAAAGAACTAACCATGGTTACGAATTTATGAAGATGATGATTCCTAAAAGAACAATAATAATAATTTAAGCAAAATTTGCGTACTGACGTACAAAGGTAATAAAAGAATAGCGAATTATGACGAAAATCCTTTCACACACCCTATTTATTTTGATGCAGTGCGACAATCCGGACGCTGACAATCAGGATTCCGCAAACCCAATCACTAGTTGAAAGGAAACTTGTCCCTAATTAATGTGTTTAGCATCGCCCGGAGAGAAAATGTTCTTGGGAGGCGTCACTCAGCAATATGTCAGACACGTTACCGACCCGCATTGCCACAAAATTATGAAGTTATGATGTGGGAGTATTTACTTTGTAATATTCTAAAGCAAAATTACACGTATACAAAGAATATAACTGTAATGTTGCAACACGTACGATAAAATATGTGCGGTAATTAATTTTCTGACTAGAGACAAAATGGCGTCTGGGTGTGGCCGCGTAGCTATCGCGATATATCTGCATATTCACGACTAACCACATGAAATATAATGTTAATTATATTTTACACCCCGGAACCTTCTTGTCTTGTAACAAATTTGGATTCATTAATGAGGTAACCTATACCCTATACTGTTTTCGCTGTAAGAAAAATCCTAATGTAAACATAAGCACGTTGCTGTCATACCCGTGATTGGCTCCCAGTCGAAAAACTCCCATTACGCAGAAAAATATAGTTCGTATTAGGAAACCGCAATCTTGTATTATTTGAAAATTAAAAATTGAATTCTAGTTGTTAAATACGACGAAACATTTAACTTCACTCATATGTAAAACGCTATGTAAAAGAAAAGCTACTTTTACATTTTGTTATGTACTATGAACGCGGATGAATACCAACAGTAATACCGAGGTAGTCTGTTCTTGTAATAAGCTGGCGTCACTTGAGGTCGTAGTTGTTCACGTATGGACATGGTACTGAAGTATGGCTTCTGCATCCTCAACTGACCATTGTGAAGACATAAGACTTAAAAATAATTTAATTACAGTAATTATAAAGTAAATGTTTCCTAAGCAATCAAATGCATAGTAGTGAGGTTAGACCTACTTGACAAGTAACGGGAAATGTTTAACATGAAACAGACTGTACAACAGTAGGCGGGAACATGTACTGAGAATCTATGGCGCCAAACAGCGGCCAATGAAGCCTCACTTTAGTCACGTGCTATTGTTTACATTAGGATTTTTCTTACAGCGAAAAGATTATAGATCATATATTATGTAACAGATAACTCAGCGCTATGTTAAAATCGGCAGCACTTTGAAGAGAACAACCGCCAGGATCGCCACACGCCCGCCATAAACGATCACGAGATGGCAGTACAGTCGCTAATGCAATTCAAATGGGAATTATGACGTGACTCCTTATGTAACAACTAGATGGCAGCGTAGTAAACCTGCCAAAACCTATAAGGCCGATCTATCTAGGTATATATGATCTAGGCTTATACTTTAATTAATGAAAATAAATAAATAAATACTGACGGCAAACATATTATGCAATGAGGTATAAAAATTTTGATCAGTTGCCACGTAGGCTAACTTATTCTTAGTGCATCATGGGTAGCCACGTCATTCGACATCACTCCTCTCACGCAATCCCTTTTTCCAATACGAAGAAATTTGTCGCCAACAGAAGTTAATGGACGATATCACATAAAGTCAGTCAATATTATTTCCAAAAATAAATGAACGTGATGAAAACTATACGTGAGGTGACATCAATCTGTACAGTAAAAAAATTTAAAATGGCGGCATTCTAATTTCTCATGTTACTTTAAATTACCAGATATTTCACAACACCTGTAAATTACACATCTCACAGTTTCCTGTCACTATTTATGCAAAAAAATTAATTACCCTAGAGAAATATTCACTAACATTCACAGAGATGAAGTTCTTAAGGTAGCATATACAACGCTTCGTGTCACGATATTATTTTAAGAAATTTGTTACGGACGCCATTTTAAGATTCTCCTAACGCAAGGCGCAGCTAAAGACGCCATTTTTGTTGTGTTGTACGCCTACAGTATTTAATCACTTTTACTCGTAATAACACTCTGTATAAACCATTGTAATTGTTGTAAAGTTTCACACGGAGAATATAGGCCTAACACACGCTAACTAAAACACACACGATTTAGTACCGCCATCTGCTTAAATAACAGAGAGCAACGTCACGGCATTGGATTTACGTAAGTTACAACTAGAAAGATTTTAATCAGACGAAAACTAAGGAAGGTTACGGATTTATTAAGCAGATGATGCGTAACAGAACAAAAATAATAATTTAAGCAAAATATGCGTACAGACATAGGCCTAGGCCTACAAAGATAATAAGCTTATAAGAACAGCCAGTTACAACGAAAATGTTTTCATACATTCTGCCTACCTTGAAGCAATATAGCAGTAGCATGGATCTGCGGACGCCGACAATCAGAATTCCACAAACACATTCACTAATTGAAAGGAAACTTGTCACTAATTAATGCCTTAACACCGCACGGAGGTACCCGTGTTGTAGCAATAACCTGAGTAGCAAAGAGACTGTCGAAATCTAGCTCGGAGTCCTTCGTTAACTCCCAACGTAATGCCCGGTAACAACGCCAGACCATGGATAAATATATAATAGGATGCGAAACTTAATGAGTTTCCCGTAACACATACTAGAGGCGCTGTTGTAGAAATTGATCTTGCTGCCATCTATTCCTGGGAGGGGCGTTATTACATCTAGCAGCGCACCAAGTAGCGAAAAGAGTAATTACTCCATGCATTTAGCAGCGCACCTGGTGATGAAAATGTTAAACTGTGCAGAAAGTATTCCCTCCCACCCTCATCGATATTCAAAACTAACACAATTTAAAATAAAACATTTACAGTTTTATTCCTCACAGCATATTCCACTGAAAATTCTTACCGGAGCCAACAGGAAGATAAAAGAGACGATGTGTTTCACATTACCCGATTAAAATATAACCAGACAGAGACAAAAAATAAAGCAAAAGGTTAGATAATTGGGATTGTATTCTTTGGGTATTTATTGTACAGCACAATGGAAAAGTCTGCAAGAACTACTTAGATAGTTCAATTTATTATATTACTATTATTTTACAATACATTCAACAACACTATTTTTACAACGTCCATAAACATCACTGTTTAACATACACTGCTTATACACACACGTATCACTTTATGTTCACTTATTAGCAAGTTTCAGTCCGCCATCTCGCTCCTCCTCGACTCTCCCGTACAGCAATATCTCGAACGGATAAATAGAGAACTCTGAGTAATGTACCCAACACGTAGTTCTAATGTTCACCACCTACGACGTTGGGCGCTGATCACCTTATTTCAGACCCCCAAATCCAGATGGTGCTGACCGCAGTTTCGCATCCTATTATATATTTATCCATGGCCAGACTATGAGATCATTCCGCGGGCAAGTACAGTGTGGTTGCATAAGCGTCAGGGGCAAGAAACCTCATTGGCTGCAACCCGCCTCATCTGATTTACCATAACCGTCGTCAGGGGGCAGAGAGTCGTCCAAATGAAGCAGCGTCATGTCAGAATATTACGCAATCTTTAAATATGGCCGACACAATGTTCTTTCTTAGGCTATAGTATTATTGGGCGTTGTCTGATAAATGTTAAAACAAACATTTTTTGCGATTCTAAACAATGTTTTTAACGGTAGAAATTACAACATTAGATTATGAAATTTATGCGTTTCTCGACCTAGTTTGCTTACAAGTTAAAGCCGAATTTGGGATTTTTGACATACATCGATCGTCTATTTCAAAAGTGCGAAAACTCAAAACTTGCCATTTTTTAGTTATTTATACTACTGAAAGCCCCTTTCGGAGCTCTTCCCGATTCAATATTGAGATAAGTCATATTTACAACCAAAAATAAAAAAAAAACTAAATAAACTGCTTTAGAAGTAATTATAAGTTAACTATGGACTTTTTTAATTCATTATTACTACATTTTGAAATCTATTAATAATGAACTGGAAGATTGTGATATACACGTTACGAAGGATAGAATACGCACCGTGATTCATTTCCTGACTAGCGACAAAATGGCGTCAGGGTGGGGCAGCGTAGCTACCGTTGATAGACCTACGTGTTCACCACTAGCCACATGAAATACAACAAAAATTATATTTTACGCCGCTTTACCTACCACTCTTGCAACGAAATTAAGTAATTAATAAACGAAAACAAAGAAATAAATAAATGCTGACGGTAAACATATTTCATAGGCTATAAAAACTGTGGACAGTTGCCAGGTAACTTACATATTCGTTACACAAACTGCTGTGCATCATGGGTAGCCACGTCATGCCACATCACTTCCACCACGCATTCCCTGCTCCCTTGCCCTATACGAAAAACTATGTGGTCTACGGAAGTTAATGGACGATATCACATAAAGTCACACAATATTACTGTATTTCCGAAAGTAAATTAACTTAATACAAATTACTTCGCTTAGAGAAATAACGGGCGGAAATGAAGAGACTTCAGACTGTAGCCTTAAAACCCGTTAAAATTCATTCATTCATTCATTTATTTTATTCCATAGATCTTACATGAGCAATGAAGCTTTAAGATGTGGAACATGTCAACATTTTACAATATTACAATTACAATTTTTACAAATTTTTATAGTTTTACAATTTAGTAATTTTCTACAATTTTTACAATGTTGTACAATTTTTTTTTTTTTTACATTTTGGCGAGATGTAGTGAGATGAAATGAGGTCCGAGGATTCGCCAAAATATTACCCGGCATTTGCCTTTTCGGTGGGGGAAACCTCGGAAAAACCCAACCAGGCAGTCTAATTTCCCCTTTTTGTTTTATATTACAAGATATTTCACAACACCTGTAAATTACAAATCTCAGTCTCCTATCACTGTTTACGCACAAAAATTAATTATTCTACAGTAATATTCATTACCACTCACTGAGACGAAGTTTTTAAGATAGCATATACAAGACTTCCTGACAAGATATTAATTTAAGAAATTTGTTACGGACGCCATTTTAAGATTCTGTTAACGAAGGCGCAGCTAAAGACGCCATTTTTGTTGTGTTGTAGGCCTACAGTATTTAATCACTTGAACTCGTAATAACAATCTGTATAACACATTGTAATTGTTGTAAAATTTCACACGGAGAATATAGGCCTAACACACGCACACTAATACACACACGATTTAGTACCTCCGTCTGCTTAAATCACAAAGAGCAACGTCACGGCATTGGATTTACGTAAGTTACAACTAGAAAGACTTTAATGAGACGAAAACTAACGAAGGTTATTACGAATTTGTTAAGCAGATGATGCGTAATAGAACAACAACAATAATAATAATAATAATAATAATAATAATAATAATAATTTAAGCAAAATATGCGAACTGACATAGGCCTACAAAGATAATAAGCTTATAAGAACAGCGACTTTATAACGAAAATGTTTTCACACATTCTGCCTACCTTGATGCAGTATAGCAATACCATGGATCTGCGGACACCGACAACCAGGATCCCACAAACACATTCACTAGTTGAAAGGAAACTTGTCACTAATTAACGCCTTAACACCGACCGGAGGAACCCGTGTTGTAGCAATAACCTCAGTAGCAAAGACACCGTCGAAATCTAACTCCGACTTCTTCGATATCTCCCAACGTAATGCGCGGTAACAACGCCAGACTATGAGATCATTCCGCGGGCAAGTACAGCGTGGTTGCATAGGCGTCAGGAGCAAGAAACCTCATTGGCTGCAACCCGCCTCATCTGATTTACCATAACCGTCGTTAGGGGGCAGAGAGTCGTCCAAATGATGCAGGGTCATGTCAGAATATTACGCAATCTTTAAATATGGCCGACACAATGTTCTTTCTGTGGCTATAGTATTATTGGGCGTTGTCTGATAAATTTTAAAACAAATATTTGTTGCGATTCTAACGAATGTTTTTAACGGTAGAAATTACTATATTAGACATGAAATTTATGCGTTACTCCACCTATTTTGCTTAGAATTTAAAGTCGAATTTGGGGTTTTTGACACACATGTTGGTACTTAGTATTATTAAATGTAATAACACATCAACATTCTTTCCATCAGCAAGTTCATAATCCTTAAATTGACGCGATTCCTAAGGAAAATGTATTCTGGATAACGAATATTAACTACGTCATAAATGCAGAGCTGCTATGCTTGCCCCGTGCAACATAAGCATTTAAGGTCACTAACGGTGGGAATTTGTTAATTACAAAACCAATTTGTTGCTAACATAATAATATGAATTGATTTCAGAAAAAGGAAATTGAGGAAAATTACAAGCAAAAATAAATGTAACTGCAATGTTACAACACGAAGGATAGAATATGCACCATAATTCAATTCCTGAATAGCGACAAAATGGCGTCTGGGTGGGGCCACCGTTGACAGGCCTACGTGTTCACCACTAACCACATGAAATACAACAAATATATTTTACGCCGCTTTACCTACTACTCTTGGAACAAAATTAATTAATTGATTAACGAAAAGAAATAAATAAATACTGACGGTAAACATAGGCCTATTCGATAGGCTATAAAAATTGTGAATAGGTAACTTACATAGTCGATACGCAAACTGCTGTGCATCATGGGTAGCCACGTCATGCCACATCACTCTATCCACGCATTCCCTTCCCCTTGCCCTATACGAAAGAATGTGTGGTCTACCGAATTTAATGGACGATATCACATAATGTCACACAATATTACTGTATTTCCAAAGTAAATGAACTGAAGTTAATACAAATTTTACTCCGCTTTGCAAACTAACGGGCGGAAATGAAGAGGCATCAAACTGTAGTCTAAAATCCCGTTAAAATGGCGGCAGTCTAATTTCTCATGTTGTCTTTTATTGCCAGATATTTCAAAACACTTGTAAATTACAAATCTCACAGCTTCCTGTCACTGTTTACGCACAAAAATTAATTATCCTATAGTAATATTCACTAACACTTACTGAGACGAAGTTTTTAAGATAGCAAATGGGCCTACAACACTTCCTGATGGAATAATAACTGAAGGAATTTGTTACGGACGCCATTTCAAAATTTTACTAGGGTGTACATACTGAAAGCGCAGCTTAAGACGCCAATTTGTTGCATTGAAACAGTAAAACATAAATAAACTGTTCAATTAAATATTTTCCCGAATTTAATTATTCTTAAATTTACCTAATATTTTCTAACACTTTTAAGATATTCGCACGCAGAATACATAAGTGCAAACATAGTATACAGAGGTGTGAAAATTATTAGAATAATCTTAATTTTAAAGGCTTTTTAATAGTTCCTTCACAAATATTAATTGAATTGATGAATATTGGTATATATTACTATACTGATGTAGGATCTATTTACTACTAACAATGCCGGAAAGCATTATTGTACATTGGTATTTTTCTTATTTTACAATTGTTATAGGAATTCAGAAATTATTATATTATGTTGGCGGAATTGGAAACATAAAAAATTAAATGCACAAAACAGATGTATATGTTCATTTGAACCTTCACAACAATGTAAACGCAAAGGACAATTTGTTTAAAGCATTTCTTAATAATTATTTTTTTATGTTTCCAATTCCGCCAACGTAATATAATCATTTCTGAATTCCCATAACAATTGTAAAATAAGAAAAATATCAATGTACAACAATGCTTTCCGGCATTGTTAGTAGTAAATAGATCCTACATCAGTATAGTAATATATACCAATATTCATCAATTCAATTAATATTTGTGAAGGAACTATTAAAAAACCTTTAAAATTAAGATTATTCTAATAATTTTCACACGTCTGTATTATCACTTGAAATCGTAATAACAGTCTTCATACAGACCTAACACATTGTAATTGTAAAATTTCACACAAAGAATGTAACAAATGCACACTAAAACAGACACTAGTTAATACAGAAATAGGCATCAATCTGAATATTAGCAAAATATAGTAGCCTACAAGGTAATAAGGTAGCGTGAACTTATTTAAGCAAAGTAACATGCAAGAGGTGCAACATTATCGAATTTTCTGGCAGTTTTAAACATGACTCACCTATGTAATGAGTTGTAAGAATAAGCTGAAAGTTAGTCTACTGGATACCGTCTTCACAGTCTTGAATTCACACTAGAGTTACTGTCCATAGGCCTATACTTTGCACTTAGTTACGCCATACGTCAGCACTTTCGTAGCTCTGGCCCCGGAAGTCTTTGAAATTGTCACGATTGGAATGCCCGGCAGCGAAATTAAAATAGAAAATATTATTTTTTATTTATCCAAAGAAAAAAATTTGTTCACAGTTTATAGAAACCTGAATTAGTTTGTAGGATGTAGGGCGATAATCACACACAACGCCTTTGGTAACGCAACAGTCTCTTGTGGCGAAAGACAAAGAGAAGTTGTGCCAACTTGATTGTTGAAGACCCAGTATAAAACAGTGCATACACAAGTGGCTGAATTTGTACGTCTTATATTATCTACGTGAAATAAAATTATTTTCTCGCTCTGAAGTTTAAAATAACCATTTAATTTATATTAACACATGGCTCATTAATTTTACCAGCTGAATTGACATGTAAATACAGTGCCTATACGTGCAAAACCGCTGAATTGGTAGCACTGACTTGATGGAACGAGTGAATACCCGATTTACCACACCCAATGTGCCATGTCACAAATATGAAAGCAATATGGCGACCAGAAATCGTTAATTTTGATTAAAATTGAAATAGAAATTTATGTCTACCTATTATATCAGAAAGAAATAACAATAGAAATCAAAAGACGAAAGTGGAATCGGATAGGGCACACAATCAGGAAATAAGATGGAGCAGTAGAAATAATGGCTTTGGATTGGAACCCCCAGGGTAGTACAACAAGAGGAAGGCCAAAAAATACATGGAAGAGAACAGTTTTGGAGGAAATTGCTAGGGAGGGGAAAACATGGAGCGAAGTGAAGAATTTAGCTACAAATAGGGTCCGATGGAGGCACTTTGTGAATGCCCTATGCTCCTCATGAGGAGATACAGGAGTTTGATTTGATTGATTTTTATTATCAACGTGAAAGGAAATTATTTTCTCGCTCTGAAGTTTAAAATAACCATTTAATTTATATTAACACACGGCTCATTAATTTTACCAGCTGAATTAACATGTAAATACAGTGCCTATACGTGCATAACCACTGAATTTGTAACACTGACTTGATAGAAAAAGTGAATACCAGATTTAGGCTACCACACCCATCGTGACATGTCACAAATATGAAAGCGAACAGGAATCGTCAATTTTGATTAAAATTGAAATAGAAATTTTTATCTACTTATTATCAACGTGAAAGGAAATTATTTTCTCGCTCTGAAGCTTAAAATAATCACTAAATTTATATTAACACATAGCTCATCAATTTTACCAGCTGAATCAACATGGAAATACAGATTTACCACACCCAACGTGCCACATCACAAATATGAAAGCAATATGGCGACCAGAAATCGTCAATTCTGATTAAAATTGAAATAGAAATTTTTGCCTACTTATTATCAACGTGAAAGGAAATTATTTTATCGCTCTGAAGCTTAAAATAACCATTAAATTTATATTAACACATAGCTCATCAATTTTACCCGTTGAATTAACATGGAAATACAGATTTACCACACCCAACGTGCCACGTCACAAATATGAAAGCAATATGGCGACCAGAAATCGTCCATTTTAATTAAAATTGAAATAGAAATTTTTGCCTACTTATTATCAACGTGAAAGGAAATTATTTTCTCGCTGTGAAGCTTAAAATAACCACTAAATTTATATTAACACATAGCTCATCAATTTTACCAGCTGAATTAATATGGAAATATAGATATAGCCCTACGTGCAAAACCGCTGAATTGGTATCACTAACTTGATAGAAAAAGTGAATACCCGATTTAGGCTACCACACCCAACATGCCACGTCACGAATATGAAAGCAATATGGCGACCAGAGATCGTTAATTTTGATTAAAATTGAAATAGATATTTATGTCTACTTATTATCAACGTGAAAGGAAATTATTTTCTCGATCTGAAGCTTAAAGTAACCATAGCTCATCAATTTTACCCGCTGAATTAACTTGGAAGTACAGATATAGGCCTACGTCCAAAGCCGCGGAATTGGTAGAACCGACATGATAGAACAAGTGAATACCCGATTTACCACACCCAACGTGCCACGTCGCAAATACGAAAGGATTATGGCGACCAGATATCGTTGATTTTGATTAAAATTTAAATAGAAATTTATTTAATTTTATAAAATTCAGAAGATACTGTACAAGTAAACGAGTTAATTTAGAAAAGCATTATTAAGCAAAGGAAGTATCGTGCAAAACTAATGCAAAAACATGCGAATTGGTATAAAGTATCACAAGACTTACATTCATTCACAAGTTGAGAAGTTTGCAGATCCTTCTGGAATCGTCAATTCTTGCTGCACCTTCTATCACTAATTAAAAGTAAACGTTCAATCCATTATCACTTCTTCTGTTCAGGGGACGCGACTAGAATGACGCCACTTCGCCACTTCGCCACTTCCGATCGGTTTAGTCTTGGCCCGAAAATCACAAACTTAAAATAAGCTTTCAAAATTTGCACATTTTAAAGCACTCACGATTAGCTAGCCTATATGAAAGCGAAGTCTGCTACAATAAGCAGGAAAAGATAAAGGCTAACAAGCTTCAGATCGCTCAGCGGACGATACCACTTGTTGTTCCTTCGACGACTCCAGGCAAAAGAGGACGTGAAGCTACGATGTTACCACCGCCCCGAGTTTCATGCGAAGCGGGATGGACTATACTGCAGGGGCGGTGGACTTAACGCCCCTCGATGCCCCGTGGCTGCCCTAGGTTCGGAGGAGCAGAGCCGAGCCATTGCTGAGAGGGTTGCATGCTTACAAGGAGTATAGTGAGCCAGTGAGGTATGAGCCTTCTCTCTGAAAGAAATACTTCAACGTACAGCAGATGGCACAATGTTGGTGAAAAAGAAATCCAAAGATGAGAATGGTGATGTTGTTAATTGGCTCAAAGTAAAGTCTTTCAATTAAACGAAAGAAACATCTTGGGTTCTGCAATATAAGTGTGGCTAGTCTGATGAATAGGGTAAGGTTGCCTATATCGCACCACTTTAGAATTTATCATTTTTATTGAACAATACAGTTTTTATTTTCCCCATTCCTTTACAGAGATACATTCCCAGAACATTTACCTTTGATGTAAAAAAGAATCCTTGAATTTGATTTAATATGTTTTAATTAAAATGACATTTTCGGAACACATGTCAGTGGTGCCATTTAGGCAACTAGTTTCCTAAATAGCACCTGCGGTTTCTTAAATCGCACCTCTTTAACTGCAGGGAACAGGATGAAGGAAAGCTTTTAATATTGAACATATTGAAGAGTAGGCCTATTTGAATGAATAATGTAATAAATGCAAATTACAAGTTTATTGAAATTGATGAAAGAGAGTAACGCATCTTCAAATGAAATTGAAAAATAGAGCGTAAATTACGTAACATTTAAACTTTCTGAATGCGTTTTATATTGTTATACATTTGCCATGTGCTTCACCAGGCAGTTCAGACTGTAAACTGCGTCACCTTTTCCCCACAATTATCTCGAAGCCACCTAATAACTGCTTCATGATATAGCTGTCTGAAATGATTTGAAGATAGAGATATCTAAAGGCTGGGCCTATGAGTATTATGACGAGGAAGCTGAAACAGGAGCACACCATTTTCCCGAGATAATCTAGCTTCTAATTTTTGGAATGGTTCGTATAGGTGGACATACAGAAGCAGCACTTTTTTCTATGGCAGGTTTGAGTGGCAAATAAAATGTTTGAGCTATTCGACAAATAGTTCACTGTTGATGTAACCTGACTCACAACAAACAAATAACGATCCTGGAGGAGCACCAGCTGATAATGAAGGATGCACTGTTTGACGTTTAAAAATTATCACAGGTGGCACAAAATACCTGGTGCGCTTGTACAACACACACTTGTTGTATTAACGCCCTTTTCACCACTTAATATTGCACCCATCTGATGCATTCCAAGTTCAGTTAAAATTTTAGGGCCTTCTTTTGTACGGTTAGAATTTCTACAGTTGCTCATATCGCACCGGTGCGAATTAGGCACCTACAAAGTGGTGCGAATTGAGAAACTACGCCATAAGTTATTATTTCCTTCAGTCTAGCTTATAATCACCACATGTTCGAAAATCCTACTAAGTTAAATGTTCTTTAATACCTCTTTAAACGAATAACGTCTTAAGATTATGGATTCCTTTGCATACAAATCCGTTATTTAGTTACAAAATGTTAGCTAAATATACATCCACCAGAGCGATTATATTAGATACACTATCACCACGCTGCTGACACAAAGAAGTGGCAGAAATCAAGTGACATGGTGGAAGTTCATATGGTAGATAGTAACAATACCACAAGATGCCACACTACTAACTTATAGTAATTTGTTTTAAACTAGCAGAGGTGCGATTTAGGAAGCGGTGCGATTTATGCTAGTCTACTCTACCCTATAGAGCAATCAAAATTCGTGAAGAGACACGATCATTTGTTTGTCCAAAACAAGTGCTAGTAGAATACTCAAATTCATTACCAATAAGCTCAGAAAAAAATAATCTTCTAAAAGTCTCTCGTGCATGTATCATTTCTGGATATTTGGCTGGTAAAACACTCTGCTAACATGTGACACTGCAGTTGACAAGGTTCCAGTACCTGCTGTGGATGAGAGGGAAAATGATAGGCCTAAGTGATGATTCTAAAGATGACTCTTAGGGAGCTTGTGATTTAGCCTCTAAAAAAAGATCGAACATTTAACGCACTCTTTATATCATGAAATTCGAAATCTGTGCATACATAGTTTCATTTAATTCAGCCCTAGCTATGTTAAAACCATCATTCAATCTGCGAAATATGTTAATATGTAGCCTAATACAGGCATTATTTAACAAGGAGGAGTAGCCTAAATGAGTTTAAATGCAAAACCAGATTTTTCATAAACTTCCAAACTTTCAAGTTGATTTATCTCAATACTATCTTTTTGGACTTAATACCTTTTCCTTGTAACCTCACGATATGTGGATGTTACATTTTATGACACATAGGAAGAATTCAAGAATTACAACAATTGGTTATTACAAAATAATACAACAAAATAAAATTGCCCTTTTTTTCTGTAGTTAAGAAGACAATCTTTGATTTCTTTCCCTTTCAACTAATTATATCAGGGAGAATTGTTTGAGCAGAATGAATGCGTAACACTGCTTCCAACGCAATATCGAACAACCATAACAATTAACTTGCTTGTCAATGCGTGGATAAGCGGGAACTCTTGTTGTTCCAAGTTCTTATAAAACGCAACGAGGCTGCCTGGAATATTGTAATATCCATCTTTCAAAATTGTGTGACACTGAAGTCTTATCACTTCTTTTTGGAATTTGAGCTAAGTATGAGCTAAGTATGAGTCAGCCAGAAAATCTATCCTACCTTAGAGCAGCAGCCTCAACTGGCTCTCATTTGAAATTTAGATGAAACGGGATTTTCATTGGTTACGAAACTAACAAAATTGTGTCCCCAAAAGGAGCAAAGTCTGCCTACGTTCAAACGATGAGAGAGAAAGGAGAAGCAACAATTGCCTAGCCAGCTTAAGCGGATTCGAATTAGGCTTAAATAGTTCTCATAATGTATTTTTTCTGTATTTGGCATAATGTTTAATGCAGCTATGTGTTAGATAAATTTATTAATTTACAATATTAATATGCAAGATTTTTCCTACAAATTAAGCTTTCAGGAATAACTCCCTGTAAAGTTAATTTGAATAATTTCGAGGGAAAAATTGTTCCGGGGCCGGGTATCGAACCCGGGACCTTTGGTTAAAAGTACCAACGCTCTCCCACTGAGCTCCCGGGTAGCTCAGTGGGAGAGCGTTGGTACTTTTAACCAAAGGTCCCGGGTTCGATACCCGGCCCCGGAACAATTTTTCCCTCGAAATTATTCAAGATTTTTCCTGTTATTAATGTTAATAATTCAAGCTGAGTTGTTTTATATTTATTGCCTAGTTTGTTAATGTGTGTTCAGTTCATGTGTGTAAACATATACTGATGTTTAGATTACATTAAAAACATGTTTTGAGCTAAAAAGAGTATTCTTGAAAATTACTGCGAAATTGCCCGAGCAGTACTGCGAAGTTACACGAGTTCCTGAAACACACACATATGATCTCATGTTTTAGATGGTGCTATTTCCCTGTTGAGATACACTTAAAAAATAAAATTTTTATACCAACCAATACAATTATGTCTAGTGATTAACTGCTGCATGAAGGATATTTTTTCAAGCATTTCTCGGTATAACTATAGACAGAAAACCTTAATACTGCGAAATTATCCGAGTTTTCCTTATGTTATGCAAATATTATTATTATTATTATTATTATTATTATTATTATTATTATTATTATTATTATTATTATTATTATTATTAGGCTATTACTTTCACTTACCTTGGCTATACACTATCATCTTATGATAAAGTAGATATTGCTGAAAAATATGTACATATAATAAAACAATGGGGATCATTAATAAAACCATGAAACCTTCACTAGTACAAAGACACGCAAGAATAGGCTTGTATAAAACCTTAGCACAGCCAGTAGGCCTATTAATCTATGGTAGCGAAGCGTGGACTGTGAAGAATAAAGATGTCAGGAGAATAACAGCAAGTGAGATGAGGTTCATGAGAGCAACAGCTGGATATACTCGCTGGGATCATAAAAAAATGAGGACATAATGCAAGAACTTCAAGTAGAACCCATTATGCAGTTCATTACCAAGTATCAACTTCAGTGGAAGGGTCATCTCGAACGAATGGATCGATGCAGAATACCAAAAGCACTGTTTCATTACCATCCGCAAGGCAAAAGATCTCTAGGTCGTCCGAAGAAGAGATGGATTGAAAATTCTAGTTTGAGACCGTAACAGGCCACTTGGCCTAATACTTGTTAGGAAGACGGCGATTATTATTATTATTATTATTATTATTATTATTATTATTGTTGTTGTTGTTGTTTACAAAATGTTAGGAAGACTTGCTGAAAAAGTTGCACCATAATAATTTACAGCATAATTATTAATATCCTTGAGAGGAAATGGCTTGAAACGTGTCGAAGACAAGGCTTGTTATATTAACATCTCAACCACGTAGCGCTATATTTCCAGGAATTACTATTTAGCCTAATGTGGACAGTGGAAAGTTGCCCCGAACCATTGAAACTGGATTTCATCCGGCATTAATGTTACGCGTGCTTTCATGTAGCGACAGAAAGGAAGTAGGCCTAATAGCAGTGTCCTACGCTGTCAACATGAAGAAGTCTTCCTATGACTTCATAGTAAACCTTCAGGTCACATGTTCCGTTCCCGACTGCACTTCAGAGATATGTAAAAAAAATTCTGCTACCTAAATATCAAATCGGTTTAAATAATTTCTCCTTCACTTAACCGTTACATCATATGAAACAGAAAGAATCTAAATACTCTCCGTCCGAGTGATTACGTCGTATCCCGGTTTCCCCCACCCATTCTGCTGTCTTCTGCAAAGCCTTAGTTTTTCTGAACCGACACACAGTATGCAAAATCGCTAATCTAGCTGGACAAAATTAATAACTTCTCTGGATTTCAATAGACTTCTATGACACTTTGTACAGATCTTATAGGTAGCATATATTTGTTCTGTACAAACTCTGATTATGTTTGAGTAAGAGGAACTACCCCTTTATAGGGAGTAATTTCAGACAAAATTAATAACCTCTCTCCTAACAGATTTTTATGAAACATTGTACGGTAGTTGCAGATAGCATATATTTCTTGTGTGCAAACTGTATTTACGGTTCCATAAGACGAACTACTATAGGGGAAGCATTTACACAAAATAAACTTCTCTCCTACTTACTTACTTACAAATGGTTTCTAAGGAACCCACAGGTTCATTGCCGCCCTCACATAAGCCCGCCATCAGTCCCTATCCTGTGCAAGATTAATCCAGTCTCTATCATCATATCCTACCTCCCTCAAATCCATTTTAATATTATCCTCCTATCTACGTCTCGGCCTTCCCAAAGGTCTTTTTCCCTCCGGTCTCCCAATTAACACTCTATATGCATTTCTGGATTCGCCCATGCATGCTACATGCCCTGCCCATCTCAGACGTCTGGATTTAATGTTCCTAAGTATGTCAGGTGAAGAAAACAACGCGTGCAGTTCTGGAGTGTGTAACTTTCTCCATTCTCCTGTAACTTCATCCCTCTTAGCCCCAAATATTTTCCTAAGAACCTTATTCTCAAACACCCTTAATCTCTGTTCCTCTCTCAAAGTGAGAGTCGAAGTTTCACAACCATACAGAACAACCAGTAATATAGGCCTAACTGTTTTATAAATTCTAACTTTCAGATTTTTGGCAGCAGACTAGATGACAAAAGCTTCTCAACTGAACAATAACACGCATTTCCCATATTTATTCTGCGTTTAATTTCCTCCCGAGTGTCATTTATATTTGTTACTGTTACTTCTCTCCTACTTAGCAGATTTTTATGAAACTTTCTACATGAGTTACAGGTAGCACGTATTTTTTTGTGAAAGTCTACAACCATTTATTATATCTGTATGCTACCCGCAGGCCTATTTTTTGTACAAAGTTTCATGAAAATAGGTATATTTCATAGAAGAGAAGTTATTAATTTTGTCTAAATTCTCCTCTTATAGAAACATAATCAAACTTCTTAAAAAATATATATATATGCTATCTCTAACTTCTGTATGTTTCACAAAAACCTGTAGCTAATAGCTACTAGCTATAATATCTATCTATAATCCGTAATATATTATACTGGCTCCTTATAATAATAATAATAATAATAATAATAATAATAATAATAATAATAATAATAACAATAATAATAATAATAATAATGTTTTATTTTCGCTGGCAGAGTTAAGGCCATAAGGCCTTCTCTTCCACTCAACCAGCCTTAACCCTTTCCAGCCCAATGATTCCATATGGCCTCATACACTTTACCTGCTCTGAGAATGCATGTAAAATGCCAAATGACTCCATATGTTATCATAGCCATATTCTTAGTTATTTTTAAGATAGCTGGCACCTCTGAAATCCCGAAACAAAACACTATCGGGCAGCGTTTCTCCTTCATGTCAAAATATTTTTTTTTTAATTTTCAATTTAATTTGGGCTGGAAAGGGTTAATCAATACAATACATATTTAAATGACAAATATTTACACTACACTTGAAAGGTTCTCCAGCTATATTCTTCAGTTAAGTTTTAAAGATTAGTAGACTACATATTTATTTAAATTTAGATAAACCTATAAGGTAAAGTAGTAACTTAGTTTATGAGCTAATTTAATTCAATCAATTATAATTAATTTAAGATTTGAGATAGCTAGTAAAATGATGAAAATTAATTTAATATAAGCTTACTAGGACTATGTTACAGGAGAAAAAAAAAGTGTATATATATATATATATATATATATATATACGACGTATGATGAACTTTTTAACGGTTTTCTTCTGATATTAACATTAAAACTCTTTGGTTCTGTTAATGACGTATAACAGCAGTATGACTGACAACAGCAGACGACACAGTGTTGCCAAGTTGAGCCTTAATAAAGCCGTAATTTTCTGTAGTAGACTAATGAATGTAGTGTTCTCTAACAGAATCGATAAAAATACATTTTAATGTAGTGCGTATATCAGAATATGCATTATGAAAGGTGACAATTTATTTGAGTGTGGAATGTTTTAGCGTTTGAATGTTGATGAAGGACATGATCGAGGATGAACATGAGCTAGACCTAAAAAAAACTGTAGGTAGGCCTACTCGTTTCACTGCTACTAGGCTATTACAACCCAAATTATAATTCTGTCCCCGTTCATTGCAGTTTTATTTTGGACAGATTTCTTTTATGAAGAATTTATGCATTATCAGTAGTTACCTGGGTCTATCACGATCACTGATCACTTAACAAGCACACATCCAAGACGACGATCATCACAAGAAAACATCACTACAACTGAATGTTGATAACGGTTACTTATAAATTCCGTAACAAATTTAATTGTTTATTTAAAATGTTAAACACTGGTCAACAATGATTTTGTTAAATGTACAATTTCTGCTGTTTCTTATGTAATATCAACTGCTGATTCCAAAAATGAAGTCAGAAATTTTCTACCACCTATCATTTTTTTATTTTATAAAAATTGCTATTTTTATTGCTATATACAGTCCTTGGCGGCCGGGTAGCTCAGTTGGTAGAGCAGCTGACTACAGGTTGGAAGGTCCGGGGTTCGATCACTGGTGGTGAGAGGATTTTTTCTCGTTGCCAAACTTTCAGAACGGCCCCGAGGTTCACTCAGCCTCCTATAAAATTGAGTACCGGGTCTTTCCCGGGGGTAAAAGGCCGTCAGAGCGTGGTGCCGACCACACCACCTCATTCTAGTGCCGAGGTCATGGAAAGCATGGGGCTCTACCTCCATGCCCCCCAAATGCCTTCATGGCATGTTACGGGGATACCTTTACCTTTTTTATATACAGTCCTTAACATGCTAATGGAAAGAAAACATTTTAAATATTTCATTTTATTGCTTTAACAATTGACCTGTAACTTTAGATCACTGTTGCCTGTGAAGTTAGAATTCATAAAAATGAATTTTATTTCTCGTAAGACTGCGAGAGGTATATTAATTCTTGAGTTGAGTTGAAACTTACCATCATGAAACAAGTTTCGTAACCCGTGTTTTCTTTGTCCTAATTTTAAGTGTGATAAAAGTATCTTATAAAGTGAAACATACCTCGAAATACTGTGTAAATCACAAACAATTTTTGTTACATTTGTGATTAGTTAATTTTGAAAGAATACAGGTGAATTTTACTACACTAGTTAAAAGAGCTTACGAGTGTTCTTTTGATTGCAAAATAGATGAGGACAGGAACTGGGTCCCTGAAATCTCTTGTGCTTCATGTAATTCTATTAGCCTAACCGGTTAGCTAAAAAGATCCCGTCAAGTGCCTTTTCCAGTTCCAATGATATGCCGGGAACCTAAGGTTCATTCAACAGACGGTTACTTTCTAGGAACCACAGATCAGAAGATTACAGAGAACTTGTCAGCGAGCTGATTCAGAACTATAACGTGATGGGGTGTCATTGTATCTCTCAAAATAACTTCTTAGATTTTCATCTATTTTTTTCTTTCCTCAAAACCTTTGGGTAGTGAGCGACGAACATGGGAAAACTTTTCATCAGGATTTTTCTGGAATAGAAAGGCGCTATCAGGAAATATTCTGTTAGACTACTGCTGGACATTTAAAAGATATGTTACTCAAGGGAAGTATAGCCTAATATCTATTTCACACACATATTAGATAAATAAATATGACTTTAGATAAAATGTTACAATGTATCAGTATTAGAAAAGTCTGAAATACATTTCATAGGCCTATAATAAAATTAGGCCTACTCAAAAACCTTTGGTGATAGAAAAACATTGAAAACAAATCTGAAATCACTACGGAAAATAATATAAGAATCACCCATTCTCTATCTTTTAACAAAAAATATGTTTAATTTCGTTGACCAGGGTAATTTAACTGTTTTAGGTAAAAATACAATCGAACAGTTACAATTCAGTAGACTGTTATTTCAGCTAGGTAAAACTCAGGACAGTTACTCTGTGATCGCAATAGTTGACAGATTTTAAAATAGCTGAAATATGCGTCATAGACAAAGCAGTGGAATCAGTGTTGCGTTATTGTCGGGATTCAACGATACTAACTGCAGGAGAGAAAGGGAGGGGGCATTGTCATTGTGACAACTGACACTCTCAATGGATTTAGAATAATTATTTATTTATTTTGGTTTATGTTCTTGTTCATTTTTCAACAGTAATCTCACTGGAGGTTTTGATTTATCTAGAGAAAATAAAAACTCGAGTGGGATTTAATTGACTGTTACACGATTAGAAGAAAGTAGAGATAAAGATTAGAAGTAACAAAGTATTCCAATACAATAAAATATTAATTGACTTACGAAAATATAACTGTCTTCAAGTGTATTATTGTACCATCTCAACATCACGCTAGATGGCAGTAGTGTTTTATGATTAGCTGTTTTCTTGTTATCAGTTGTGCCAACTATGGAATCTTCATTGAACTCTGTGGACGGTTACTAGTCAACAAGGCTTTGTTGATTCAGTTTGATTTTTATTAAAACATTTGCATTCCACTTCGATTTTCAATAAATCTTACTACTAAACAATCTCTGATACGTGACTATCCATAATATCATATAGCAGAAGCTATAACATAACCTAAATAATATAAACAAGTGGTAGAAAATGTTTAATTAGGGATGATGAAATAAACAAGAAAAGTTTTAATTAACGATGATGAAATAAAAAGTAAACATGAATAATTTTAAAAGAAACAATTGAAGCGTGCATTTCCAGAACGTTGTAAGTGCCAATTTGTAACGTTTACAGTAGGAGCAAAAATAGTTTTATACAGTACATATAACGTTGTAACTTGCACAACCTGAAAGTGCACTACTTTACTACTTGGAGCAGCACTTTCTTCATAACCTTTCGTAATATTGTCAAGCAGGGCACCTACAACTGATGTATGTGAAAAAATAGTTTCTCCCGGTTTCGGCACTTACAACGTTATGGAAATGCACGCTTCAATTATTGAAAGTACAATTTTCAAACTTGAATGTTTTAGTGGTTGGTGGTTCAGTTGATGTTATATTGGACGTGTGCGTAAAAGAAGTGAACTTGTTGATGTATATGGTGTATCCCTCAGGATTTCCGAATGGTGCTCTTCATTTATTTGTAAATAGGGTTTCAGGGAAGATGCATAGCTATGACCAGTGATCTTTATTAATTCTTGTTTTTGAATGCCAATGCGAGTCATATTTGAAAGTGCTGTGCATCGACTGGAGTGGTTTGTGATTTTCCGTTTTTTGACGTCCAGACCAGTGCATTTTGAAATGTTGGCAAACAAAGAAACAAATTATGCAAATCTAATCTTTTAGGTAAAGCTTCCTGTAAAGCAGATTTGAATAATTTCAAGGGAAAAATTGTTCCGGGGCCGGGTATCGATCCCGGGACCTCTGGTTGAACGTACCAGCGCTCTGCCACTGAGCTACCCGGGAACTCTACCCGACACAGTCTCAACTTTCCCCTTTATATCCACACAACTCGCGTGGGCTGACGAAACGCCAGAGACCCACATCGAGTGCACACAAACTCTGTGTGACTTGAAATTGTGGTTTTCTGTTAACGTACACAGTGACGTATATATTATGCAAATCTAATCTTTCAGGTAAAGCTTCCTGTAAAGCAGATTTGAATAATTTCAAGGGAAAAATTGTTCCGGGGCCGGGTATCGATCCCGGGACCTCTGGTTGAACGTACCAGCACTCTGCCACTGAGCTACCCGGGAACTCTACCCGACACACCCGGCCCCGGAACAATTTTTCCCTTGAAATTATTCAAAGAAACAAATGCTAGGGTAATGATAAAAATAAACAAATGCTAGGGTAATGATAAAAATAAACAAATGCTAGGGACGCGATAAAATTGTGCGATAAGCAGCCATGATTGGTTGAAAGACGTCCTTACGTACCGTTTAATTGGTAAAAAGTAGTGTGACGTAGTAAAAGTGTAATAGTCATACTAATCAAGCCTACTTTTAACACGAATCTCTTTTTGAATTATTTGGAGTGGCGAGGCTCTTCTGTTAATTTTTAGGGGGGACGTCCCTGGTTTATTAGTTGAGGGGGCAGAAAGTGTCTTGCCTCCCCCAAAACCAGCACCTATGTTCTGAATGTGTGGAGCAATGGTTTAATATATAAATATTTGTCTGTGATTTTCGAATTCGCGTCATTCTTACAGAAAGACAATTTTCATTTACAACAATTTAATTTGTAATTTTTTGTGAAATGCACATCATCCTGTAATGCTGGCCAGGAGGGAGTTTCTGGTGTGGAACGGGATAATGCTGGGGAATGAGCCACCAATGAGATAGAAGCAGGGAGCCGGCGTGATAGCTGAAAGCAAGCTATTGGCGCACAAGTTAGTAGTGGTGGGGGTAGATCTAAAGGGGAAGGAACAAGCCGTAAATAGAAGATTTTCTTAAATTTCTTTAAATTATATATTTCCTTCTCTATTAATGTATTAGCACAAGTTATACCCATACGGATATTCTCAAATTCATTCTCAGGATCAGCTGTGACGTTTTGTCTGTGCTTTACGCAACCGCTTTTGTGCGAGAAAGACGGAGTATTGAAAGGCAGGGATAGAAACCTCTGCGCATGCGTAGAACAACAATTCTTCCAGGCCGTCGCAATACCAGAAGCATCAGTTGTTTTTGTATCTGTGATAGGAACATAATTATATAAATTTGTATCAGATTCATAGGCTACTAAAACAAAATATAAGAGTAGCAGGAAATTCTACTTTTCTTTGACAGCCTAATTCAACTCATCTGCCGAAACCAACGCTAAACGTGCTCATTTTCGTTAAAAGTTACAGTGAGACATTCCCTTCCCGTTGTGACTTCATAGGGGCACATAAGTATCTCTAAAACTAGGTATAATCACAGTTTATTATAAGTATATAGTTGCGAAGCTCAACACTTAATAAATATGCATACATAGATAGTTGCTGACCACCAGGATCACTAGTATCGCCTCAGCACAGACCCTTTCCCGAGCAGACGATTAAGTATGTTCTGGTTTTCTATTTCAGTGTATGGAGGTCAGTAAAATATTATATTATAACTTTATTGCATATCATTGCTAAGTTTTATTTAGTGTAATGTGTCCATAAGTTCCGTTTACTTCTTATTGCATAATCTGTTGCAGAAATAATTACAAAACTGTGTTATTTTAATGTGAAGAGAATTTTACATGTTAACATAATCTATTCGCATCAACATTTTAAGTTTAGAATGGAAGCTATTTTGAGGTTTAATAAAACATAATTTATATTGTGATTTTAATTTAGCACATCTACCTTTCTTAATTGTAGACAGAAAATTTACCATACCACTCCTATGAAATTAGTGTACGTACGATTGTGTTACTTCGTCTCTTAGGTAGTAGATAAATACAATAATTCAAACGTAGCTCGATTGTAGTATTAAAATACAGACAAATTGAATGTGCGGAATATCATACATAACATAGGCCTAATGTTTAATTACAATCTATATATAATTGCGAATATAGGAATATAAGTTAAATATAGTAAACATAGCCTATAATTTCCATATGGCATAACATAACTTACATGTAGGCCTAATGGCAGGCCATTGGAGACCACTAAAATTAGACAGAAAGGGGCAACTCATACAGTAAACATAACCTATAAGTTCAACATATTTAAATATCCGTGCGGTGCAACTGAAAATTATTGAATCGTGTATAAATGAATGTACAAGAATTTCACGATATTTAATCGAAATAAAGGCAGGTATTACACATAAAAACAACGTAATTTTCACACCAAAAATAATATTACACCTTAACTCGCAAGTGAATTATGTTTGAAGTGTATCAAAATCATTGTTTTAAATTTTATTAATGCAATTACACTACATTTTAGAGAAATAGGCCTATATGTTACTCTTTATGCATTCCAACTAATTTTTATGGTTGAAACGCAACGTCGCCCTTCGTGATCGGGTTAAGCGAGTCACATGGTCTGCCTTACGGCCTGTAATAGATGACAATGGCAGTGACACAGTCTATTGTTCATACTATTCACAGCGCTCCAAGCGGCTAGCAACTATCGCGAGAAATGCAAAAAATCATCCCAAGCTTCGTAACTGTATATACTAAACTGTAGTATAATTGCCCGGCATTTTGGTTCTTTCGTTGCTGTTTGCATCTAACAGACGAGGACGTTAAGAATTTATGATGTAGTAGATCCTACGATATAATTAGTCAGTCAACCGCTCTGTAATTTTTATGATTGATAGCTCAATGTCTAAGGAAAGTTTGGAAAAAAAATTAAAAATATTTTTTTTTTGAAAAGTGAGAACTACCGTAATTTCGAAAATTGTTCCGAGGCAGGTTATCTATCTCGGGATTCTTCGCTTAGCGCTAGAATGTTCTACTGATTGAGCTACCCAGGAGCTATACACAACACCGTCACAATTCTTCCCTTTATATCCTCACAACTCAAATGGGCTGACCAGATGCCAGAAACTCAACTTTGAGTGCACACAATTCTCTGTGACTTAAATTGTGGCTTTCTGTTAACGCACATACAGTAACGAATATATTAAGCAAATCTGTGTGGATAGGCCTATAAAGGGAAGAATTGTGAGAGTATTGTGTATAGTTCCTGGGGTAGCTCAGTCGGTAGAGCATTCGTGCGCTAAGCGAAGTGTCCCGGGGATCGATATCCGGCCCCGGAACAATTTTTCCCTTGAAATTATTCAAACCTGCTTCACAGGGAGCTTCAACCTGAAAGCCAGATTTGCATAATTAGGCATATCTGTTCAAAATATACATTTACAATATCAGAAGTTGGTAAGCGACAAACTTTTTCTTTTTTTGCCTTAGATGAGGTTCGAAACGAGATAAGTGTTCACAAGGAATGGAAATTACTTTTAAAAGTGTTCGCTACTGAAAATCTTGACTGGAATTCTAGTTAAAGCGAATTAAACGAACGAGAGTTTTCGTTTGGCGGAAGACTCACGACTTAACTTTTTTACTTTTTTTGGCCAGACAAAGACAATAGAGTAATTCCATTGCAGTATTTAAGTAATATTATTCGAACATAGCCTACCTATTTTAAAATAGCCTACATCCTGATTATTTGACAGGAGTTCTCTCGAAAGAAGTATTTTTCTTTGTCATTTCCTTCGTTTGGAACTGCGTCTACCAAGGTCGGAATAAATTCAAACGATTCACTAATTGGAGTTCAGTCACTGGGCCTACTTATAGCATCTCAGTTGTGACAAACAGAGCGCAGGAAATTTACAATTCCTTTGTCGGAAGTTGCAGGTGGGCAGATGCGATAAGAAGTGTTCCAGGAAGCAGAATGTAGTTAGCGATCAGCCAAGAACAGCCGCTACGAAGTTCCGACTTCGCAATGCCTACTTGCCCACGCGCTCGACGCTAGGACCAAAGCTGCGGAGCCCCCGCTCTCTCTCTCTCTCTTTCTCTCTCTCGGTTACACCACAGTCTAGTAGGCTATATACAGCCACGAAGCTCAATACGTAGGGAATATGCATCCATGGACAGTTGCTAACCACTAGGTTCGCTACTATCGCCTCATCGCAGACAATGCGAAATAATACCGGCACAGTCTATTGTTTCTAGTACTCTCAACAACTCAAGCTTCGTGAATGTATACACTAGACTGTGGTTACACGCACCATTGCACTCTTATATACCTGTCTATATCTCTCATCTCTATAGCTTAATCACACGTTTGAATTAATTAGGATCGATCAGATAATTAGCCTATAATTTAAATATGTAATGACTCTAATGACCACACGTTTTAAATTACACTCTTTTGAAATCCAGGCACACACAAACGCCACCAGTTTTTAATTTGGAATACTTGCAATTTATTTTTAATTTATTCCGAAGCTATCAGATAATCAGCCTAGGCCTATATTTCAAACATTTACTAATCCTCACGAATTACTTAGCCTACTTACTTACTTACTTACTTACTTAGGCCTACTTACTTACTGTCCACACGTGTGAACTAACAGCGCATCTGGCCGCGAAACCAGGTGGCCCGGGTTCGATTCCCTGTTAGGGCAAGTTACCTGGTTGAGGTTTTTCCAGGAGTTCTCCCTCAACCCAATACGAGCAAATGCTGGGTAACTTTCGGTGCAGGACCCCGGACTCATTTCACCGGCATTATCAACTTCATCTGATTCAGACGCTAAATAACCTAAGATGTTGAAAAAGCGTCGTAAAATAACCTACTGAAATGAAATAAAAACTTATTTATTTATTTACTTACTTACTTACTTACTATTTTTAAGGAACCCTGGGTTCATTACCGCCCTCACATAAGCCCGCCATCGGTCTCTATCCTGAGCAAGATTAATCTAATCTGTACCATCATAGCCTATGCCATCTTCCTCAAATCCATTTTAATATTATCCTCCCATCTACATCTCGGCCTTCCCAAAGGTTTTTTCCCCTCCGACGTCCCAACTGACACTCTATAAGTGCCTTTCTGGTTTCGCCAATACGTGCTACATGCCTTGCCCATCTCAGACGTCTGGATTTAATGTTCATAATTATGTCAGGTGATGAATACAATGCGTGCAGTTCTGCGTTGTGTAACTTCCTCCATTCTCCTGTAACTTCATTCCTCTTAACCCCAAATATTTTCCTAAGCACCTTATTCTCAAACACCCTTAACCTCTATTCCTCTCTCAAAGTGATAGGCCTAGTCCAAGTTTCACAACCATACAGAACAATCAGTAATGTAATTGTTTTATAAATTCTAACAGTATTTTTGAGAATAGGCCGGATAACAAAAGCTTCTCAACCGAAATATTACGTATTTCCCATATTTATTCTGCGTTTAATTTCCTCCGGAGTCATTTATAGGGCCTGTTTATTACTGTTACTCCAAGATATTTGAATTTTTCCACCTCTACAAAGGATGTTTTGAACAGTTTTCCAGAAAAACTTGTCTTTTAAAATACATTAATTATGAGATCGTGCATAGCTGCTACAAGTAGGAAGTAGGCTACACTTTAACTTGTATTACTCTGAACAATCCATTCACCTGGATTGTTGAAGGTCATTGCCATGTATTTAAACTCGTAAGAAAAGATACAGATGATGTTTGTGTTTAAAATGTGTCAGAGAAAGGAGAATGAACTACGCTCATTTCACGTTAAACAATATCTTGGAAAATTTAAAATAAGCTTTACAACCTATTTTAATTAAATGTTCAGAGAACAGACAATAATACACGCTTATTTCTATGAAAAATATTAATAAATGTTTCTACACTCCCATTTCAATTTAATATCCAAGAGATCGTAAACAATAATGATGCTTATTTCACATTAGCCTATAAAAAACAAAATTTTAAAACATTTAAAATGTAGACTAAAGGAAAACACAAAAATACGATATGCTTACTTCACGTTAAAATAACAAACAAAATTTAAAATATTATTTTCAAACTAATTCGATTTAATTTTAATTAAATATTCGGTGAACACAGCCAATAAGAAATTCTTATTTTACATTAACTTATACAAATCTACTTAATGATTTTAAAAAAAATCCGTTTGTCGTAATACGAGCATTTATTGAGTCAGTTAGATAGGCCTATAGGCTATTTTCCGCCCACTTTAATTTGTTAAGTAATAAATAATAATAATAATAATAATAATAATAATAATAATAATAATAATAATAATCCGTAGCGCTACAGCCCGTGAAGGGCCTAGACCGACCAGCCGGCTGCTGGCCTCACGCCCACATGTCGAAGCAGAGGTGGACGATCATCCAACCAGAATGGAGGTATCGTGTGGTTAGCACGATGATCCCCCCAGCCGTTAAAGCTGGCATTCGCAACCGGATTTCGATAGCCTACCTATCGTAGCTCCCCAAGTGCATCACGATGCTGGGTGGGTACCGGTCCCATGCACTGGCCGAAATTTCATGAGAAAATTTCTTCCCCCATGAGGACTCGAACCAGCGCGCATTCCGTTACGTGAGTCCTAGGCTTAATTTGTTAAGTAGTAATCGGTAAATTTAGGGGAAGATTACCTATATCGTAGCCTACTACTTTTCAGACTTTCCTTATTTATTTCGAAATGGGAAGGAATTTTAATTGTATATAAGTTATTGTTAGACATCCGGATAGTACCATGGGACACAAAATATATTTTTTTTTCAGAATTTTGTAATAATTGTCAAATGTTTTTAAAAACATTATTTATAACTCTGCCAGCGGTACGATTTATGCTCCCGGTTTCCTAAATCGTGCCTAGAGGTTGCTTAAATCGTAAAGGTAAAGGTATCCCCGTCACATGCCATGAAGGTACTTGGGGGGCATGGAGGTAGAGCCCCATGCTTTTCATGACCTCGGCACTAGAATGAGGTGGTGTGGTCGGCACCACGCTCTGACCGCCTTTTACCCCCGGGAAAGACCCGGTACTAAATTTTATAGGAGGCTGAGTGAACCTCGGGGCCATTCTGAAAGTTTGGCAACGAGAAAAATCCGGTCGCCACTCGGGATCGAACCAAAGACCTTCCAGTCCGTAGCCAGCTGCTCTATCAACTGATCGTACCAATTTGTAAAATATACATACAATTTTCAAAATAAGAACTACAACAGATGCAAGCTACCTGACGCCTGTTAGAGTAAGTTGAAAAAGATATTCTTCAAACATCGGAATATGTTGAACAAAATCCTCTTCTATTTCCCGTGGAAAAGCTGTGTTCCTACCGTTGACCAATCCATTTGCAGGACGATCCAGATCTCTCTTCACCTTGCCCATCAAATTTCGCTTGAAAGTCTGTTTTGGAATTCAGTACTTACGGCAACATTCATTCAATCTCACCACTCCGGATCGAAATTCATCCAGTGCCTTAAGTAAAGCACTTGGTTCCCATTTTCCGCATTCTCGTTTGCCCCTTATCCAGGGCTGCCAAGGGCCCCCATGGTAATTGAGTGAGATCACTGGTCAGGAAGAGTGAAATTCAAGGAAAATGAGTAAGACAACAAATTTCTTTAAATATGCATTTATTTCATAACTAGCCGTACCCGTGCGCTCCGCTGCACCTGTTAGAAATAAATATAAAGTAATTACATAATTAAAATAGGACGTTTGATCCAGGAACATTCGTGTTTCATAGAAGGATAAATCGTTTAATATGTTACTTAATTTAAATTGTATTTAAATAATTAAAATGCGGTCATTTTGATCCAGAGAGCAATTATTTGGTGCAATGACAATTCCTTTAACATGTTTCTTAATTGTTATTACATGTAAGCATAGTTTAATGAAGATTGACATAGGCCTAACATTTAGTTTTAATGTGTATACTTTATATTAATTGCTATATGTTTCAGAAGTTACTGTGATAACATTGTAGAATTAAGTAGGCCTATGTCCATCTAGAGAAACTACACTTTCCAATGGTGAAATAATAATTAAACAATTAATTAGCTTCCAATATTACTTCATACAAACACAGAAACATTCTCTTAGGCTATGTTTAATAGTTTTCGATTGTTGTTGTCCAAGGCCTCTTATAGATGAAGTCATTTGTTTTATTTCAATACAGCGCCTTAAATGGCGTTGTTATTGTAATTTTAAAATTCATTTATGTCATTAAATATCAGTCCTATCAAAATTTTTCGTAGAATAAAACTTAACGGAATTTAGTTTTAAAGAAACTTTTGTTATGTAATATTTTTCATGAAAATCAATGATAGGCCTAAATGAGATATTTCGATTTATTTAATTCAGGCCCCCTTATAATCCCCCTTTTAAATAAAGTATTTTGAATGCTATATAGCCTAAAATCTAAGTTACAACGAACATAATTTATATTCCAATTTTCATATAAATCGGTTCAGCCATTATCGCGTGAAAAGGTAACAAACATCCAGACAGACAGGCAGACAGATAGACAGACAGACAGACATACAAACAAATATTTCAAAAAAGCGATTTTCGGTTTCAGGATGGTTAATTATACATCTTAACACCAATTATTTTTGGAAAATCGAAAATTACCAGAAAAATTTTGGCTACAGATTTATTATCAGTATAGATTAATTAATAGTAAACCACAATTTTTTTATAATGCAAATTATTTTTATGTAATATTAATCATTTTTGTGGAAAACAACAGAACACAAAATAAGTTAATATATTCTAAATATTGCACTTATTATTGTAGTTCATTAGGTTATCATTTTTGTAGTTCTAATTAGGCCTAGTTTTATTTGGTGATATAAGGGTACTTGCCAGCTGATCCGTATGGTTTACCTTGTCTCAAAAGAAATTTAATTTTCTCCAGAACACGACTGTAGCAGATAGGCTTACACAAACAAAATTTTCACCTGTAATAAAACAGGTCCTGCTGAGTAAATTGATAGCCCTACCCACGAAAGGTAATTAGAAGAGCCCGAATTTTAATGACCAAAAAATACTTTAAAATGACCTAAAACATGAATTTATGACCTCAAAATCAATAGAAAATGACATAAAAAGAAGAAAATGACTAAAGATTGTCTTTATTTTGATACCTGTACTCAATTATTTCTCATTCAGTACAGCATTGTATTGTCGGACCATCGGATCTGTGCCCCCGTAAGATATGCGAACTGAACCCTAGTTCCTTCTCAGCTTCTGTAGCCTAATTAATTTCTCTCCCTGCATTTCTATCTCTCTCTTTTCTATCTCTCTCCCTTTCTGTCCCCCACTACTCACAATTTTAAGCCTTCTTGCAGGACAGTTTATTTGCACTTGCGGTCCAGTGTTATCAATTTAACATGAACACTGTAGCGAGGAGTGGCGAAAGAAATTATTCAGCAAGTACGTAATAGCATTTTGCGATGAAGAGAAACAAACAGGTCAATATTTCTCTCCTATAAATAAGGCAACGAAAAGAGCAGCTGCGATCACTGGTGAGGTTTATTTTATTTGAATTGCTTACGTATTAAAGTTACTTAACTAATACCAATACAACATGTTATGTAATTTATATAGATTAGATTAGATTAGATTTATTTATTTAACCTGGTAGAGATAAGGCCGTCAGGCCTTCTCTGCCCCTCTACCAGGGGATTACAACTATAACATGAACAATAAGATTACAATTAATATTAAATTTACAATTACAATTACAATAAAAATTAAAGTACGACAAGAATACCTGATTAATGAAAGCTAGACATTTTATCATAGAAGTTAAGAACAAAGAATATTTTTGTATTTACTAAATTACAAATTAAACCTACAATAACAAAATTCTATAGTGATGAAATTACCGGATATTGAGATATTTTGTGGTAGATTAAAAGAACTATTTACAAGAAACCATGTCTGAACGAGTCTCAATTACTGACCAAGTGCCTAGTAAGTTTGCGTTTGAATTGAATTTTATTTCGACAGTCCCTGATGCTAGCAGGTAACGAATTCCAGAGTCTTGGCAGGGCTATTGTGAAAGAGGATGAGTATGAGGAGGTGCGATGGGATGGTATTGTTAGTGTTGTTTCATGGCGAGAGCGTGTGTTCAGATTGTGGTGGGAAGAAAGGTAAGTGAAGCGAGACGACAGGTAGGAAGGAATAGAAGAGTTTAAGATTTCGAAGAGAAGGAGAAGTGAATGTAAATTTCTTTTCTTATCTAGTTTAAGCCAACCTATTGCTTCCAGGGATGGGGTAATATGATCATATTTACGAACATTGCTTACAAAACGTACACACAAATTATGAGCACGTTGAAGTTTCATTTTGTTGTCGCTGGAAAGGTCAGTCAGTAAAATGTCAGCATAGTCAAAATAGGGAAATACAAGGGTCTGCAAAGGGACTTTTTTTAAGCAAGAGGGAAGATGAACATTTATCCTTTTTAGCACATGAATAATAGAATATACTTTTCTGCAGGTTCCTGTGATTTGCATGTCCCATATAGGCAGGTCAGAGCGCCTAATAAAGAAAATCAGGAGAAAGGGAGTCTGTGCAGGAGATGAAAAGCTAGAATCACCAGGGAAGAACAGATCAAGGGAACCTTTAATTCTTGTAGATGATATGTACCGATGTATTTTTAAGAAGAAAGATACAAGAATTTTATACCGTGCAGAAAGAAGTTCCGACATTAAAGAAATTACTGAAAGTTGCGAGAGAAGCAATCATTTCCAAGGTTGGAGAGAAACGCTACGGAAAGTGATTCGAGACGTGGGATTTAGGTTTAAAAATTGTAGAAATACAAGATGTATTTTGATTGAAAGAAATGATATTGTAGCATGGAGGAACAGTTACTTATGACACCGTTTGACGGAAGTTTGGCAACGTCCCTATTCGGCAAGGTTCGTGGCCTGCTGTTTAGCGTGGTGGGAGGAAAGAGGGTGGAATGGAGTGAGTACAGGCGTTAACTTTTCCAAGAACGACGACAGCGCTGAAGGGGCTCAGATCCGATGGTCCAACAATAGTAAGTAATGAACACTTTCCGCAGACTTTCAGTCGTGAAGGACTGGCGATTATCGGCTAAAAGAGCCTTAGCCTATACATTGAAAAACTCATTTCAACATCCACTGAAGACAAATGTGCATATTTGAACCAGTAAATATCGGCAGGTTCCACCTATTTTTGGTGTCCACTTTTGTTTGATTTCGTTCATAGTGTTGTTATTAGTAGGTTATTTTACGACGCTTTATCAACATCTTAGCTTATTTAACGTCCGAATGAATTGAAGGTGATAATGCTGGTGAAATGAGTCTGGGGTCCAGCACCGACAGTTAACCCAGCATTTGCTCATATTGGGTTGAGGGAAAACCCCGGAAAAAACTTCAACCAGGTAACTTGCCGACCGGGAATCGAACCCGGGCCACTTGGTTTCGCGGCCAGACGCGCTAACCGTTACTCCACAGGTGTGGACTTCATGGTGTTGTCATAACAACGACGGAGATAACATTTTTATCGTCGACTCATCTGGAATAGATTTTCCAGTGAACTTCTCCATAAAACCCCGGAATAATTGTTGTCCAATTTGTGAACTGGAATGTTTGCCGAAATAAAAGTTTTACACAGATCTTCAGAAGGATAAAATTTTTCTCGTTTAATAGATGTAATCCAATTCTGTTTTAAAATTCCATCGTTTTGAAATTTCAACAAATGTAGCCTATAGCCTATTGTTAGATGCACTATCACCTTTACTTTTTAACTTCGCTCTGGAATATGCCATTAGCAAAGTCCAAGATAGCAGACAGGGTTTGGAATTGAACGGGTTACATCAGGTTCTTGTCTACGCGGATGACGTGAATATGTTAGGAGAAAATCCACAAACGATTAAGGAAAACACTGAAATTTTACTTGAAGCAAGTAAAGCGATAGGTTTGGAAGTAGGCCTAAATCCCGAAAAGACAAAGTATATGATTATGTCTCGTGACCAGAATATTGTACGAAATGGAAACCTAAAAATTGGAGATTTATCCCTCGAAGAGGAGGAAAAATTGAAATATCTTGGAGCAACAGTAACAAATATAAATGACACTCGGGAGGGAATTAAACGCAGAATAAATATAGTAAATGCCTATTATTATTCAGTTCAGAAGATGTGTCATCTAGTCTGCTGTTAAAAAATCTGAAAGTTAGAATTTATAAAACAGTTAGCCTATATTACCGGTTGTTCTTTATGGTTGTGGAACTTGGACTCTCACTTTGAGAGAGGAACAGAGATTAAGAGTGTTTGAGAATAAGGTTCTTAGGAAAATATTTGGGGCTGAGAGGGATGAAGTTACAGGAGAATGGAACTGCACGCATTGTATTCTTCACCTGACATACATAATTAGGAAAATTATATCCAGACGTTTAAGATGGGCAAGGCATAGCCTATAGCACGTATGGCCGAATCCAGATATGCATATAGAGTGTTAGTTGGGTACCGGAGGGGAAAATACCTTTGGGGAGTCCGAGACGCAGGTGGGAGGATAATATTAAAATAGATTTGAGGGAGGGGGCTATGATGATAGAGACTGGATTAATCTTGCACAGAATAGGGACTGATGGCGGGCTTATGTGAGGGCGGCAATGAACCTGCGTGTTCCTTAAAAGGCATTTGTAAGTAAGTAGCCTACATTGTTATTTTATTAGCATCATGAGTCCTCCTACATTTAGCGGAACATTTTTACACCATGAATATCACACTTGAGCAGAGTAAAGACATATTACGACACAGAATACAATTGCTGGGTAATGGCTGCAATCACCCGTCATTTTGTTCGCCTAGGAGAGCTTCCACAGGCCTTCTATTTAAGTCAGTGATGTCAACGAGAGCGTAAGCGTGTCTCATCGCCCGTATGCGCTGTCCAGAGCACGTAGGGCACGCAGGTACAAGTCACTGGTGAACACAAAGGTTGTACATTACCAAAGCTCGGAACTTGGGAACTTGTGTCTTTGCACGTGGTTAAGCGACCGGACTCCAATATCAACAATCTCCCGCTTCCAGCACGGAGGTACTGTCAGGTCTGATGGAGTAACGTATTGATAGTATTACGGTAGGTTGAAACACGTAATTTTTAGCATATAATATATAATAAAAATAAACATGAGAATTATATTATCTTTACTGTTCTCCTCTGTACATTTTATTACAGTGTATGACTACGTACATTCGAAGATTTTCGAACCCATAACTTCTTCGCCTGTTAGTTAAACCTAATTTCAAACGATAAAAATTTATTTCCACTGGGAGCAAACTTAACATACTGAATATTTTCACTGTCACTGTTTTACGTTCGATTTTGAGCAGTTGCTAGCTGATCTCGTGTCTGAGAAAAATAAGTGTATCCTCAATTTTTCTCGAAAATAGTTTTCAATTTGTGTGTCACTACTACTTGATCCAATGGCTATGGACAAATTTTCCACAAACTCAAGGGACTGCACAATTTAAGGGACTGCACTATATTTCAATGAATGCCTCTAGTTTGTGTGTGGCACAACTTAAATATAAACTTTCTGTTCGAAGAAAATAACGTATCTCCTCCGAATTCCTCCACGAAATTCTGTACCTAAAACTTAAAAAATGTATTTTCAAACTTCTATAATACCCATTCGAGTAATATGTATTTTTCTAATTCCTCAAACAGACCGTTTACCTGTAATTCTCTCAATGTCATTGGATTCGACATGACACAGTTTCCTCGTCCATCTTCTTGTCATTCGATGTGACCACTTTCTTAGTACACACGACTGTCCCTGAGCACTTGCACCGTGAGCTTTGTGTACATTGTACCTTAACCTTACTCATGCACACGACACACAAGTCCCCAAGTTCCGAGCTTTGTACATTACACATTGATGATGGAGCGGAAGAAGTCGTACAGTAAAGTTTCAGGCTGACTGGACTCTTGAAATATCAAGATCTTCTCAGATTTACAAAGCTTTAAATCCCGAACTATATCCAGGGGTACGAAAATTTGCGGTGCAAAAGATTTCTATATTTCCAGTACGTATGTACGTGAGCAATTTTTCTCTCTTATGAACATCACAAAACAAAGATTGATATCAGAATTATCAGGTGATGATATGCGGACATTGCTAAGTATTGCTGCAGGAAACAACATTTCGCCGGACATACTAAGAAGATTGGTGTTGGCCAAAAGCAGGAAGAGCGATTCTGAATTAGACGAGAAGTCGGGAATCTATATTATTTCTATAAGTGTTATGTAGGCCTGCATATAATAAGTAAATGATTATATAACAATTACAGAACAATTAATGAGACAGATTTTATTATTTAAAACTCGTATGTTAAACAGAATATATGTTTATTTATTTTAGGCCTATTAAATAATTTTTAGAAATAGTCTAGGCTATAGAATGTCTTACGATTTCTTTTACATTTGTCTAAGTTTAAAACAGAGAAGCAGGCTTATGTACTAATAATTACATTATTAGATAATTATAATAATATATTATATAGATCTAATAATTATTATCTCAAATTTTATAAGTTAAGGGAAGTCTAGATTTATCGTTTATTGAAATATTTTATAATTAATTTTATTTATTAGAGAGATACCTGCTGCAAAACATGCTTTGATTTTTTGTTGACGTTTTGTGTGAGTAACACGTTATCTAATAATAACAATAATAATAATAATAATAATAATAATAATAATAATAATAATAATAATAATAATAGAAGAAAAAGGAGGAGGAGAAGAATAAGTGCATGATTATGTAACAATTATATAACAATTAATTAGATAGGCCTCATTATCTAAACTGCATAAGTTAAAGATAATAATTTCTATTATTTGTTATAAGCCTATTATTTAATTTTTACAGGTGCAGAATGTTATATGATTTATTTTACTTTTACATTAATTTGAAACACAACAGCAATGTTTATGTACTAATAATTGCATAATTACATAGGCCTAATCATATAACAATTAATTAGATACTAATTATTATATGCAACTGTGTAAGTTAAGGCTAGTCTATGTTTATTATTTATTGTACTATTTTATAATTAATTGATTTATTACTGAGGCACCTGCCGCAAAACAGCTTTGATTTCTTGTTGTCTTTTATGAGTATGACATGTTATCGACTGCTTAATAGAAGAAGTTTCATTCACCTGGCAGTAGAGGCCAATAGAGCTCATTTTGCGCACCCCTTCTTGTTCACCGCTGCTGCTTGCTGAATAGATTCATTGCAACGAGTCAGCGCTTGATCGCACCAGAGTCAAGTACGTGCTTTGACCTTGACATCGCTGATTTAAGTAGTGTTGATTTGCTACTCCCCAAGTCCTAAGAGCTGCCGTTTCCTCAACACATTCCGAAACTGTCTTGCCACGACGTAGGCCTACAAAGAGATTCTCATCCTACACATTTAAAATTATCCGCTGCTTTCCTGATCGCAAACTGAGCATCTGACATGTTTTCTGCATAAAGATCAATAGTGAATTGGATTGTCACGTGTTATGTTCCCCTCTCACGCAATTCCTTACGCGCCCCGGATATGATGTTGTATGTATGTATGTATGTATGTATGTATGTATGTATGGGATGTATGTATTCACACTTCAATGGGTATAATTATACCCGGTGGCAGTGGTAACTAATTACACTCAATAATGACAATAATAAACACAATTAATAAAAATACAATTAATAATACTAATAATTAATAATAATAATAATAATAATAACAGAGAACATCCTAAATTAAATGAAGCACGATCACTTAAAATAACATTTAAAGTAAATCTAATTTGCATCTTAAACCTAAGTTTGAACTAAAACCCACGAGTATGTTATGTTCATATCTGCACAAGTACCTTTCAACACTACACTCATTTCGCTGTCAACTCACTCACTGCACTGATTCTATCCTGATTTCACTAACACTTCAAAAACATTTGTGCGAGATCGTGCATATTTGCTTGTTTTCCGCACAGAACCAATACGCGGTAAGTGTGAAATACCACATTCAGTATTCCCAACGTAACACACATAACAATTTCCCTCTTCTTACCGCTTAAGCGCGACATTTATTTTACTGCTTTAGGCTTTTAACATATTATTTTTAGAGACGTTTAACATAGTAATAATTATAAATTGGAAACTTACCACTGCAATTGCACCTAAATTGCAATGTTAATTATTGTTTTTAAATATTTGCAAAAATTAAGTAAAGTCTACTACTCCACGAAAGCTATTGTATTCCTGATACAAGTAACATTAAGGAAGCCGTGAAAAAATCAACAAGACTCCAGTTACCGATGTTATTACTGCAATATGTTATATAAGTAATATTGTTAAAATATTAAAATGAAAAATAAATCATTACATAACCTTACCGTTTGTTTTAAGTTCGCATTTATAGACTGGGGGAAAAAAAAGACAGACGTATATCACGGCCTGCTGGAGTGTATATATTTTTGTTTTCTAAAGTTGCCGTCATTAAACAGAAACCAAGATGGAGATTTCATTGTAACTAATTAGAAATTCGTCTTTCAGGTATGTAATAAACGATCTTCGCACAAAATAATGTACGATACACGAGCGGTATGTTTGTTTTCATGTTCTCGGAAATTAAAAAAGCTCAACTACGTTTCGCTTTTTCAATCTTTTCCTCGAACATGAAAACGTCAACATACCGCTCTTGTAACGTATATTACTATTTACTGTTCAAATACTTTGCAATGCCACTATGAACTATAAAGCTTCACTGACAGGAACACGTTTCACTTACACAACACAACACACTTCACTGACACAACATAATTCATTCATTCATTTTATTCCATAGATCTTACATGAGCAATGAAGCTTTAAGATGTGGAACAAGTCAAAATTTTACAATATTACAATTACAGTTTTTGCAAATTTTTATAGTTTTACAATTTAGTAATTTTCTACAATTTTTACAATTTTGTGCAATTTTTACAATATTTTGGCGAGATGTAGTGAGATGAGGTGAGGTCCGAGGATTCGCCTAAATATTAACCGGCATTTGCATTTTGGTTTGGGGAAAACCTCGGAAAACCCCAACCAGGTAATCAAATCAAAGGGGGGTAATCTAATCAAAGGGGTTGATGCCAAGGACTCGCCATACACCATCCGGCTTCAGTCCCACGGCTGTGGAAAACCTCGGAAGAAACCAAAGACCACAGGGGGATCCAACACAAGCCCGAACGCAGCTCTGGATCAGCAGCCCAGCGAGTCTGCCGACTGAGCTGCATCGATGGCTCTACTAAAAATATACAATACATAGCCAATCAGATTATTAAATTTACGAACGCAAACGATCATTCATCAGTTGAGCTATATGTATAATACAAAATAAGCAAGTTAATTAAATTTAAGGCATAAATAGTTCAACCAGTTGTGATATACAGAAATTGATAATACATATATATGCAAACTACTTCAAATTACAAACACAAACAATTTATCAATAGAGCTATATAGATTACTATTCAATTTAAAGCATATACAATTCATCGGCCAAAACTAAACAAATATATACAGTACAAAGTAGCATACTTTCATTAAATCAATTTATAAGCTTAAACAATTCATCAGTTGACCAGACACAGTATACTATTCAATTTATAGCACATACAATTCATCAGTTATGCTAAACAAAAATATACAATGCATAGTAAACAGATTAAGTCAATATAAAAACACTGATACAACACTTCAATAACAACATATCATTTACATCCTTTAAATACTGTGTATAATTACCGTCTATTAGTAAAGTCCTTAAGCCTATTTTTAAATACATTTTTAGTTGTTGGTAAAGCCTTTAGTAAGTCTGCAGGTCTAATGATTATGATGATAATGGTTTATTATGAGTGTAATGGAAACGGTGATGATATACGTATAGCCCAAATTGTAGTGGTTGTGAAATCGGCAGATGACAAAAAGATAATAGTTTGTGCAGGGAAGTGCTGTGCACTATGCGTGTAGACTTATTAAAGAGAGTATTCCGCCTGCATAGCAGCAGCAGCAGCAGCAGCACTGCGGTTTAATACAGTGAACAGCACAGAGTGTTTTACGCCGGAGCAGGCTGGCAGAGAGAAGCAAGAGGTAAGCCGCGCAACAACCCCTCGAGAACGGAACTCTGATCCGAGCTCACGATATCTTGCTCTCTCCTTATGCCTCGTGGATTGTCGACAGTCACACACAAGGTAGCAACAAATGAATGAAACGAAGATGATAACGCCAGCGAAATGAGTCCGGAATCCAGCACCAGCATTTTGCTCATATTGCGTTGAGGGAAAACCCCGGAAAAACTTCAACAAGATAATTTGTCCCACCGGGATTCGAACCCGGGCCACCTGGTTTCGCGGCCAGACGCGCTAACAGTTACTCCACAGGTGTGGACGCAAAGCTAAGAGACTGCTAATGATTTTTTATGATTTTGTTGCAGCTTCTTGTCTATGCGGATGACGTGAATATGTTAGGAGAAAATCCACAAACGATTAGGGAAAACACGGAAATTTTACTTGAAGCAAGTAGAGCGATCGGTTTGGAAGTAAATCCCGAAAAGACAAAATATATTATTATGTCTCGTGACCAGAATATTGTACGAAATGGAAATATAAAAATTGGAGGTTTATCCTTCGAAGAGGTGGAAAAATTCAAATATCTTGGAGCAACAGTAACAAATATAAATGACACTCGGGAGGAAATTAAACGCAGAATAAATATGGGAAATGCCTGTTATTATTCGGTTGAGAAGCTCTTATCATCCAGTCTGCTGTCCAAAAATCTGAAAGTTAGAATTTATAAAACATTTATATTACCGGTTCGTCTGTATGGTTGTGAAACTTGGACTCTCACTCTGAGAGAGGAACATAGGTTCAGGGTGTTTGAGAATAAGGTGCTAAGGAAAATATTTGGGGCTAAGCGGGATGAAGTTACAGGAGAATGGAGAAAGTTACACAACGCAGAACTGCACGCATTGTATTCTTCACCTGACATAATTAGGAACATTAAATCCAGACGTTTGAGATGGGCAGGGCATGTAGCACGTATGGGCGAATCCAGAAATGCATATAGAGTGTTAGTTGGGAGACCGGAGGGAAAAAGACCTTTAGGGAGGCCGAGACGTAGATGGGAGGATAATATTAAAATGGATTTGAGGGAGGTGGGGTATGATGATAGAGACTGGATTAATCTTGCACAGGATAGGGACCGCTGGCGGGCTTATGTGAGGGCGGCAATGAACCTTCGGGTTCCTTAAAAGCCATTTGTAAGTAAGTAAGAAATTGTAATTTTTTTATTTTTATTTTGCATATTTATGAACAGAAAGAAAAATCGCACGTCGATTTCAAATTTATTCTTTAATTTGCAATTTAGAATTTGACAAATTCATCTTACAGAATTATTTATGTATAATGTGCGGATATGCCCTGAAAATTTGATTCAATTGTCTCTATTAGGCCTATTGTCTGAGATACTTATGGCTATTAAGGAACCCGCAGGTTCATTGCCGCCCTCACATAAGCCCGCCATCGGTCCCTATCCTGAGCAAGGTTAATTCAGTGTCTGCAATCATATCCCACCTCCCTCAAATATATTTTAATATTATCCTCCCATCTACGTCTCGGATATAGTCTGAGATTCATTCATTCATAGTGTTTTGCTCAAGGGCAGGTCTTTCACTGCAAACCCAGCATTCTTCAATCTTTCCTATTTTCTGCCTTTCTCTTTGTCTCCACATATGATCCATATATCTTAATTTCGTCTATCATCTGATATCTTTTTCTGCCACGAACTCTTCTCCCGTTCACCATTCCTTTCAGTGCATCCTTTAGTAGGCAGTTTCTTCTCAACCAGTGACCCAGCCAATTTCTTTTCCTCTTTCTGATCAGTTTCAGCATCATTCTTTCTTCATCCACTCTTTCCAACACAGCCTCGTTCCTTACTCTGTCCATTTCACATGCTCCATCCTTCTCCACATCCACATATCAAATGCTTTTATTCACTTCTCTTCACTTCGTTGCAATGTCCATGTTTCTGCCCATACAATGTTACACTCCACACAAAGCACTTCACTAGTCTCTTCCTTCTCCATAGATCCGCAGAAGATGCTCCTTTTTCTATTAAAAGCTTCCTTTGCCAATACTATTCTCCTTTTGTCTTCTTGGCAGCAGGTCATGTTACTACTTATAGTACACCCCAAGTATTTGAAGCTGTCCACTTGCTCTACTGCCTCATTTATAATTCGCAAGTTTACCTTCTTTACTTTTCTTCCTATGACCATGGTCTTCGTCTTGTTGGCATTTAAGCTTATCTTCATTCCATAGTCTACTGCTCACAGCTGAGTCTGAGATATCACATATTAAATGTTTAAAAATGTAAAATAAACGAACTCCGGATATTCAAGGGGACTGGAGCGCAGCAGCTATTTAAAAATGGCGTAAAAGCAATTATTTTCTTCCTAACAACGCTGAAATTTCGCTAGAATAAAGTCAATATTATGAAGTATTTTAGGCTAAAAATTAAAAAAAAAAAAATGTTAATTTTGACACATAGCCTATTTGGTTATCCCTGTAAGTCCTCCCCCTTAAAGTTTAATTAATATTAGACTATCTTCTAAAGATACTATGCTATTATCGTGTAAGCTTATACTACAAAACGACTCTGTTTTTGCCTTATGTGACTAGGGTTCCTGTTGTCGTGGAATTGCCCGGCGATTGTTCTTCCTTTTCTTCTAGTTTGCTTATAATATGACATGATACCAGACGACACGATTCCTTTCAATGTTCAGACTTACACTTTCCGTCGTTTCTTCTTCGTCCAATGATCAGTTTAATCGCATTTCCCTTCCTCGCGTAGGCCTATGTCAGGCATGTCAATTGATGCCCACAGGAGCAAGCGCGCGCTTTAGAGCCCAGGAGAGCCTGAGCACTTTACAGCGGAAAGGAAAGAGACAGACAAAAGAGGTGGTATATGCCGCTTGGTCGAGCTATATTCAGGGATGGCCAGCACTGATTCAATAGATAAAGGGAAGAGAACTTATTAAAACTGTATCCATGTTTATTTTTAGATTTGCCTGAGAAGAATAAGTACATTATAAGAATGTAAGTTTTAATTTTAATGCTCATTTTTCACAAGTTTGATTTTTTTATTCGAAAGAAATATTTTCTCAACTTTTCGTATAGAAAAGTGAAATTTTCAGGTATAGGCCTATTTATTTAGTAGCCTTACAGAATGTTTTCGTAAATCTAATATACCGTATATATACGTATTAGTCTACTGAAGATAGTGTATTGAAAATTTTGAAAATATTCGCATGGAAATTGTTTGTAAGGAAATGAATTAACAAAGCAACTACTGTTACATCATAAGCAAAAGATACGTGCCCATGTGTTGTAAAAATGTCAGCTCTATAGCTTCAGCAGATTTCGAGAAAATAATTTAATATTCTGATGATAGGAAGTTGCTCACAAATATCACCTTAAAAGCATAATGCGATAAGAGTTTTGTTATGTAATATTAGTTACACTTAAAACAGATAAAGTACGTAGGTAACTTTGCTTTGTACTGTAATATTGTTTTGATTAGTTTATTGATTACTTTTGTAAGGCTGAAAATACCATCAATATAAATTCCAACTTATCATGTCATACTCAATCTCTTTTTTTGGAATATCACTTTCTTTATGAATGATGTGTTTCATCCACTTAATACAGTATAATATTATACTACTATGGAATTTAAGTGAATATTCCTTCTTAACTCTCTATTATGTTATTAAGATTTAAAACACAAGTGCAATATTAAGAAATCAGTGTTAGTACTTTTGTTTTACAGACAGTATATATAATATTAAACAGAAAGAAGCCATATAAAAATAACGACATAAAATTTCACGTTCCGTTTGAAGTTTGTGCACCACTGTTTTCTTAATCCAACAGGTTGCTTATTCATATACACAACCCTTCCTCTTTCCATACTTAGCGCTTGCTACCCGCGCACGACGTCAAAGTCAGAAAAATGCGCTTGCTTTGACATCACTGGCCTATGTGGTACCTAAGAGGTTACGTCCCCCTTCAAAATTTTCTAGAGTTCCTTCAGTGGAGCAGCGTAATCCGGAGTGAGACAAGTGGCCAACAGGCTTGGAGCTCACATATTAAGTTTCTCTCAGCCCCGAACCCTTTGCGAGGACGCATTTTGCGTATCTTTTATATTTCTCCTCTCTTTCAATTCAGACGACACGAATTCTCTTCTTTATTGCTACTCATGTCCTTGATAGTCGACAACCACGAGGCATAAGGAGAGCGCAAGATATCGTGAGAGCTCGCATCAAGAAGTCCGTTCTCGCGGGGTTGTAGCGCGACTTACCTCTTCCTACTCTCTGCCGCCCTGGTCCGCGTGAGACACACTGTGCTGTTCACTGTACCGCAGTGCTGTTGCCGCTATTCAGTCTTTAACCCTGCCAAGCCTGAATTATTTTTATTACAATGTTTTTAAATTTTTGCTTTATTCAGTTAGAGGAGACTCGGCTAATTCCGCAATATTAAGAAGTAAATCTATCATATTTTTATCAAAATGTTTATTGAAAAAATATTATCAAGGTATGTAGACATGGACGAAACCTTCCATTACCACATGATATAAAGAGACCTATTAAAATGCAAATATTCATAGATTTCAAAAAGGCAAATGACTCGGTTAAGAGAGAAGTTTTATATGATATTCCTATTGAATTTGGTATTCCCAAGAAACTAGTTCGATTAATTAAAATGTGTCTCAGTGAAACGTACAGCAGAGTTCGTATAGGTCAGTTTCTGTCAGATGCGTTTCCAATTCACTGTGGGCTAAAGCAAGGAGATGCACTATCACCTTTACTTTTTTATCTTTGCTCTAGAGTATGCCATTAGGAAAGTCCAGGATAACAGAGAGGGTTTGGAATTAACGGGTTACATCAGCTGCTTGTCTATGCGGATGACGTGAATATGTTAGGAGAAAATCCACAAACGATTAGGGAGAACACGGGAATTTTACTGGAAACAAGTAAAGAATAGGTTTGGAAGTAAAATGATTATGTCTCGTGACCAGAATATTGTACGAAATGGAAATATAAAAATTGGAAATTTATCTTTTGAAGAGGTGGAGAAGTTCAAATATCTGGGAGCAACAGTAACAAATATAAATGATACTCGGGAGGAAATTAAACACAGAATAAATATGGGAAATGCCTGTTATTATTCGGTTGAGAAACTTTTATCATCCAGTCTGCTGTCGAAAAATCTGAAAGTTAGAATTTATAAAACAATTTTATTACCGGTTGTTCTGCATGGTTGTGAAACTTGGACTCTCACTTTGAGAGAGGAACAGAGATTAAGGGTGTTTGAGAATAAGGTGCTTAGGAAAATATTTGGGGCTAAGAGGGATGAAGTTACAGGAGAATGGAGAAAGTTACACAACACAGAACTGCACGCATTGTATTCTTCACCTGACATAATTAGGAACATTAAATCGAGATGTTTGAGATGGGCAGGGCATGTAGCACGTATAGGCGAATCCAGAAATGCATATGGAATGTTAGTTGGGAGGCCGGAGGGAAAAAGACCTTTAGGGAGGCTGAAACGTAGATGGGAGGATAATATTAAAATGGATTTGAGGGAGGTGGGATATGATGATAGAGAATGGATTAATCTTGCTCAGGATAGGGACCAATGGCAGCTTATGTGAGGGCGGCAATGAACCTCCGGGTTCCTTAAAAGCCAGTAAGTAAGTATTAAAATGCAAATATATTTAGTTGTACATACATTACAATTGAAAAAAGAACAACTCGGGTAATTCCGCAACAGTGTGGATAAATCCACAGTAGGACTTGGCTAATTCCGCAGTAGTAAATAATTATGAAATACATTATGAAAGTAACATAAAAGGAACAATTTATTTGTAACAATGCTCACTTTCTTCACAGCTGTGTAGCAAAACACGAAAAACAGCCAACTTTCGATGTTTCACTGTATTGCCGACAGAGGTGTCGACCAATATCCTTGATTTTTTCTATAGCACTGCTGAGGACATGCCTCCTGTTGACAGCCTCTCAAAACTTACGTTCACGCTATTGTAAAGCCGCAGTAAAATCATAAAAGCTTTCCTTCGACTCTAAATGACCAGTAGTTGATACAGCGTCGTTAAATAACCAAGGAAAACAGAACAATTTATTATTGTGATGTACAGAAGCACATATGATATTTCTGTGCAGGAATTTTGCATTACCATATGATGAAGGTTGGGTGGAGCGGAGAAAAATTCTCTCCAGCACCGGGTTTTTAGCTCATATATGTACTACTGCGGAATTACCCGTACTGCGGAATTAGCCGAGTTTCCCCTACAATTGAACTTAATAACATGGCAAATACAGGCGAATTCGAACTGCATGCATTTTATTCTTTACCTGACATAATTAGGAACATTATATATCCAGACGTTTGAGATGGGCAGAGCATGTAGCATTTATTGGCGAATCCAGAAATGCACATAGAGTATTAATTGGGAGGCCGGAGGGAAAAAGTCTTTTGAGTAGGTCGAGACGTAGATGGGAGGATAATATTAAAATGGATTTGAGGGAGGTGGAATATTTTGGTAGAGACTGGGTTGTCTTGCTCAGGATAGGGACCGATGACGGGCTTACTTGAGGGCGGCAATGAACCTCCGGGTTCCTTAAAAGTCATAAGGAAGTAAGTAACATTGTATGGGGCTGAAACATGGACATCACGACAAAGTGAAGAGAAGGTAATAAAGACATTTGAAATGTGGATGTAGAGAAGAATGGAACGTGTGAATTGGACAGATAGAAAATGAAATGAAACTGTGTTGGAAAGAGTGAGTGTATAAAGAATGGTGCTGAAACTGATCAGGAAGAGGAAAAGGAATTGGTTGTGTCACTGGCTGAGAAGAAACTGCCTACTTAAGGATCCTCTGAAAGGAATTGTGAACGAGAGAATAGTTCGGAGCACAAGAAGATATCAAATGATAGACGACATTAAGACATATTTATGGATCATATGCGGAGACAAAGAGGAAGGCATAAAATAGGAAAGTTTGGCGGAAGCTTGAAAAACCTGCCATTGGGCAGAACACTATGAATGAATGAATTAATTAATTAATTAATTAATGTTATATAGCTTTGTAGTGTGAGATAAAACATTATTGAAAACTCTTTCTTAATGGCAAAATAAATTTTGTCTTATTAAAGCAAGGAAAAAATAAACCAGTTAATTAAGGGAAATAATACGAAATATGCAGCTTCAATGTAAAGAATAATGTTATATTAATTGTTATACAAAATTTATTCAGTCTCTCATAGTTTATTCGGCTATAATTCCCCATGTTTCAAGCAATATTCCCGTAACTGTTGTTTGTATTTGAGGGTGTAATTCCACACCGCTCCCCTAGATGTCAGCTCCACGAGTTTTCGCACTTTCATCAATGCATCTTTGGTTGCCTAGAAACATAAAGCAAATGCAGACTACTTTCTCAAATAATTATATACTACTGGTTTGATGGACCCTTTATGTGTTGAAAATTTAATATCCAAACCATGTAATAAAATGTAAATTTCTTGTGAGAAGAAAGTTTCACATCAATTGACAAAAAGAAATAAACTCAGTACCGGTACACTGACGCAGGTCTATAAGCTTGACGAGCAGGGACGTCGCTAGGGGGGTGCGAAAGGGTGCGCAAGCACCCCATAAAAAAATCGGAGCACCCCTTTCCGCACCCTAAAGGGCAATTTATTAACAAAATACTAGGCATAAATTATTTTGAAGAACAAAAACAAACAATTTCAGGTTTTATTGATTATAGGATATCGTTATTGTTTTTATGAGAATTTATGTTGGCTAGATTGCAGAATGGAGTGATGTGATGTGACGTTAGTTGATGACGTAAGTTTTTGGATGGTAGTGGTTAGGTTGGTAGATATGTAATTTTTTTTTATTTCGTGGTTGGTATTCATGAGGTTTGAACGGCGTACCGGTTAAGGATGTGTTTGGATCTGAGAGGATAAAAAGAAGGTTTGGATGGTGAGCGCTTTATTTGTTTTTTTTATAAGGATGGGTTTCGTTTGCTAGGGTAGTAATTATGTATCGAGAATAATGTTTAATTTATTTATTGTAAATATATGTTTTTATTTTTGTTGATTTTGTATATATGGGTGTGTGTGGATCTGTTCGTTGTTTCCTTTTAATGTTTTTATTTGGGGTTCAAAATTGCGCTCTTATCCAAAATACGATATCACCAATAGAAGCGGGGTATCGGGGCTGCAAGCCCCGATGATGATCGTCGAGGTGATATTTTAGTGACATGAGATGAATATATGTTTTGAAATTGTTTTGCTGATATTCTATTCTGGATAAGAGGGGGTGCGTTATATTCGAGGATGGGATGTTTGTAATTGGTTTGCTGATATCCTATTTTGGATAAGAGCGGATGGGCTCTGTTCCAGTATGGGATATCGTGAATTGTATTGGTGATATCGTATTTTGGATAACAGCGGATGGGTTTTATTTCAGAATGGGATATTGTGATATTGTTTTGCTGATATCCTATTTTGGATAAGAGCGGATGGGCTCTGTTCCAGTATGGGATATCGTGAATTGTTTTGGTGATATCGTATTTTGTAGAATGGGATATCGTCAATTTGTTTTTTAATTTTTTTTTAGATAGTTTTATTTATTTATTGTTTTGGTTTACGTCGACCATGTTGCGACGTCACTGCGTTGTGACGTCATTGGCGCCATATTGTGACGTCATAGTTTGTCCAACTTGACGAAAATTAAGCGATATCCTATAGTAAATGAATCCCCATGAAAGAACATATTTGATTTTTTATGTACCACATTTTTACAGCTCGCACCCCATCCGCACCCCCCTTGCTCTGATCCTGGCGACGTCACTGTATGACGGGTGCATCGTTAAACGAAGAGAAGGAAGAAGAAAAAGTAGAAGGATGGGAGTTTGTGTTTCGATGAAGTGATTGTGATTAAAAGTAAGCGGTAAGCGGTTTTTTAAGTTTTGTAAAATAAAAGTAATTATTGTGAACCATTAATAAAACATTATATTTTTGTGTTGCAAAGTTTGTACAAATGTCACATTATCGTTTAGATGTTGTGGTTGCTCGTTACGAAGGCAGCAAGCATTTTTAGGTTATGTGAACCATTTGAACTTGTGGATAAATTTCAGAACACGGATTCCTTCCTTTCCTTCTTACTTCAAAATTCCAACCTTGTGCACACAAAATAAATTATTGGCACTGAAAAGTGCCTTTTCGTAAGTATGATGATGCGCATTCGGCAAACGCAGACAAATCTGCTCATTTTAGTATTGTAAGATATAATTGTTAGTGAGGAATCCGTATACTGAAATTTTCCCCTGACATCAATACACACAGATTGAAGAGCAAGACATGGCTAAAAGTAGACAATGTGTATGTACATAACTGAACAGTGTAAACAACAAAGATTGTATGTGCATAAAGCAAGATTACATACATCAACTAGGGGCTATTTTCACTTTGAATTTCGACATATGACTTTTGTAGGTTATTGGGCTTACAAATACAACTTTGGTAAACTACAACTCCTTTTGTAAACCATTTACAAATAACGAAAATTACTCTAAACTTTGTTGCTTACATTCTAGCATAGTGTTTCAAGTTTGTGATTGTGATTACTAGGTTTGACTATATGTAATTGTCAAAGCGTGTTATGACTGAAGGTTCACAGAATTAAATGAACGGGATAGATGTCTCACAGAATTGGAGCAGCAGTTGCGGTGCATGAAAATGGATGCAAATAGTCTATGTTGATACACCGCCAAGCAGTCCCCCAGACAGGTGGTGGACCAAAATGTTCAGACTCCTGGAAGGAAGCAAGTGAGTTTAAGAAGCTGATTCCACTACAATGAATTTGATCGCTACAGTCCACATCTATTGTAAGTAGAACTGGCATTTACACCATTGTTTCTGTTCTTTGACATTGTTATAAACAAGCTCTCAGACTCATTACTGGTGGAATCAAAACAACTCCAATAGATTCTATGAGATTCCTCACTAATATTAACAGCATCAAAATGACAATAGAAGAAAAAGCACTGATTCAGTATGAAAAACTTATCAGATTACCAGGAAACAATTGGCATTCATACAGTCCTCTCTGTAGATTTAAAACTCAAAAAAGTTTCATATCCATTGTTCAAGAATTAAAACAGAAAATCAATATCCCGAATTTAAAAGAAAACTTACAAATTAAACCAAACCCTTTAACTCTATTAAATATAGAATATAATCTAAATTTAACAGAAGAAATACTGAAATCAGAAGTAAACACTGAAATACTGAAACAATTGTCTTTAGAGACAATTAATATTAGGTACCCTCCACAAAACTGGCTTCATTTATATACTGACGGATCCTTGATCTCCAGAGAACAAGGTGCCGGTGCAGGTGTTACGTGCTGTCTCTTCTCACTTTATAGATCTCTTGGATATGGAACAACAAGTTTTGATGGTGAAATCATTGCAATAAGTGAAAGTCTCAGGAATCTTCTCTGCCACATCAATAAATTTAGGAATGCAGTTATATTGTCAGACTCCAAAGCAGCTATTCTATCAATAGTCTCTAAACACACATCTTCATCTCAAACAGCAGAAATAACTAAAATGCTCTCTCAATTAATATCACTCAATAAAAGAATTGTATTCCAATGGATACCATCCCATTGTGGAATCCTGGGAAACGAGAATGCGGATGCTTTAGCAAAGAAGTGCAGCACTGCTACTTACAGACCTGTTACTAAATCTACTTATTACTCCGTGAAAAGATTTATTAAATCTACATACTTAGACTTCAACAAACAAAATTTGATAACACAATCCCAAGGGAAAAAATGGAACTCTCTGCATCAAAATCCACAGTTAATTCCCGATTTACCACGAAAATCGTCTGTAGCTGCATTTAGATTGGCAACAGGCCATGATTGTTTGGCCAAACACCTGCATAGAATTGGAATATATCAGTCCCCTAACTGTCCATTGTGCAACTCAAACCAAGAGATGGATTCGGAACACCTCAAAATCTGTGCTTCAGTGGCTGGTCATGATAATATCTTTGAAAAGTATTGGAGTGCAAGAGGTCAAATGACTTTATTGTCAAACGCCTGGCATTAGAAAACAACAACAACATTGTTATAAAATATATTGTATAAACATTGCAGGATTTGTAGGCCTATGTTAATGTATGATGAAGGATGGGTGGAGCGGAGAAAAATTCTCTCCAGCACAGGGACCCAAACCTGGGGTTTCAGCTCTACGTGCTGACACTTATCCACTAAACCACACTGGATTCCAGATTGAATCCTCTCAGTTACCCTTTAGTGGCCAAACCTCATACACTGTGTCACAGATGTGTGATAGTGTCACAATGTCCAACACACTTTGTGCAGATGTGCACTCAATACGAGTGACTAAGTGGTGTACTTCGGTACACCACAATACTATGTTAATCTAGTCATGCAATTACTGTAAAAGGCACATGTGCATTGTCTCCACATTGTTAAGTACTCTAAATACTTTGCGCAGGTTACAACTGAAGAAATTGCAGATGAGGACCAGTTAGTTGAGAATGCAGGGCAAGAGGAGCACATCATAACCAATCTAAGGTACAGCATATTGGGGCGCGCTTCCGAAAGGGGGCAGCGGCATTTCCCCTAAGGTTAGAGCTCAGTTTAGGTGTGTGTGTATTAATCGAAAATTAGGGGCTAGAAAATATTGAAAATAGGACGCATGTTTATATGACATTTTTTTCGATTAATACACACACACCTAATCTGAGCTCTAACCTTAGGGGAAATGCCGCTGCCCCTGTTCGGAAGCGCACCCAAATACAATTATACTGAACCTAATTTCGTGCCTAGGTACCATACGTTGTGCTGTAAAAGCCACATCATAACCAATCTAAGGTACAGAGTATTGAGCCATTCACTCTGCTTGTTCATAAACATCATTTTATGTTTAAAATAAGTATAATTATATAATTATACTTACTTATTGGCTTTTAAGGAACCTGGAGGTTCATTGCCGCCCTCACATAAGCCCGCCATCGGTCCCTATCCTGAGCAAGATTAATCCAGTCTTTATCATCATATCCCACCTCCTTCAAATCCATTTTAATATTATCTTCCCATCTACGTCTCGGCCTCCCCAAAGGTCTTTTTCCCTCCGGCCTCCCAACTAACACACTACAGTAGAACCCCGATTATCCGACACCCTATTAACCGATTGACGGATTATCCAACTATCTTTCTCTCACTTTTTTTTTTGCGACAGAAACATGTGAAATACTACTGTACGTTGTATTAGTACGTATTTTTTCTAGGGAGTGTTATTACAAGCCTTAACACTTATCCAGCTTGGTCTACTGTTCAAGTTGCCATACTCTACAACTTCTATATAAAATGTATTCCACGAGTATCAAAAGAAAACTTTTTGTGATAATTATGCAAAAAAAATTCAAATAATTGAGTGGTTTGAGGAATGAGAAACTGTGGCTCATCTCGCATCAGAATACGAGAGTGATGTTACAACTGTGCGCGATTTAATAAAAATCAAGGATAAAGTGTATAGAATATGTAAATCTACAACATGAGCCCTCTAGGCCTACTATTCCTATATTTCCGCTGATAGCCATTACAAGGAGTTTCCTTGCCCCTTAAAAGCATGTCGTTGACAACCGAACTTCTGATCCACTACCTAGCATCTTAAACATAAGATCACGGAGGAAATTACGAAACTTCAGCTCTTATTCACTTAATTTACGAAAGTATTTTATGGTACGGATTATCCGATTTCTTCGTTTATCCGTCCAATTCATCCCCTTTATTACCACGGATAATAGAGGTTCTACTGTATATGCATTTCTGGATTCGCTCATATGTACTACATGCCCTGCCCATCTCAAACGTCTGGATTTAATGTTCCTAATTATCTCAGGTGAAGAATACAATGTGTGCAGTTCTGTGTTGTGTAACTTTCTCCATTTTCCTGTAACTTCATCCCTCTTAGCCCCAAATATTTTCCTAAGCACCTTATTCTCAAACACACTTAACCTATGTTCCTCTCTCAAATAATTATAAAAATATAATTATACTGAACCTAATTTCGTGTCTAGGTATCATATGTTGTGCTGTAAAAACCTGCATGATATGGATCCTTGTCTTCGTTCCTGCAAGATATTTTGTCGCATGTAATCCTTGCTAAACCTATATATTTATCTTTATAATCCTCTTCGTTCAATAAGAATGAATCACCACGTGTTTAAATGCTTTCCTTTTTCATTCCTGTCTACCATTGTCTAAATAAGTTATCACATCTATTTCTGAAATACCATTTGAATAGCTTAATATCAAAGACGGACATCTGACCTCAATCGAAATTTAGATAGCTGTGGTTTTTTATAGAATTTTTCATGCTTTTTCCAGTTATAGTGAAACCATATGCAAACTCTAACACTACATTTATAAAATAAATTGTGTTAAATCTTACAAAGAACACTGTGAATTAAAAAATTGCTTCTAGATCAAAACTATGGAGACGACAGATGTCCGTCTTTGATATTAAACTATTCATTTACATAATCATAACCACTGTTAATTTTGCAAAACAGAAATAACCTACGTGAATGAACTTCAAACTTCACTTAACTTAATGAAACCAAAACCCAGGCTGACTGAATGCAATTATTCAAATGCACATCATACAAGAAATGCTCTGCATCAAATCGATTTTTACACTGTATAAATGATCAATTAACATCCATTTCATATAACACCAGAATAATGTTAATTTAGTGGGAAGAATCCTTAATCTGCTATGCCTAAGTAAGCAATGTACTGAGGCAGTCAGCCGTTCATTCAGTCTACACTCGCTAAACAGAGGTCCAGTGGTGCATAACGTTTAACATGGATAGTTATAAAGAGGTATATATACGAGAGTGCTTATACAGTATTAATTGGTAACATTTTGTGTTCCAATAATGTGTAACATTTGTACTTATTTACAAATAGCTTTTAAGGAACCCGCAGGTTCATTGCCGCCATCGCCATCAGTCCCTATCCTGTGCAAGATTAATCCAGTCTCTATCATCGTATCCCACCTCTCTCAAATCCATTTTAATATTATCTCCCATTTACGTCTAGGCCTCCCCAAAGGTCTATTTCCCTCCAGTCTCCCAACTAACACTCTATATGCATTTCTGGATTCACTCATATGTGCTACATGCCCTGCCCATCTCAAACGCCTGGATTTAATGTTCCTAATTATGTCAGGTGAAGAAAACAATGTGTGCAGTTCTGTATTGTGTAACTTTCTCCAATCTCCTGTAACTTCATCCCTCTTAGCCCCAAATATTTTCCTAAGAACCTTATTCTCAAACACCCTTAATCTCTGTTCCTCTCTCAAAGTGAGAGTCCAAGTTTCACAACCATACAGAACAACCAGTAATGTAACTATTTTATAAATTCTAACTTTCAGATTTTTTAACAGCAGACTGGATGATAAAAGCTTCTCCACCGAATAATAACAGGCATTTCCCATATTTATTCTGCGTTTAATTTCCTCCCGAGTATCATTTATATTTGTTACTGTTTCTCCAAGATATTTGAATTTTTCAACCTCTTCGAAGGATAAATCTCCAATTTTTGTGTTTCCATTTCGTACAATATTCTGGTCACGAGACATAATCATATACTTTGTCTTTTCGGGATTTACTTCCAGACATATCGCTTTACTTGCTTCAAGTAAAATTCCTGTGTTTTCCCTAATCGTTTGTGAATTTTCTCCTAACATATTATGTCATCTGCATAGACGAGAGCTGATGTAACCCGTTCAATTCCAAACCCTGTCTGTTATCCTGAACTTATACACTGTTTATTAGTAAGACCGTTATCATATAAAGTGTCTTATTTGTGTGATTGTGATTTTCCCTAAAACTACAATTCCTTACTTACTGTAACACTTTCTATACCCTTGCCTGAATGCTGAGTAGCCATACAGTTGTATGCCGTCTTTTACAGCAAAGCACGTGCCATATCAGACACCTTCAAAGTCATAAGTTGGCGAGCTGATTTCGTGACACCACTGCTGTAGTCTGTACATGACAGAAGTGTGAACCCAGAAGTAATCCACATTTTACTGAAGGAGCTTGGCTGCATTTATCAGGGTATGTAAAATTCCAAGACAATCTTTACTGGAATTAGGAAACACATTTGTAATGTTTTTCATAAAAGTACAGAAGGAGAATGGTCTAGTGTTCAGCAATTAATTGAAGTGATGTGAAGCTTGCCTGCGAACAAATGGGTATAATTTCAAAGATGTGTTATAGTTTAAGGTATGATTATACACTCTCAATCATTCAAACTCCTGTATCTCCTCATGAGGAGCATAGGGCATTCACAAAGTGCCTCCATCGGACCCTATTTGTAGCCAACTTCTTCACTTCGCTCCATGTTTTCCCCTCCCTAGCAATTTCCTCCAGAACTGTTCTCCTCCATCTATTTTTTGGCCTTCCTCTTGTTCTACTATCCTGGGGGTTCCAATCCAAAGCCATTCTTTCTACTGCTCCATCTTCTTTCCTGATTGTGTGCCCTATCCAATTCCACTTTCGTCTTTTGATTTCTATTGTGATTTCTTTCTGATTTTTTATCTTCCATAGTTCTGAGTTTGTGATTATATCTGGCCATCTAATTTTTAAGATTCTTCGTAAACATCCATTAACAAATGTTTGCAGTTTATTTTGTATAATTTTACTTGTTTTCCATGTCTCACAACCATATAATAAGATTGATTTCACGTTACTGTTAAAGATTTTAATTTTTGTAGATCTAGATATAACATAAGATTTCCATATTGGGTACAACTGGACAAATGCACTGTTTGCATTTTTTTTTCGGTTTTTAACATCCTCAAAGACTCCACCATCCTTGTCAATTATACTACCCAAATATTTAAATTCTTGAAGAGTATCAATGGTATTATTATTTATTATAACTTTATCTGTCTTTTTACTACTTAATCTCATTTCTTTAGTTTTCTTTACGTTTATTTTCATATGAGCCCCTTTTAGTACTTCTAATAAAGTATTGACTTTATTCTGCATATCACCAAAACTATGGGAGAGCAAACAGATATCATCAGCGAAATCCAGATCTTCCAAGGTATCGTTTAATCCTCATGATTATACAGTCTGATAGTCTTTAATTACACCCTTACTCCTGTACTTCAATCATTAAATGTAAAGTAATGTCACTTTGCATATCCCACAGCGGAGAAGGGTCCTGTTACAGCAGGCAAAGGACTAGCAACAAGCCAGGAAATCGCCAGTACATATTGGGGGTGCTAGAGATTGGAAAAACTGTACATAGAATGGCAAAACACTGAGCATGGCCAAGTGTGTATGTTGTCGATTCTGGGCTACCAGACAATTGCGCCATAGCATAGCAAAGGCCTCCTTATAGCAATCTAGTAGTGCCCCAGTATTGTTTTCAGAAACAAACCTTAATATTTATGTACTGGACTACAACACTGGCAGGTCACATTCACCTTTTTTTTTTTTTGTTTTAAACTGTAAATGTATTTCCTATTGCTGGTGTTTGTCGAATATAATCCTAAGATATTAATTTAATGTGTTCTGGAAAGGAAGAGAACACTCTAAATACAGTTGCGTGCAAATTAATCTGAACACAACATATTTTTACATTTTCTGTCATTGTTGGCCTCAAAGCTGCTCATACCGCTTTAATTGACATCTGTAGTACGTGTAATTCCATTGTTGAAGGTCTGTCGTTATCTTTTTTATAATATGTGACATTTTGCCTGTCGTTTTGTACTTATAAGCATTTCAGTTGTGTTGAAGACTTAATACTGCAATCCTGTGTACATTCTGTCGTCTTCACAAATGGATACAACTCCACGAAAACGGTCTAAAATTATAACATTAGCAGAGCATTCTTCTATGACAGAGAGGCAAATTGCTGCAGAATGTCACATCGGTTTGGCTACTGTTAATTCGATCATAAAACGATACAGGGAGACTGGATCCATCACACCCCAGAAAAAAGGAAACTGTGGCCGGAAAAGGAAGACTTCACCTGCAGATGATCGTTTAATTGTCAGGAAAAGTAAATTAAATCCTAGACTAACTGCTGTCCACTTAACCCGCGAGTTAATGGCTACCACTGGGGCGAATATTCACGTCACAACAGTGCGGCGTAGGCTTTTGGAAGCTGGACGAAGGGCTCGTAAGCTTATTAAGAAGCAACTGCTAACCCCTGTTACGTGCAAAAAACGCTTTATGTGAGCAAAATTACATCAACACTGGACAGTGAATGACTGGAAGAATGTACTTTTTTCCGATGAGTCTCATTTCGAGGTCCACGGCCACCGTGTTTCTTACGTACGGAAAGGATCCGAAAAAGTAACAGCAGCCCATCTCCAACAGGCACCCAAATACCCCCCTAAACTAATGTTTTGGGGTTGTTTTACACATGAAGGGCCTGGAGCATTAATACCTATCTAGGGAATGATGAATTCTGACAAATATATTCACTTGTTGGAAACCAGAATCGTACCCCAGCTGCAAAAATCATTTCCGGATGGCAGAGGTGTGTTCCAACAAGACCTTGCACCATGCCATACATCTCGAAAAACTACAGAATTCTTCAACAAGAAGAATATTCAGGTACTCCCCTGGCCAGGCAACTCACCCGACATCAACCCCATTGAGAACTTGTGGTCAATTTGCAAAAGAAGAATGCAAAAAATGGATTGTTCTACAAAGGAGAAGATGATTTCTGCCCTCATTGGTGTATGGTTTCGTGATGAAGAAATGAAGAATATTTGTGGGAAATTAGTGGAATCCATGCCAAATCGTCTCAGAGCTGTTATTAGGAACAATGGAGGCCCATAGATTACTGAGGTATGTCTTAGATCCTTTTTTTTTATCCCGTTTGAGTGTTTTTGCATAAGTAATTACGTTGTTCAGATTAATTTGCTCGCTACTGTAAGATAAGTGAACTGAAATTTTTAACTTTCTTTTCTTTTGTAAACAGCATTATCTTTGTGATGTACTAAAGGAGGTATTGTTCATGGTACCAATTGAGGAACGTCTTTGCTAAGCTCTATAGATGCAAACTTTTGCGAAAATGAGTTATATATCACAATCATATGATGTTTAGCTTCTGTATCATCCTATGCAGTCAGATTTTGCATAACTCGATTCATACCGTGTGTAGAGGATGATTAGAAATATCTCCTTCCCACAACATAAACTGTGTATACAATAAAACTCGTTTTCTGAGAAAAATAGTTTTGTGCATCTATCGAGTTTAGCAAAAATGCTCCTCAATTCTCTACTATAGGTTAACAACTGACAAAACCCGTTATGGGAGGTTACTTAACCTTACTGCTGCACTGGAGGTGGAGTTGGAGTTCCTCTCCATTCATCTGAACCATTGTTGCTACTGATTGACAAGTCATCTGATGCATCACTGCTATCAATTAAACATTCTCCTAACGAAATTATTCTGTCAGTTTCACTGTCTATTACATTAGCACTAGAAAAATATTGTTCGTTTTTTATTTTTAACGTGCTTGCTTTTGCTGCAGTAAAGTCTCATTTTATAAACCTATGGATCAACAATTGGCTCTCTTCTGACAAAGGAAAAATTTTACATTCTGTACAAAAGAAACCAAATGACCTGGAAATGTACAAAAACTTGCCCAGACATGTTCAAACATTTTTAACTAGAGCCAGAACAGGTCACATTGTCATACAATTGTACCTACACCGATTTCATTCATTCATTCATTACTAGCACTACAGCCCATGAAGGGCCTGGGCTTCCTTAATCAGTAGAAACCATTCATCTCTATCTTGAGCCCGTTGTCTCCATCTCTTGCATCCAACTCTCCGCAGATCATCCTCCACATCCTGAAGCCACCTCAACCTTGGTCTTCCTCTCTTCCTTAATCCTCCTGGGTGTCCATATAATGCCCGTTTAGGTAGTCGGCCTTCTGGCATACGTTCAAGGTGTCCCAACCATCTAAGTCTGCCTTTCTTAATGAAGGAAACTATACTCGGCTCTCCATACAGTTCCATTAGTTCTTTATTTGTTCTACTTCTAAACTGACCATTTTCAAAACGGGGACCATATATCTTTCTCAGAACTTTTCTTTCCCAAAGTGCTAGCATATTTTCGTTATTTATTGTTAAAACCCAAGCTTCGCTAGCATATGTAACCACTGGTCTTAGAATAGTTTTATAAATTATTTTCTTTGCAGATCTGGATAATGAACTGAGTTTAAATAGTTTTCCAAGCCCAAACAGGCACCTATTACCGGCCATTATTCTTGTCTTTATTTCTGAGGATATATCATTATTGTTTGTAATCATTGTACCTAAATATTTAAAACTTGTACAATTTTCAAAATTATGGTGATGAAAGACCACATTGTCCTGCTTCTGTACCTCTCTTCTGGATGTTTTCATATACTTGGTTTTCCTTTCATTTATTTCCAAACCAAGCTTTCTCGCTTCTTCTTCAAATTCTTGTAGTGACCCTGATAGTGCTGCCTTTGTTCTTGCAATTATTGCCACACCATCTGCATATGCTAGATGTTGGGTTAAGCGATTGTATATCGTACCTAGGGTTTGTTTTGATGGCTCTAATTGCTTTTTCGAGAGCCAAGTTAAATATGACTGGGGAGAGTGGATCACCTTGTCGTAAACCATTATACACATAAAACTCTTCCAATAAATCTCTCCCTATTTTCACTTGACATGTAGTGCCCTTCCAGGTCAACACCGATTTCACCTTTCTGATAATCCTACTTGTCTGTGGTTTAATAATCATGATGAAGATCTGGAACACTTTCTTCTATACTGTCTATCCATAAACCACAGAAGTAAATTAAAATCATCAGTACCAGTTGCAGAAGACACAGCCCTGCAGTATATATTGACTGCACCCCAACTCTGGCTACTAGCAACAGGCATCTATAATGAACACTGATCAAAATATCCCTCATTTCTCGTGAAAAACAAAAACTGAATAGACTACAGTGGACTATAGTGGACTTTATGTTGTCAGCAAACAGCTGGATACATTAAGAAGATTGATTGATTGATTTTTAACGTGCTCAACACATTTATTCCACTTTTCTTTTACATATCTTGCAAAAAGGCGGTGACACAATCATTCCTTTACATTAAATGGGGACCCAATTTCTGTTACAAAACTCTAATTGAAAAGACTGGAGACAACTGACTAAACATTTTAGTCTGTCCCTTTAAGTAAATGAAACCAGTCAAAACAATAAATGCTTATTTTTAAAGCATGGTTAGGTTTTGAAGATGAATAATGTTTATGTACGCGCTACTTGACCGACCGCGAGTAGTCAGACATAAACGTAACAAGTGATGATATCTTGTTGACTCATTCTATTAATATGGGGTTTTTTCAACATAAAGTAGAATCTATTTAGACGATTTCATACACTGCAACTACCCACTTACCTCTTCAAGAAAAAATGTTTATCGCGATCAGTTTTTATTTATCTATCTATTTATGTGCATAACAGGGCAAAGCCCCAATTACAATAGACAGTACAGATAAAAAAAAACAATGCATACAACACGAAAAAAGAGGTAAAACAGATACAAGTGTAATTACAAATTAAAAAAAAATAATACCACCTAAATATAAAAGACAGATACAGATATAAATGAAAAACACCAAATAAAAAACAAATCAAAAAGAGCCAAGTACAGACATCACAGCCAAAAATGCAAAATGTAGGTGTAGCTATAATTGGCAAATTGCAGAGCAAATACAACACCATGTTAATAAATTCAATATACAGCACTACACAGCAGGCCCAATAGGCTCAATTCATTTATTCAAAAAACTCACCAACACAGAACATGCGTTCCAAGTAATGCTTTACATAACTTTTTCTTGTACATATTGTACGATAACGAAAAATCTAAATCCTGTTTATTTGATAGATGATTGTAAGTTCGAAGCATTAATAAAAGTGGAGACATTTTATGAGATAGTGTTTTTGATGTCTGTAAATAAAAGAGAGATCGCTTTCTCAAATTTGATTTACCAATATTGAAACTAATTAGCTGTAGAAGATCAGGGTTGTCTATTAAGCCATTTATGGTTTTGAACAAATATATTTGTTGTGCTCTTATCCTGCGACTACTGAGAGATGGTACATTAAATTCAACCAGCATGGATTCATAAGATTGGAATATGTTGTAACATGAATGTTTTTTCATATATAGCAGTTTTAGGATTTTATTCTGTACGCTCTCTAGAATGACCGAGTGCGAGTGATAGTGAGGGTTCCAAACTATAGATGCGTACTCTAATTTACTTTGTATTAAACTATTATATATTCTTAAGACAGTTTCAACATTCCTGAAATCTTTTGAGTTTCTGTAGATGAAACCTACCAGTTTGAAGGCTCTATTCGCAATTGCTTTTATATGTGTTAAAAAGGATAGGTCATGAGAGATCACCACTCCTAAATCATTTACTGAAGTGACCCTTTCTAATTTTGTGTTATTTATGCTATACGTGTAATCCAGAGAGTTAGTATTACGAGTGAAGGTAAGGTGTGAGCATTTTTTAATATTAAAGTTGAGTTTGTTAACAATGCTCCACCTAAAAATACTATTAATATCTTGTTGTAGCTTAGCTGAGTCAGATTCATTTGTAATTTCTTTAAATAATTTAATATCATCTGCGTATAATAAGCAATTGGAATGTTGTATATGTTTTGGTAGATCATTGATGAATAGTAAGAAGAAGAGAGAACCTAAATTAGACCCTTGTGGGACACCCAAGTTTACATTAAATTGTTTTGCATTGACCTGTCGGAATGATAGGTATGAACAGGTAAGTTTTAGCAGATGGTTAGAGAAGCCAAATTCTAATAGTTTATGCAGTAATATGTCATGATCTAGTTTGTCGAAAGCTTTCGAAAACATATTTTCAAATCATATCTTCAAAAATATATTTTCCCACACTACAGTAGTATAAAACAAGCCTCAATTAAGAAGTCTTACATTTGTTATATTGCGGTATCTCAAACATCTTAAAAATCTGCAAACAGTGCTCTTCAACATGCTTTTTTTCTTTATTAGAATCTGACTATTTCTCTTTGAGTTATTAAGTATATGAAATGCGAAAATATTCTGCTTCATTGAAAGTCTACGTAAGTAATGCCTTCTTCTGTTATCAGCTGACAGTTAGGAAGGAGGAGATGAATAGTATATTGTGTCACTCTTTAAGATTGACGGATGCGCAGACCAATGGAGTTTTCTAAGTTGTTCCCCTATAATTCGAAAACTGACTGTATGGAAGAGAACAGTGTATGCTCAAGTTTTCAATAGTGATGATTTTCATTAATCTAAATAGCCAATATTTTTATTGACGTTGTCAAGAAGGCTGTGAACTACTGCGATCCATAGTAGTGGAGGCAAAACACTGCTTTGAGGGAAGGCCTTAGTCACAATTTTTCTTGCACATGCATCTCCCACTATTAACCGTATTGCTTTTATACTGAATATAAGTTTTAGAAACTTATAATGGATTCAGTCCCATTCATCTTAGCATGTGGGCTTTCATGGCCGGTGTCTAATTGAAATGGAGCTTCCAGGCTAAGATGCCGTGGTCTACTGGTGAAGATATTTCCAGACGTTTCTTCTACTACTGTGGCAGACATCTTCAGTGGTGAGGCATCCTAGGTCTGAGTCTTCTGCTAGGGCAGGCATGTCAAAACCCTGCACATTGTGCAGTCGCGCACATTGTGCACTGGTCTGCGTGCAATGTGCAGTTCCTATTCTCCTACCTGGAGGGAGTGAATCGGCTTGGAGGGGAACGCGACAGGGCTGTACAGTACCTATAGTAGCAGATCAGCTTTTGTTTCAGTAACACAGATCAGTACGGGTGCTCATTGAACTGTTATTGTATATGCGTTATGGAAAATAAAGTGAGGAGTCCACAGATATAACGAAGAAGAGAAATCACGAATCATATAACATAACTGTTATGATGTTTTCCTCAGCCAATAGTAATTATTTAAAAATAAAAGGCTTTCATCATATCATGTGGACCTAATAGTGATATGAGAATTTAAATCATATTAGTAAAGTTCTCAAAATATGATATTTGCCAGCTCTTATTTCTTAATTAGTACTCTCACAGCAAGACAAACATGACAATGATGTTGTTTTGGAGTCTGTACTAACACAGCCATCAATGGTTAGACGACTTACAACTTTTATTTGATAAGCTGATAAGTGATGAGAATATAGTGAGTAATACATGTGAGGCTCTTGAGGTTGTAAGGGAAGGAAGAAAGCAACTATTTGTAAGGCGGAAAAATTGTCTGGAAAAATAATACATAATGGCGAATTTTCCACCTCACGTTACTATATTATCTAATATACTTACGTTAATAAATCTTTAAACCTGACATAAAGAAAATGTCCTCGCTTCACAGCTTGTGAAGTACTCTTTTAACTCAATTCATTAACGCTCCCAACTTGCTAATACTTGCTCTCAATGTTTTCCAAATAAACTATATATAAATTTAAATTCCAGCTTAATTTATCCAATTTATTAATAATAATGTGAATTTATATTAATATACAGCAAGGAAATGATTCCAGTGTAAAAGCCTCACAATGTCCTATTGCATGTAATTGGGAGTAAAATATTTTCTTTCTTAGCATTTGTGCACCAATGGTCCCAATAATGCTTGAGGAACAATGAAAGAGTATTACTTTGAAATAATCAGTACCTACTACGTAAAATGAAATATTGTGTTCGTTTTTTGTTGTTTCGAAATTACTGCAATATTTATATTTTCTTCAAATACTGTATACAAATCATGTAAATAAATTATTCTTTACAAACGACTGCATTGTGAATTGTAACTGAGTAAGTCTATTGTTTCTTGTGTTACAATTATTGTCAAATATAGACACTGACAATAATTGTGTTTTTTCCTTCTGCTAAGTATGTTTATAATGTCCAAATATCAATTTAATTGAACACTAGAAACGCAGAATAGATTCTTGTACGTCCCTCCCGCTAAGAACTGGTAAGAGCAACACGTGAATGACGCAATCTGCACAGACCGGCGTTCCGCGCACATACACTGCACTTTCAGTGTCTGATTTTTGACATGCCTGTGCTAGGGGTATTTGTGGCAACTGATACCCTGACTGTTTGCCTGTCCTTAATTATAGAATGCCTTCGTGTTCCGGAACACCAAGGCCAATCCTTGGCTCTATAAATAAGGACAGGCAAACAGTCAGGGTATCAGTTGCCACAGGTACCTCTAGCAGAAGACTCAGACCTAGGATACCTCACCACTGAAGATGTCTGCTGCAGTAGTAGACGAAACGTCTGGGAATATCTTCACCAGTAGACCATGGCATCTTAGCCCGAAAGCTCCATTTCAATCAGTCACATTCCTCTGATTCTACTGAAAGATGCCTTATCGAAATACCTTCACTGTCAATGTACCTGTGGTAGACATGTTGTCTAAGATACATTTATTCTTCACGTTACTGCATGTAGTGCTAATGTATGTAGGCATGTTGATTTTTGTGCAAATCATGTAATATTGACACTTTCTGTCACAGGTCTCTGCCACAGTCTCTGGATCCCTTAAAGCATCGAAATGTGTTATCATCTGTGAGATATATTTCTCACGAAGAACACATTTTTAGTGGTCATGCAGGGAGTCCAGACACCACTCTAGGGGGACTGCAAGGATGCCATCGTACCCAGGTGAGTTAACAGGAGAAAATGACGTGATTGTCCACTTTACTCTTGTCAGCGTGGGTGTTGGAAGTGTCGTGCTTTGGCCACAGAGTCTGAAGAAAGATGATGCATTCTGGAAAGTGAGTTTTAAGAATCAAATCTGCTGCCTCATTGAGGATTCGAGAATATACAGTTTTCTCTTTCAAAGCAGAGGCTCTGATATGTCCACTTACAGAATATTGTGTAGTTTAGGCATCCGATATAGAAAGAGGAATGATGGGCATAAGTTCTTAATGGAAACAGGAGACTTTGTGGCCGCAGGGTTATAATTCCTTCACACAGTGCATGAAATTAGAATTTCTGGCAACACGAAACCAATATTTTACTTAGTTGAGACATGGGTAAATCAAAATCATACATTAATAGGCTGACCAGCGAATAGGGATTATAAAGAATGGACACTGAGCGAATTTTTCTGTGTTTTGTTTCTCTGTGCGCTGGCGTTTAGTTCCACTTTCAAGCACTAGAGGTTAGTGTAATCGAGCATACGCTAAGATAATTGAGTATAGAGTTAAGACACAGGATCCAAATATTGCCTACCTTATTGCATAATCCAGTAAAGTTTTACTTCAAATAAATTCAAGTTAACAGCTTTTCCTTATTTCTCAGTGGCAAACTAGTTGTAATAATATTTTTTTTTTTTATATTTCAGATATAATAAATTATATTATAAAATATAATACATTATAAAATTAAGTATCAAATTCGTTTAATATTTGTATATAATATGATATAGGTATATGGTTTTACTTCTCATAAGAGTTTGGTTTTCCATTTTCAGTGCTATCAAATCATTACATATTTTAATTGTTGTTGGGGTCAACGTCTCAACTCTCATTATAAAGGAACTCTAGAGTCTAGACATTACAGTTAATGACGGATTTATTATTTTATGGATCCAATTTATTTTATTTGAGTACATAATGTACCTAGATGTATTAATTATATGTGTTATATTTCCGCTGTGTCGACTGCTAGCTGGTGTGATGTCAGCGCCAACTCTAGGGAGAAAGCAGAATCTGACGCTCTAGCTGGCTTGAAGGTTATTGAAATCAGTCCGGCTACATCGAAGGTACCAACACGAAGTGTCCACAATTACCTATACGCTGGGCTGACCAGATTTTTTATGATCAAGCAGGGGACATCGGCAATTTCAAGGAAAAACACAAATGCTTATCTGGTCACTCCCCATTGAAATGTTGCAGAAAATACATTTAACATTAAATACAATGACAGAACTTTGCACACTAAATTTGTGGAGTACCAGTATTTTAACTTTTTGAATTAAATGCATAAACACACGTAACTACTATACATAATTATAGCCACTAAGAATCCAATTTCAGTACTGACGCATGCATGGAAGTCTTTCACATAGTATTGTACACACTGAACTCTAACACATACATTTCACAAGTACTAGTCTGAAGAATATATCTTTTTAAGGATCTGTTCATTCCCATACAGCTTCACACTAAGTTCTTCGCATGAGAAATGAAAGTTTGTTTTCACTTGTAACAAAGCTTTAACTGTTTCAATTCTTATTCTTGACTTTTCATCAGTCCAGATTTTGTTAATTGTGGAGAAAAGTCTTTCAACTGATGAATTAATGACATTGTTTTGAGAAGATTTTCAAATGGAATGAAATTTTTATTGAAATGTTGAAAAACATACCACTTTTCACATGTTGGTTTGTAACAAAACTCCTCATTTCTGAACTACTTAATAATGGACGCTGCGGCAGTTCTAACACTTCTGCACAAAGCTAATGAAGACAAAGATGCTATGTTTGCCTCAAAGAGTGCAGAATATCTCATACTGTCCTCGCAGGTTCTTCTGTCTCACACTCAGAACCGTTCAGAAATTTGCATGAATCACGGCAGTTTCATAACAATATTTAAATATTCATGTGTAAAATGTTAGTGAAACAAATTAAAAATTTCTGGGTAGAAAAACAGGGACATTTGCTCTCCGGGGACAGCAACTCAAAACCGGGGACTGTCCCTGGAAATAAGGAATGTCTGGTCAGCCTACTAATAGAAACGTACCCATTCCTAGGGATGTCATATGTTTCATCAATGATTAAAAGATAGTGGATGTTAAGGTAGCATCCAAAAGACGTTTTTGTACCAACTATGCAATGAGATTCAGCATCTCATTTAATCCATCATGTAAGAGCTATTTGTTTTTTGTGCGACCTAACAAAGATTTTATGGCTTCCTTATCTTTGGACTTCAATAATAAAAGCTGATTTAAATTTGACTCATCATTTTTACCCATAATAGCTGAACTTAGCATAGTTAAGTACCTTAGTGTTGTAAAAATAACTTTCAAAGCACATCTGGCTCATTTCTTGTGATTTTGCTACACTTAGCATTTTTGACGCACTTTTTCTGTCCCAAACAGAGCTAAATGCATGGACACATGTGCGATTTGAAGTACATACTTCATGTTCCTTAACCTCTTCGAATTCTGTAGCTCCAAGGCAAAATGTGGTATGCAGTGGCGGTTCCTCGGGGGAGGGAAGGGAGGAACGTCCTCCTCACATTTTTCTTCTTTTGAAAGTAAATACCAAATAAAATATGTGCCTTGAAATTCAAGGAAGATTCGATAATTTTTAAGTTCACAGCTATAAGAAAACCTTGGTTGATCGAGTTTTAAACGACGCGCACTCATGTGCTACTAGAAAACTGTGAGAAGGATGCGAGATTGTTTGTGTGGAGGAGAGTCAATCCATTCCTCCTTTACTGCAGTTAACACACATAGACAACAGCGCACTAGCGGCCAGAGAAAGAAGCAGAGTTTTAAAGCGAGTAAATGAATGGATAGGGAGGAGATCCTCCTCTGAATCAGCACATGGGCGGGAAATAGAAACCGACTGGTCATGCAGCAAGCTCGCTACCGCTGCCGTCTAACGATCTTGCATTCAACTTCTAGGAGGAGGCACAATGAAAAAAGTTTTAACGCAACGCTCTGAAACCATATAAACTTTTGTTTAAATTATAAATCAAAAATATTATTCATTGCACTTTATATAGGCTACTATTCATGGTTGGAAACTCTCAAGGATATTTGAAAGTTAAAGTTGGGTTTATATAAAACAAAGAGGAAGTAATTCTACGTTAGTATCGCAGATCTTTTGGCCCCTGAAATTCACTTCCATTCATTGTGTACTAGACAGGGCAACAGCCAACTTGTCAGTTTTGTACATATATATTTGAAATTGAAAGTAGGTACTCCAAACTACATTATTTTTAACATAAAAAATTAATTGGCCACCGGCAACTTTGAACAATAATGGTAGTATGACTTTACAAGAACTGATATTCTTCAAAAGCATGTGATACTGAACTTGTAAAATGTACATGTGGCAACACAGACCACGTGGGTGGGTGCAGTGTTCTCGCTTTCCTCAGATTATTTCCCATTCCCATTTCCGCGGTTCCAATTACGTGTTAGTAGCTGTAGCCTCTTCCAACACGTGTGATGCTGTAGTGTGCTCGAAAAATGCTGCTATGTGAATTTCCTTGTAATTGTTAATTTGTGCAATTATTCAACAGTGAATGGAAGTGAAAACATGATATATTTTGGAAAATTTAGGAAACTCAGTTTACAAGAACAGATTATTGCTGTACAGAAGGGAAGACCAACCCCAACACTACCTGGTCTTACATGTATGCATGTTGGATAATTTGTAGCATGTATCATTCAAGAAGGTGTTATTTCGTCCTGTTACCTTCTTTCCTCCTCTTAAGAAATACGCAGGAGACGCCACTGGTGGTATGTCATTTCTCAGAGTTTTTCAGGAGCACGCATCTAGAGTCTGAACGACTCTATAAAATCATAGGGGTCATGTTTTATGACAGTGGGTTAGAGAGAAAAATAATAGAGGTAAGCATGTCAGCTTTTGCCACAATAAAGATACTATTGGGATGCACAACCTATCGCAAAATTTCATTTCTATCAAAAATTGACATAGGTCCTATCTCCTTTTGCCTTGGAACCACAGAATTACTGAATCACTAATCTGTAAAGACAGACACGCCATGTTTTTCTGTGTCTCATTCATAAATGTACTTACTTTCTTTTATAGCATGACAGCAAATAGAATAAAAAAATCGTTCATTTACAACATTGAACACATTAAGAACTATAAACCGTATTTGTATTTGAAGCTTTGAATGAATTATCATTGGTGTTGATAATTATATTATATTCATTAAGTTTTCTTTGCTGTTGTGATGATACCGTTTTTGGAGTCTGAGACTTGATAGTCAAAGAGGATTCAGCAATTTCCAGTATCCCTTCACCTTTCTGGTGACAGAATCTACGACATTCTTTTTAATTCTTGTCATAAATCTATCATATTTGATCACATTCGAACACGTACTTGTATCAGCCGTGTTTTCAATATAAAAAACAAACTTATATTTACAGTGTATTCGATAGTATTGCACGGCTTGAATGGAGGAAGTAAATAATAATAATAATTCTTTATTTATACTGGCAGAGTTAAGGCCATAGGGCCTTCTCTTACACTCTACCAGGTCACAAAGTATATAAGCAGTTAAAATTTAACAAAAAAGTTACAGAACAGAATACTAACATATTACAAAAAAAAAATAAAAAATATTAATAGCATAATAAAATCGACACTAAACAACATGGAAATAATACCATAATAGAAAAAAGAAAGTAAAATACATTGGAATATAGCAAAAGCAACTCATTTAGTACAAATGGTTAATATGGAAAACGTAAGGAAGAATATAACAAAATAGACTGTAATAAAATAATAATAAAAAAGGAAAAAAAAGAAAATTAAATAAAATTCACAATAAAAAGGCTATGATAATAAATTCATCAGCTGATAAAGAGAACAAAAAGGGGAAAGGAAGGAAAGAAATATATAGCCTATATTTTTACAAAACTACCGCAGAGAAAAGGGCTTATAACTGAAGGGAATCTGAATTGAAAAAGTGCAATTTTAATATATTTTTTAAATTAGACAATGTCCGACAGTCTCTGACATGTTGTGGTAGAGAGTTCCAGAGATGAGCTACAGAGACGGTGAAAGATGAAGAGTAGAAGGATGTTCTGTGTTTAGGAATGGAGAGTGTGATATGGTGTTGTGAACGAGTATCTATTTCGTGATATGAGGACAAATGTTGAAAACGAGAAGCTAGGTAGCTAGGGTTAGAGGTTTGAAGAATATTGAAGAGTAAAGTGAGAGAGTGAATAGTTCTTTGCTCTTTGAGATGGACCCAGGACAGCATATTTAGTGAAGGTGTGATACGGTCAGATCTATGGACGTTGCAAATAAATCGAACACATGCATTATGAACACGCTGTAGTCTGTCTGTCAATTTCATGTTAAGGTCAGTGTAGAGAGTGTTACAGTAATCAAAATGAGGCTTACTACTAAATTAATAGCTACTTTTAAATGTGAGCAGGAAAGTTTGACTGTGATAATAGAGACAGTGATAGAGTTGAATAGTTGTAAATACGAGGCGCGTCCATAAAGTAACTTTCCCACTCGTCCCACAGCTAGCAAACCATATGTTGTGTGAAGCGACTGCGTGTACGTGATAGAGTAATGTCCTGGCATGGCGCATGCGCTAGCGGAACTTTCCGAGTGCTCTCAGTAGCTTCGTTGCATTGGTTGAAGATGGACGCTCCTATTCCAGCTCCCGCCGCATGTGAAGTGTGATCAGTGATAAAGTTTTTGAATGCACAGGGCATAGCGCCGATTAAAATTCATCGTCAGCTGTGCCAGGTCTATGGGCCTAACGTCATGAGGAAGCAGATGGTGCGTTGCTGCTGTAGACAATTTTCAGCAGGACACCAAAATGTGCATGACAAGGAGTGCGGTGGGAGGCCAACCATCATCACAGACGATCTTGTTGAGCAACGCACCATATGCTCTTGAACATGTAGATAGATCACCCAAGTATGGCACGTACCTTTAAAGATAGAAATAATCGAATTAGTTTTATTTAGAAGTATAATAATACATTTTTTGTAGGCCTAATATCCATGAAACAAATATGGCTGTAAAGTAAGTAAAGAAAATCTTAGGCTTAAATATGGAAATATTAAACAAAATAGCAAAATTTTAACAGTTTAAAATATTTTCAAATTCTGAGTTTCATTTTAATTTTAATGCAGTACTTAAGTTTTTCAAATATTCTCGCATGCCTAGATGATCCAGTTTATTCATTGGAATGTTGGCTCGTAAACACATCTTCACCGTGTCTTTGACAAATTCATTTTTTCTTCACAAGCATTCTTTGCTTTGCTTTCGAGCTCTGAAATTGTTGCCTGCCATTTAAGACCATGTCGTTCTTCAGTTGTTTTTGAAAGGAAGTTTTCCTTTGTGTGTACGTGTTGATTGGATTTGATGTGTTTTTCCAATACATCTCTTTTCTCCCAAGGGGGTTATATTTAATATAATTAAATATGTACCAAACCTATATGCACATAGAATTATTCCACTTCAGAAACAACTAAGTAAACTAAAAAAACTCCAAAAGGGAATAACATTTTAATGGATACCTAGTCATTGTGGTATACCTGGAAACGAGAAAGTCAATAATATTGCAAAACAGGCAACATATTTGCAACCAAGACCTCAAATGATATCTCTATCCAGTGTTTTTGCTTCAGTAAAGTCTCATTTTACAAACCATTGGATCAACAATTGGCTCTCTTCTGAAAAATGAAAAATTTTACAGTCTGTACAAAAGAAACCAAATGACCTGAAAATGTACAAAAACTTGCCCAGACATGTTCAAACATTTTTAACAAGAGCCAGAACAGGTCACATTGCCACTCAATTGTACCTACACCGATTTCACATTTCTGATAATCCTACTTGTCTGTGGTGTAATAATCATGATGAAGGTCTGGAACACGTTCTTCTATACTGTCCCTCCATAAACCACAAAAGAAGTAAATTAAACTCATCAATACCGGTTGCAGAAGACACAGCCCTGCAGTATATATTGACTACACCCCAACTCTGGCTACTAGCAACAGGCATCTATAATGAACACCGATCAAAATACCCCTCATTTCTCGTGCAAAACAACAACTGAATAGACTACAGTGGACTATAGTGGACTTTATGTTGTCAGCAAACAGCTGGATACATTAAGAAGATTGATTGATTGATCTCTCTTCTCCCACAACCTCTTAATACACAATTTGCACATTAAAATATTTGAATCACTTACATAGAACTGCTCACTTTTATAGCTTTCCGCTCGTCGTGTAATAGTGATTTTGTCTCGGCACATCTTCATGCAGGTCAGTGCAACTTGCAAAAATGGAACAGGACAGAGAAACGAACAAATGAACAATTACTTTTAAATACATCGAGTTCAATTTCAATTTAAATAGTTTTGAATTTATAAAAATGTTCTCAATAGAATATAATAAAGAATAAGTTGCATTTGAACAGTATTATGCTATATTTGAAGTTAATACAGTGGTGGAAATCAGTATAAAGGCACTTGAGTTTTGCAGTATAACACGTACGTATTTATTCATATATCGCATTTCTGATAACTATGGTGTAGTTTACTTAGGGATATCACATTGCACTAATGTTCCCACATCTCATGTGAAAACATTGGATAGAAACAAACATAACGCTGTTGTGGGGGTGGAAATTGGTATAAATGCACTTGTGCTACCACCTCAGACGGGCAGTAATGTAAGACTTGGTGTAAACAAATTACTGCAGTTGTATTGGAGAGACATGACCGTAGCATTTTTCGCCGGTACTTGCTACAATGCCACGTGGAAATTCATTCATTCATTCATTCATTCATTTATTTTATTCCATAGATCTTACATGAGCAATGAAGCTTTAAGATGTGGAACATGTCAACATTTTACAATATTACAATTACAATTTTTACAAATTTTTATAGTTTTACAATTTAGTAATTTTCTACAATTTTTACAATTGTGTACAATTTTTTTACATTTTTTTTTTTTTTTTTTTTACATTTTGGCGAGATGTAGTGAGATGAGATGAGGTCCGAGGATTCGCCAAAATATTACCCGGCATTTGCCTTTTCGGTGGGGGAAACCTCGGAAAAACCCAACCAGGTAATCAAATCAAAGGGGTTGATGCCAAGGACTCGCCGTAGACCATCCGGCTTCAGTCCCACGGCTGGGGAAAACCTCCGAAGAAACCAAAGTCCAAAGGGGGATCCAACCCAAGCCCGAACGCAGCTCCGGATCAGCAGCCCAGCGAGTCTGTCGACTGAGCAACATCGATGGCTCTACTAAAAGTATACAATACATAGCCAATCAGATTATTAAATTTACAAACGCAAACGATCATTCATAAGTTGAGCTATATTATAATACAAAACAATTTAATTAAATTTAAGGCATAAACAATTCAACCAGTTGTGATATACAGAAATTGATAATACATATCATGCAAACTACTTCAAATTACAAACACAAACAATTTATCAGTAGAGCTATATAGATTACTATTCAATTTAAAGCATATACAATTCATCGGCCAAATCTATACAAATATATACAATACAAAGTAGCATACTTTCATTAAGCTATACAAATTTGTGCAATTAATATCAAGTAGATTAATTCAATTTATAATCATAAACAATTCATCAGTTGAGCTATACATATTACCATTCAATTTACAGTAGGTCTATATACAATACATCAGTAGAGCTACACAGACTAGTAATCATTTTAAGAACATATAAAATTCATCAGCCAAACTATACAAACATATACAATCAAATTAGTATTTTCGTTAAGCTATACAATTCATATGAAGTAGATTATTTCAATTTATAAGCTTAAACAATTCATCAGTAGACCTATACAGTATACTATTCAATTTACAGTACATACAATTCATCAGTTATGCTAAACAAAAAATACAATACAAAGTAAACAGATTAAGTCACTATAAAAACATATTTTAGTTGAGCTATATAAAATTGTACATGTCATTTAAGTAGAATAATTCAATTCACAAGCATAAACAATTCATCAATTGTGTAGAAGGTATGAGTATGTAGAAATTTGGTTAATTCTTTTCTGAACCTTTTCTCGTTGTTCTTCAAATCTTTAAGATAATTAGGCAGTGCATTGAAGACTGTTATACATGAATAGCGAACTCCTTTTTTAAAACAGCTTAGACTAACAGAGGGTAGATGAAGATCTGATTTATGTCTTGTATTAAAATGATGAATGTCTTGATTAGTACTGAATTTATCTTGGTTCTTAATATACAGCATCATTAGGGAAAGAATGTATTCACAAGGTAAAGTCAAGATTTCTAAGTTTCGGAAAATATTTTTACATGAGGTCCTTTTATGCACACCGGCCATTATTCTTATAGCTTTCTTTTGTAAAACAAAAACGTGTTTAGCTTCAGACGAGTTACCCCAGAATATTAATCCATATTTCATTACAGAGTGAAAATATGCAAAGTATGACATTTTAAGTAAGTTTATATCACCAATAGTAGATAAGGATCTTAATGCATAACAGGCAGAGCTCAATTTACGAGTAATACATTCTATATGCGTTTTCCAGTTCAAGTGATTATCCAATTCTAATCCAAGAAACTTTGTGCTTATAGATTCTTTGAGATGAGTTCCATTTAATCGAATACTGTAGGAAACCTGAGCACTATTGTGGGTACTAAATTTGACTGCACTGGTTTTATCAACATTAAGTGCTAGTTTATTTGCATGGAACCATTCATTCATTAGATTCAGCACTGTATTAGAAGTGTTTATAAAATGATCGTATTGTTTGCTTGAAATAATTACACTTGTATCATCTGCAAATAAAATTACATGGGATGAATTGTTTATGGTCAAGACTAAATCATTAATATAAACTAGAAACAACAATGGACCTAAAATTGACCCCTGCGGAACACCATGTTTAATATTTCTAAATTCTGAATAAGTAACTTTATGACTATTTGGTACATTTATTTCTACTTTTTGTTTTCTATTTGATAAGTACGATGTAAACCAACCCAACATCTCATCTTTAATACCATAAAACTTCAATTTTTTTACTAATATACTATGGTCTACACAATCAAATGCTTTAGCCAAGTCACAAAAAATCCCACCTACATGTAGTTTCGAATTTAATGAATTTAGTATTTCATCCACCAAACTAAAAGCAGCATTCTCTGTCGATTTTTGTTTTCTAAATCCAAACTGTTCTAAAACTAATATATTGTTGGACTCCAGGTAATGATATAATCTATTATACATAACTTTCTCAAACAACTTTTGAAAATGTTGTTAATAATGATATGGGTCTGTAATTAGCAATAGTACATTTATCTCCCTTTTTGTATATTGGTTTTACTATTGAATATTTGAGTCTTTCTGGAAAAATACCACATTGCATTGACAAATTGCATAGATAGCTTAACGGAGGGGATAATATTTCAGAACAAGCTTTCAGAACTTTACTTGGAATTTCATCATATCCAGAGGAATATTTTGTTTTTAGTTGTTTTATCACATGCATGATTTCTGCTGCGGTAGTGGGAATAAATTTGAGACCTAAAAACTCAGTGTTAAATGCATCAGTTAGGTAACCAAGTGCAGCATCTTCTGCACAATCTTGAATGTTTAAGTTCTGAATAATATTTATATAGAAGTCGTTAAAATGATTTGCAATTGATTTTGGGTTATCTATTTTACTATCATTGATTTTAATGCAAGTAATATTTTCACTCTTTGAATATCGATTAGTTTCATTTTTAATAATATCCCAAATAGTTTTAATCTTATTATCTGAATTTTGTATTTTTTCATTCAGATACATTTTCTTTGCATCTTTTATAACTTTTGTCAAAGTTTTACAGTAATTCTTGTAGTAAGCCTCTATCAAATGAAGAAAAACCAAGAATTAATGCTTACAAATAGTTGAAGCTCTCCAGTCAGAAAATCGCCAAGAAATTAGGACGTTCAAGTTGTGTTATTGATAATTTTGTGAAATTGGGCACATATTATGGGCAAAATGGGAGGTATGGTCGGACAAGGAAGCTCTCCAGGCGCACTAAACGACTTATCCTATGCACAACAAAGGTAAAAAACATGTTTGCTTCTCAAATAGTTACTGATTTGAAGTTGCCGGTCACTGCCAGACGTGTAAGACAAATTCTGGCAGGAGACAATAACCTAGTCTTTAAGAAACGACTAAGTAAACCACCTCTAAAAGATGACCATAAAAAGGCCAGAATGTCTTTTGCTGAAGAACACATGTCCTGGACCTCAAAGTGGGGTCAAGTGATATTTAGCGATGAGAATAAATTTAATTTGGATAGACTAGATGGATTTCAATATTACTGGCACGATCTCTGTACAGAGGACCAAGTTCGAATGAGTAGAAATTTTGGTGGCGGAAGTGTGATGATCTGGGCAGCATTCTGTGCTCAAAGTACCTCAAACTTGGCATGAGTGCACACCAGGATAAATTCTGACACCTACATAGAGATGCTGGAATCGGAGTTGGTTCAGGTATATGAAAAATTTGATGACAATCTGATTTTTGAGCAAAATAATGCTGCAATTCACATCTCTACCAAATTGAAGAAGTGGTTTCTCGAGAAAGGAATCACACTTCTGAACTAGGCATCAAGTAGTCCAGATTTAAACCCCATAGAAAACCTATGGAGATTCGTAGCAAGGCATGTGTATCACAACGGAGGACAGTTTGAGACTGTGGCTCAACTAAAGAATGCAATTTGGGCAGAGTGGGCTTCAATTTCTATGGACGAATTAAACAGACTTGTTAAATCAATGCCAAAGAGAATTTTTCAAGTTATTAAGAAGAATGGTGGTTCAACCAAGTACTAGAACTCTATTGTAATGTGTTTTGTTATTGTTTCTTTATTTTATTATCTACAATAGAAAGATGTCTTTATATTAATTTCCACCTTTAAGACAGTGGTTTTTCACTCTTCATGTATTATGTGTAAAGCAAAATGATAAATTTAGTTTGGTATGGTTTCTTTATAAGTTGTTCGTAAATATCTATCAAGGATAAGGGAGAAATGTACAACAAATCAACAAAATAAATGTAATTGCTACAAAACTCATACTGCCTTTATATTAATTTCCACCACTGTATAGAATTATGGAGTCATAATTAAGTGAAAGCTTCATTGTGGAGAATCTGAGAATGACTTTCATTAAATGGTCTAGTAGCAGTTGATAAGATAAATTGATTAATATGCCATCTATCTTATTAAATAAAAGTTATAATTGCATACTTTAGTAAATATTTGTGCGTATACGAAGTCCTACTTCGATACCTGTTTTATAGTAGCTCTAGCAATAATTTTAATACTGAATTATGCTATTTAAAATGCCATTATCACTGAAAAGAACGCAATTATATCATCTTTTCAGCATCCTGGAAGTGACCAACAAGCTTTCTTCGCATTGCTTGAGGTAGCTGGATTGTGGTTCCAGGCGAAGCTGCTGCAGCAGTGCTGGGGCCTGTGAAATTCTGGTACAGGTAAAATGGCACAGGACGCAGACATGGATAAATATATAATAGGATGCGAAACTGCAATCAGCACCATCTGGTGGCGGGGGGCTGAAATAAGATGATCAGCGCCCAACACCGTAGGTGGTGAACATTAGAACTACGTGTTGGGTACATTACCCAGAGTTCTCTATTTATCCGTTCGAGATATTGTTCGAGGAGACAAGATGGCAGACAGAAACTTGTTAATAAGTGAACATAAAGTGATACTACATGTGTGTATAAACAGTGATGTTTATGGACGTTGTAAAAATAGTGTTGTTGAATGTATTGTAAAGTAATAGTAATATAATAAATTGAACTATCTAAGTAGTTCTTGCAGACTTTTCCATTGTGCTGCACAATAAATAACCAAAGAATACAATCCCAATTATCTAATCTTTTGCTTTATTTTTTGTCTCTGTCTGGTTATATTTTAATTGGGTAGTGTAAAACAGATCATCTCTTTTATCTTCCTGTTGGCTGCGGTAAGAATTTTCAGTAGAAGCTGCTGTGAGGAATAAAAATGTAAATGTTTTATTTTAAATTGGGTTAGTTTTTAATATCGATGAGGGTGGGAGGGAATACTTTCTGCACAGTTTAACATTTTCGTCACCAGGTGCGCTGCTAAATGCATGGAGTAATTAGTTATTCTTTTCGCTACTTGGTGCGCTGCTAGATGTAATGATGCCCCTCCTCCCAACAGGTGGCAGCAAAATCAATTTCTACAACAACACCTCTAGTATGTGTTACGGGAAACTCAGTAAGTTTTGCATCCTATTATATATTCATCCATGACGCAGAGGTTGATGTTGTGAGGGCTCAGTCATTTGTTTTATGTTGTGTGGCATGCCAGACATTGCTGCTGTAGCTGCATTTCTTCTGTTGTGCAGTCTGAAATAATTCAACATTGACAGTTATGAAAAGTAGAAACATTCTCGGTAATGAAGAGAGAGAGAGAGAGAGAGAGAGAGTGCGTGCGTGCGCGCGCGCGCACTCTTATTAACATATTCCAGAACTCTTTCTCAACATAACCTGTATTGTAGTACAGTGAAATCTGTCTAAAGCGGCCATCTGAAGTTACCTTGTGAAATGGCCATTTTATCAGGTGGCCGCTTGACTAAGGTTGCGGTTTTTATGAATCAGCATGAAAATACTGAATTTCATTGACTTTTTACTATTGTCCGCGTACAACAATCGTGCATATTATTAGTCAGCCTCTTCCATTCTTGCAACTAGCCTTTTCAAAACTCGCTTGCGGTACTTCAGTTTAAATGACTGAATAATACCTTGATCAAGGAGCTGGAGGTGTGATGTGGTATTTGGATTTCCCTATCATTAAGAGTGGTTCTTCTTCTCCTGCAGCATTACAAAAAAACAGCAGGTTTATTTCTGTCTTTTGCCAACTTCCCCACTTTACACTCTTTTTTTCTTAAAACTTAAAGTTATGTTAGGGAGGGCCCTGAAAAAAAAAAAAAACCTGTTTCGTTAACATTGTATATGTCTCTGAGTTCATATTTCGCAAGAATTGAAGGCAGTCTATTTTTTCCATTCTTCAATAACATTCATTAATTCATTCATTTATTTTATTCCATAGATCTTACATGAGCAATGAAGCTTTAAGATGTGGAACAAGTCAAAATTTTACAACATTACAATTACAATTTTTACAAATTTTTATGGTTTTACAATTTAGTAATTTTCTACAATTTTTACAATTTTGTGCAATTTTTTACAATATTTTGGCGAGATGTAGTGAGATGAAATGAGGTCCGAGGGTTCACCAAAATATTACCCGGCATTTGCCTTTTGGTTTGGGGAAAACCTCGGAAAAACCCAACCAGGTAATCAAATCAAAGGAGGGTAATCTAATCAAAGGGGTTGATGCCAAGGACTCGCCATAGACCATCCGGCTTCAGTCCCATGGCTGTGGAAAACCTCGGAAGAAACTAAAGGCCAAAGGGGGATCCAACCCAAGCCCGAACGCAGCTCCGGATCAGCAGCCCAGCGAGTCTGCCGACTGAGCTACATCAATGGCTCTACTAAAAGTATACAATACATAGCCAATCAGATTATTAAATTTACAAACGAAAACGATCATTCATCAGTTGAGCTATATGTATAATAAAAAACAAGTAAGTTAATTAAATTTAAGGCATAAACAATTCAACCAGTTGTGATATACAGAAATTGATAATACATATCATGCAAACTACTTCAAATTACAAACACAAACAATTTATCAATAGAGCTATATAGATTGCTATTCAATTTAAAGCATATACAAATCATCGGCCAAAACTATACAAATATATACAATACAAAGTAGCATACTTTCATTAAGCTATACAAATTTGTGCAATTAATATCAAGTAGATTAATTCAATTTATAATTTTAAACAATTCATCAATTGAGCTATACAGACTATCATATACAATTCATCAGTAGAGCTACACAGACTAGTAATCATTTTAAAAGCATATACAATTCATCAGCCAAACTATACAAACATATACAATCAAATTAGTTCAATTTACAAACTTATTTTCGTACAATTTATATGAAGTTGATTAATTCAATTTATAAGCCTGGTTGTAATGTCACCACCTTCAACAGACACAGAACGAAATGCAATGTTATGCAGTTTTCTAAAGCACTCTAACCACCATTTCTAGCAACAAAATTGCTTACATTGAGTTCTTTGGCAATTTCAAGAGCTTTCTTTTGAGTCATAGGCCCACTTACTGGCAATTTCTTCACCCTCGCACACTTGAACCATTCGTAAACGAAATCATTCACATTACTAAACACAGATTCTCTCTTCCTTTTTTGGCCACCATGCTTATTTTTCTCCCACTCCTTTAATATTTCATATTTATTCATAATTATACCGTTTGTGTCCTTTCACATTTGAATATTTCTGCAATTTTTCTAGCAGATGTTCCCTTCTCACTTTCTTCAACCATTTTTCGTCTCGCCTCTAAACTTAACACCACTCGACATGTATTGTTAGACATGATTTCTCTCTCAAACTAACTTCACAGTTCCTCTGAATCAACTGAATGAAAAGAAGAAACATTCGTAAAAGCTGGTCCAAATAGAGAAAGATAGAAAGAGGAGAAAAAAAATAAGAATGGTTAACTACTGACCTAAAACGTACTATGACATTTTCGATAGAAAAAGTCCGTGTTTCTTACTTTTACTTTTACTTACTTTTGAGGATTTCTCCACTATTTAGCGGTTACCCTGTATTCCCATTCGCCAATCTTCCCGGTCAAGCCATTCATCTCCTTCCAGAGACCTGTCACTCATCAATCTATGGATCTGTCCTCTCCAGGTTGTTCTTGGCCTACCCCGCTTCCTTCTACCATGAGGTGACCATTCCAAAAGAGTTTTAGGCCACCTACTTTCCTCCATTCTTCTGACATGTCCATACCATTGAAGAGTTCGTCTCTCAATTCTGTCCATCACTGTCTCCTCCATATCCATCATCCGTCTCACTTCTTCATTTCTCCTTCTTTCTAATCTGGAAACTCTGGCACTACGTCGTATTCCGTCCATTTCCACTGCCAAAATCTTAGATTTTTTACTTTCTACCAATGTCCACCCCTCTGCGCCATATGTCATTATACTTTCCACAACCACCGTCAAAATCCTCTTCTTGGTGTCATTCAATATCGTCCTGCTCCACAGTACTCCATTCAGCATCCTTATGGCTTTTCTTGCTTGCACCAATCTACTATCTATTTCGGAGTTACAACTCCCTAAATCATCAATATATGACCCCAAATATTTAAATTTTTGGACAGCTCTAATAGTTCCTTGGTGTAAGGAGATGTCTCTTCCGTTTCCACCTACTACAAGATATTCAGTTTTTTTTCATATTTACTTGCAATCCACCTGCTTCAAATGAATCCAGGAGTTTTCTCATCATATATTTCACATCCTCACGAGATTGAGCCATTATCACTTGATCATCTGCAAATATTAATGAATGTATTGTGCCACTTTGAACCGGTATTCCCATTCCTCCACAAGACTGATTCCATTGTTCTAATATTTGTTGTATATATATTTTAAAAAGAGTAGGAGACATGCTACAACCTTGCCTCAGTCCTTTATTCGTTCTGAATGGTATAGACAATCTCTTCCCCACTTTAATAGATGCCTGACACTGCTGGTACATCCGTCGGATGAGAGAAATAATTGGTAAATCAATACCAATACCCTCCATTGCATCCCAAAGTTTGATAATAGGCACTGAGTCATAGGCCTTTTCTAAATCAACAAATATTAAATGAATTTCTTGGCCCTTTGCATATGATTTTTCAGTTATCTGTCTCAGACTAAAAATGTGATCCATACATGATTTTCCTTTAGTGAAGCCTGCTTGATCCTCCGACATTTTCCCTTCTATAATGTGTTCAAGCCTGTTTGTAATAATACTACTAAAACTCTACTAATAGACGACATGACACTAATTCCTCTGTAATTTCCAGGATCTTTACGGTTTCCTTTCTTATATATAGGTGTTATATATGACATACACCAATCCTTTGGTATCTCATCACCTTCCAAAATCTGATTAAACAATTTACAAATGAGTCTTTTCAGTAACGGGGGTCCATATTTCCACAATTCTGTCATTACTTCACAGGGACCAGTGGCTTTACCATTCTTTGCTTTTTTTAATGCTTGATTCACTTCTTCCTGTAAAATAGGTTCCATATATGACGATGTATTATTAGTAAACCTAGAGACTTGCTGTTCCATTCTTCTCTCAACTAATAGATTTTCAAAATGTTTCTCCCATTGCTCCATACTGACAAGATTTAGGGCTGGTGATGGATTATTAGTTGTCCTCATCCTCCTTATAGCTCTCCATGCCTCTGCAGATCTTCTGTCCGTGTTTCAATCCTTTAAAAACGAGTAAGAATTTATAGCTGTGCAGGGTCGGAGTGGAAAGTGACAAAAGAGTCATAAAACAGTAACCAACTAATCCCAAAATATGGAGCGTGTACTGTTGTACACTTAGCTATTGTCCCCTGTACTGTAACCATCGAAAAAATAGGTCAGACAGTATCCGTGAAAAGATTTTTTTTGTTGGACAGTGACTGTTATAGTCAGGTTCCAATCCAAATAGACCCCGGCCGCTGGCTGGTGCATGAGGTGGCCGCTAAATAAAGAGAGAATTTGTATTGATCTTATGGAAAATCCAATTGGTTCCAGAGAAAATTGGCCTTTTGGCCAGGTGGCCATTTAAATGAAGTGACCGCAAAGGCAGGTTTCACTGTATATCTATTGTTCCATTGCAAAGTACCATTTCCAAATGTGTATCTCACAATGAACATTTTTGGACAAGTAGGTCCAAAAGTAAATACAAGAGAAAATAAAAGTGTCATACACATGTCCTTATGCATTTTGAACCATTACTAGAGTCGACGCCAATTGGGAAAGCGGTAGTCTGCTAGCATTTGCGTCAAGAGAGACAGATAGAGAGAGCAAGGCAGTGTACAACATTGCCACATCGTACTTCACGCGCACTTGCAATACAAATAGCGCAGGAGAGAATTTAAATTATCAAGAAACAACAATGAACTTAGCCGTTGATTACTGTAAGCATGACACCAAACAAACCCCGTTTCCTTCACTAACAATATTCTTTGCACGGTTCTCAATCCCACACCACATGCTTCTGCAGTCATTTCTTGCATGTTGGCAACGTTGCAGCCAGCATCAAAATTTCTGGCAGCGTTCTGCTGGTCAATGTTTTTAAAATAATTATACACCATAAACAATATTTTCCGCACCTGCCTGTGCAATACTCGTTTTTTTACAGTATTTTCTTCCATTTATTTATCTTACACACATAATAAATGTTAGTTTTACTTATTCAGTGTATTGAAACACTCACACGTGAACAAACAAACTCTGGAAGTACTTGTTACAGACTGATTCTGATTGGTTCTACTGTACAAGCTTGTGACGTCACATGCCAGAAATGCTACGGCGCATATAACAGCCGACTGCCTTCCGAACTGCCGTCTAGTCTAATGCAAGTTATATTTTACATAAAATGTACTGGTATCAAATAAATTTGTCTGCACCCTCTTACATCTTATTAAATTAGTCAGATTCTTTTGTTTTGGCCTCTGGGTTCTGATTTTAGTCTAATAATTGATCCAGTCTCCCAGAAGTCGAACCCAGATCTGGTGGATTTATAGCTAGCAATTAAGGAAGCAATATTAAATTTGGCTCTGATTGACTGGACGGTGTGACTTTTGGTGTTCCAAATAAGTACTTTGGTACGATTCTTGGCATCTCTCTGTGCAGTGCCTACCCGGAGATCCGATTGAGGGACTATTTTACCTCCGGGGAATTTTACACTGAGGGACTCCATGAATATAAACAGTGAAAAATATAGTGGGACTGCGTTGGTGGTAATGCAGCTTATGTGGGTACCTCTTTGTTACTTGTTAGCTTAAACAATAAGTTTAAGCCCCCTCACCACGACATGGTGAGTACCCACCTGTTGCAAAACAGGCAACATATTTGCAACCAAGACCTCTTCAAGTGATATCTCTATCCAATGCTTTTGCTTCAGTAAAGTCTCATTTTACAAACCTATGGATCAACAATTGGCTCTCTTCTAACAAAGGAACAATTTTACAGTCTGTACAAAAGAAACCAAATGACCTGGAAATGTACAAAAACTTGCACAGACATGTTCAAATATTTTCAACAAGACCCAGAACATGTCACATTGTCACTCAGTTGTACCTACACCGATTTCACATTTCTGATAATCCTACTTGTCTGTGGTGTAATAATCATGATGAAAATCTGGAACACATTCTCACATTGAAAGACACTTTTTCAGCTTTCCCAGTGACGGGACTGCCTCATTGGACAAAGCATAATAAACATATTGAGTGAAAACAAAAACAGACCACAAAAGAGAAATGAGGGGAACGAACAAAAGGGAAAATTAAGTACAGGAAAGATAATAGCATGCATATAACAGGCCTAAACATAGTAAACAAACAGATTAGACATTCGAGGAAAAGTATCCCTTTTTAGGAAACAAAGTACGGATGGTATTTTAAAATGGCAAGTGATCCTCTGATAGCAGCAAGGGAAACATCACGAATGAAGTCGTTGTTCAGCTGGAACTTCTTGCAGAACCTGGCAAAGAGGCGAGGTATTGTGCCCCTAGCGCCAACCATTAGCCCAACTACTTCAATGGAGGTGAGGTGATATTTCTCCAAATAGAATGGAACTGTGGGCTCATAAATTCTGCATTTTTCTGCGTGGACTTCAGCGGGCTGTTGTTCCTGTGCCTCGAACCTGACTGTCAGGTCGATAATGTATGCTGATGTAGAGCCTGGTGGAATGGCAAGCATGTCAATTCGCCGACAGGATCCCTCTTGAGAGATGCCATGGACTTCTTCGTGCACAGTGAGACCTTTCTTCCTCAAGGCTTCGGCAATCATGGACCTGATTCTGTGATGTCTAGAGTTCCGCAGTGTCTTGCTGAAAGGACAGGCACCCAAAACGTGGCCAAGAGTCCATCCATAAACCACAAAAGAAGTAAATTAAAATCATCAGTACCAGTTGCAGAAGACACAGCCCTGCAGTATATATTGACTACACCCCACCTCTGGCTACTAGCAACAGGCATCTATAATGAACACTGATCAAAATATCCCTCAGTTCTCGTGAAAAACAAAAACTGAATAGACTATAGTGGACTTTATGTTGTCAGCAAACAGCTGGATACATTAAGAAGATTGATTAAAGAAGCAATGTGCACAGATTTTAATAATGCTCTACTGCTTATTTCTTGTATTCATTTTCAGTTTGTGCATATGTGATGTGGTGTTACTAGTTTTTACAGAGTGGGCAAATACAGGTCTCATGTGAAGTGTTGTAATATTGAGTTTTACATAATTCATGGCCTCCTTCACTAGGATCCAGCTTCCTTGCTTATTTGTCCGTTTCTGAAAATCGTGAAAGCTGTAGCACCCACCATTCCTGCAACATAATGCATGTTGCACCCCTCTTTGAACAAAGCAATGAATAATGCAGCATCTATCAGACAGAAATAAGAAGGTTTTAAAAGCCACCCGTTTTATATGAATCACTCTGTAACAGCAGGTCTGGATGGATGATTCTACTCCTTTCTTGAGGCACGTGGATGTGAGGCCAGCAGTCGACTGCTCGTTCTTGAGCCTTCATGGGTTGGTGCGCCAAGTATTCTAATATTATTATTAACTAGCCATACCCGTGCGCTCCGCTGCACCTGTTAGAAATAAATATAAAGTAATTACATAATTAAAATAGGACGTTTGATCCAGGGAACATACGTGTTTGATAGAAGGATAAATCGTTTAATATGTTACTTAATTTAAATTGTATTTAAATAATTAAAATGCGGTCGTTTTGGTCCAGAGAGCAATCATTTGGTGCAATGACTATTCCTTTAACATATTTCTTAATTGTCATTACATGCAACCATAGTTTAATGAAGATTGACATATCATTTAGTTTTAATGTGTATACTTTATATTACTTGATACATGTTTCAGAATTTACTGTAATAACATTGTAGAATTATGCCCATCTAGAGAAACTACACTTTCCAATGGTGAAATAATAATTAAACAATTAATTAGCTTCCGATATTACTTCATACAAACACAGAAACATTCTCTTAGGCTATGTTTAATAGCATTCGATTGTGTTGTCCAAGGCCCCTTATAGACGAAGTCATTTGTTTTTATTTCAGTACAGCGCCTGTAGATGGCGTTATTGTAATTTTAAAACTCATTTATCTCATTAAATATCAGTCCTATCAAAATTTTGTATAGAATAAAACTTATTGGAAATTATTTTTAAACAAACTTTTGTTATGTAATATTTTTCATGAAAATCAATAATAAGCGAGATATTTCGATTTATTTAATTCAGGCTCCCTTATAACCTCCCTTTTAAATAAAGTATTTTGAATGCCATATAGCCTAAAATCTAAGTTACAATGAACTTAATTTATATTCCAATTTTCTTATAAATCGATTCAGCCATTATCGCGTGAAAAGGTAACAAACATCCAGACAGACAGACATACAAACAAAAATTTCAAAAAAACGATTTTCGGTTTCAGGATGGTTAATTATACATGTTAACACCAATTATTCTTGGAAAATCGAAAATTACCAAAAAAATGTTGGCTACAGATTTATTATTAGTATAGATTATCATTATCATTATTATAGTCACCATCATCATTCTCGTCGTCTAGGTGAGGGCTTTGAATCACTTGCATTGGTGCATCAGCAGCAACGCAAAAACTCAACTTAGTGATTGGGCACAATATTCCTTGGTATTAATGATTAGTAATCGATTACCCAGCTCTAAAAGATTAATAAAATAATAGTTATTTATGGTACATCTCCCGCGAGTCGCTTCGAGAGAGAAGTTCCACGATGAGCTAAACTTGCCAACCGTAGACGAGTTCATTGCTCGATTGGCTAGAAACCTGTATGAGGCCGCTCGTGCCAGCCCCAACCCGCTCATATCAGGCCTCGGCCGGTATGATCCTAGGTTACGGCGAAGACATCAGACAGGTCCACTAGCTATTCTCTTAAGACAGGAAAACAGGGAGGCAGGTGTCACTCCCAGATTTAGGTAGATTATTAATTCATGACTTAATCAAATAAGCAACCACTGTGAAATGACCTGCTCTAACTCGGGCTATAAATCCATTCTATCCCTCTTACAGGTCTACGGAGTGAAGAGTCAATTGACTAGACTCCGGATCTGACAGAAACCACCAAAAAGCCAATTGGCTAATACCGTTATGATGATTAAATAACTTGAGCTAACATATCGTCCCCAATAATTCCGTTTTGCTGATAGATGGAGTTGTAATAGAGCCAATTGGCTAGTCTACATCCATCGAATCAAGTCATTTTACCTAAGAGCCAACTGGCTAGTCTCTGAAATTGAGACATCTCATCCTGCCTAAGGTTTTTCCGTGGTTTTCCTAAGGTGTTAAGACAAATGTCGGGATGAGCCCTAAAAGAAATGGGCCACGGACCTGCATTCACTTCCCCAGACATTGGTGACTGCTCAAAATTAATGATTATTCACATCGAACTCAGGCCCTAACAGAATTCAATCGTCCCCTTGTACAGATCAATGGAGTCATCAAAGAGCCAATTGGCTGGTCTCCTGATCTGAGAAAAATCATCAAAGAGCCAATTGGCAATTGCCATTAAGATTAATCCCTACGCGTTCGAATCTTCAAACAGCCAAACTGGCTATTACCATTTCGTGCCTAGACTCCTCCTCCTAGTTGGTACCATCGCGTCTCTCCTCCGGATCAGGTCCCTGTACTTCTGCCCCTCCTCCCCCCCCCCCATATGTTGTAGCTAATCAGTTACGTCCATTTTCGGCTTACCCACTGGAAATTTCTAGCACTCCTTCACGGGGGCGGCAAAACCCGAAGTGAGACAAGTGGCCAAGAGGCTTGGAGCTCACATATTCAGTTTTTCACAGCCCCAACTCCCCCCTTGCAAGGACGTGTTTTCACGTACCTTTAAAGTTTCTCCTCCCACTTCCCCCATTCATTCATTCATTCATTCATTCATTCATTCAGGTACTTGTGAGGTAAGTGCAGCTTCATTGCGCAAGTGGAAATATTTAAGCACAAGGCGTCAGCGCAATAAAGATCACGCTTACAAGTACCATATGTAATTTTATCCATGACCATAACGAAAAATTCTGTTTTATAAAAGAAAATATGTTGAAAATAAGTCCTCATATAATCACATATTATGGCATGGATTTTAGAATCGATACGTGTACTAGGTAGGTCATGGTGTAGGAGGCCATAATTAGTAAAGGACGGTATCTAAGGCGTTGGATAAATAACAAATTATAATTAATTATATAATTTTAATATATATATATATATATATATATATATATATATATATATTGTCTCACTGTGAAAAGAGAGAGAAAGGAGATATGTCTTACTTCGTCTGTATTGTTATGGCAATGGGGGCGTGAAGCAGTGCTGTCCATCCATCCAGTGGCGGAAGGGACCAGTTGATACATTCTGTAGCACAAAATAAAATTACAAAATATCTCTCTTTGTACTGTCTAGTTCCGTTCTGAGCTTGTCTTTCAAGAAACTGAGTTCCAGCAGCCTGTACAATAGCAAGATTTTGAAAGGAATCCTGAAAATTTACAACCCTCCTATAATCTCCGCCCTCATTTGAAGGGACTTGGTTTTATTGCTACTGAGACAAGAAAAACCTTACCAGGTATAATATTCCTCTTAAGTTTACAGAAGTAAAATGTGAAATTATTTCAATCACATTAGTCCTGTGAACACTTCTAAATAATCCCTGAAACTTCAAAAAGACGAAAATACACGTTTAAATTTTTTTTTTTTTTTTTTTTCATTTTAAACGTGTATTTTCGTCTTTTTGAAGTTTCAGGGATTATTTAGAAGTGTTCACAGGACTAATGTGATTGAAATAATTTCACATTTTACTTCTGTAAACTTAAGAGGAATATTATACCTGGTAAGGTTTTTCTTGTCTCAGTAGCAATAAAACCAAGTCCCTTCAAATGAGGGCGGAGATTATAGGAGGGTTGTAAATTTTCAGGATTCCTTTCAAAATCTTGCTATTGTACAGGCTGCTGGAACTCAGTTTCTTGAAAGACAAGCTCAGTAACGGAACTAGACAGTACAAAGAGAGATATTTTGTAATTTTATTTTGTGCTACAGAATGTGTCAACTGGTCCCTTCCGCCACTGGATGGATGGACGGCACTGCTTCACGCCCCCATTGTCATAACAATACAGATGAAGTAAGACATATCTCCTTTCTCTCTCTTTTCACAGTGAGACAAGATGCATCACACAGACTTTAAAACGTAATTTATCATCGTGTCTGTTTAGCTCAGTTGACTAATGCGTGTTGTTTTAAAATCCTATAAACCCAACTTCGCAGCTTCAAGTCTCCTCGCATCCCAAAAGGTAAATTATTACAAAATTAAAAAAAAAATACATATTAAATATGGATGCAATGCACAAATTACGACGTAGTAGATAGAGAAAAGAGAAGGAGATTGAGTGTATGTATATTTAATTTAAGAAATGGTAATAAAGAAGTAGAGGTGACATTTAGTAACTAATATATTAACTTCTTGAGTAATAGTTGAATGGAAAAGTATACGTGTGTACCCGGGTACTAGGAAAATACTAATGAACTGTGAGATAAAGTTCAAACCGTGAGGTAAAGTCTTTATCTCACTAGTGGAATAAAGTAATGTTGAATAAAAGCCTACTTTACAAACGCAAAAGTATTTAGTAAAGGCATGTTTTTCGTTATGGTCATGGATAAAAGACATTATTTCTAAGTTACAGTGAGAGAAGAAGAATCTACACCTATGGCGTTATCCTCTTCGCAGAAGAAAAGGATGAAGCCTACTGAGAGGAATGTGCGTCCTTTGAGGGAACTGCCATTGGTACTAGACAAGGAAATGAAATCCTTGTCAAGGAGAACCTCGGAGTGGCAGTACGATCCAGAGCAACTGCAACCAGAATGGCCGAGAGATGCTCCTTTTGGCTGGGGATATATCGGAAATCCATGTAAGAACAAGTTCTGTCATCACTAACATAGGCCGTAGCACTTTCATTGAATTACACCGTTCTGCAGTTCAAAACTTATTTTCTGTTGTTTTCAATCTGATAGGCGATTCTAAACGGATTTTTTGTGCTGAATTCGAAAATAATCTCCATTTTTCCCCCATCACGTCAGGTTTTCAGAATTCATGAATAACCAGAAATGAAATTATAGCTTTGTGAAATGTCATAAAAATTATTTTCAACAAGAATTTTGTGAGAAAAGCTAGGCCACAATTTGTTGTTTGCCACTAATTAATCATTAATTAATATTAATTAATAATTTTAAGCACTTTCATAATCTTACCTCAATATTGCACTTCAAATTTTCTCCTCTTTGACCTCCTTGCATGTTGTTCAGAGCAGTCCCTTTTTAACATCCAGCAATACTCCGCAATGTTTCCATTATGAAGCAAGACACCTTTAAGACTTTTCTGAGAAGAATCTATGAAGAACCTCCACTCTATGGAATTATAGTTTATGTTATAAAATTTTAAGACGGCAAGGATGTCTTGGCATTACACTAAATTTTCTTCTTCAGCAAAAAAAAGGGACAAGTTCCTTCTCACTATGCCTGTACCATGAAAAATATGTATCCTCAGCCAATACTTTCTTTTTTTTAACCTAGAATCTAATAGTTCTGCTGATTCTTTAGACAAATTTAAATCCCCCACTAAATCATTAAATTCATTTTGATTAAAACATCTATCATCGCCAGTATTGTCTGGTTTATAAGTATGATCCACTGGAGATTCAGTTTCATTGCTACTGGATGCAGATGGAAATGTATCTGGTTCAGGGTGTACCGGAACGGGAATATCAGGACCATGAGGTATGGGCCGAATGGCAGAGGGAATGTTAGGATATAGAATATCTTTCTTGTTTTTAGCAGTATATCCAGCTACCTTAACTACACAAAAATAACAATCGTCTCCATGATTTGTAGGTTCCCTCCAAATCATAGGGATACCAAAGGACAATGAATTCCTTTTTCCATTTTTCCAACTCCTTAACTCTCAACACAACTACGACACACTTCATGGGGGCACCAGGATTTCTCCTGGCCTCCTAACTTAATGCCAAAATATTGAAAGTAAGTATTCTTTACAAAAGCTGTTGTATTCTGTCTCTGTTTTACCAATGTTTATGGCCCACATATATAGCAAAACAAATTTGGATCATTTACACAACCACGTTTCGACATTTCTATGAAACAACACTATTAAGTTGTACTCTTCCAGAAAAATGAGAACTCACACACTTCACTTTTACATGACAACCAACAACACAAAACTGAACCTCTAATTTTAAAACAACTTTTAAAAGGGGATAGGTTTATTATCTCAGTAAGGAAATCTGTAGCCTCATAAGCTGGATTGCACTTCCATAAATAAATATATATATATATATATATATATATATATATATATATACGGGGACCCTCTGTCATTTCTCTAATTCATTGTTAGTTTTAATAGCAATCTCTAAGAGTAAATATTTCCTTCATAATTTTTTATAATCTGAGACACTAAACATTTCAACTTCCTGTTTATAGATAACGTTCGTTGCAGACAGATAAAAACCTCCAAGAATAAACAACGGATGTCTTAACCTCAGTTCAATTTAAGGGGGAGGATACAATTTTGTACATCCCTCATGGGCGGATATAGTTAGTAGATTTTAATAAATATCAAATACAAACATAAATATATGTCACATTTTAAGTAATAAAGTTTAAATTATAAGCTGTCGTGCCTTTTTAACAAATGAAAAGCACACTGTAATATTACTATATTACGAAAAATATTGAAAACATAAAATTTTGAATTGTAAAAAATTCTGACGTGGTACGCGAAAACGGATTTCAGTTTTGCAATCAGTGTGAAATTGTGGTTCAGAAACGCTCATTTATTTCAAAACATAATCCATGCAGAACGGAGTTATAGAGCAATTGAAATGTTATGAAATACTCGAGTTACTTTCACACCACTCAAATACTTCCTTCATCACATGCTTATGTAAATAGGCCTATATGAGTCTTGCACTGCTAGGAATGTTTTCCATCCCCTCGCGGTGCTCCCTCCAAGCCTGTCTTTTGGCTTTGTGAATAGCCTTGTTGTAACTGGTGAGTTCCCTCTGATAGGTGGTCCAATCACCAGTTCTTCATGCGAGCTTGAAGAGCTTCCTTGTTTTACGTCTAATGCCCATGTGCACCATTCTCGATTAAAATTTGACCATGGTTAAGTCGGCACTTGACCATCTTCAACGCCAATTTGTGGAGTATCAATCTCCATCAAAGTTAAACAAGCGAATTGATGAAGATCAAATTTGATCACGGGTGTGGGACCGATTATCTTGAATTGAACATGGTCAAGTCGAGAAAACCAAAATGGTGGCAAGATTTGACGTACTTGATGGAATTGAAGATGAAATTATGTATCTTGAACACGCAAATCACTGCGGAAATAACAGAATTGGTGTTATTGTAGAAAGAGTAAGTTTGTAGATGAATAATAAAAATGTTCTTTTTCCTCAAAATAGACTAATGTTTTATATAAGTTATGTTTCTGCTTTGGAAGATCGGGACTTTACTTGAGGACAAAATATTATTTAGGCCTAATTGTCCAATTTTGTTAACATAATAATAAAGTAGTTATTCTATGCGGGTAATAATATAGCAAAACTAAATGACCATTTTGTAGAATGCGAGATTATCACTTATTAGCTATAGATTTGCCGTTTGAAACTATTAGGACCTACATGACGTTTTGGACAATTAAGGCTATTTACGCTTGAATTAAGAGAAATTACATGGATACCTTCCTTTCCCTCTTACTCCAGAATTCCAACCTTGTGAAAACACAATAAATGGATAAATTTCAGAACAAGGATACTTTTCTTTCCCTCTTACTCCAAAATTCCAACCTTGTGCACACAAAATAAATTGGCACTAAAACTTCCTTTTCGTATGCATGATGCGTATTCGACATACACAGACGAATTGTTTTTTTTTTTTTTTAAAAAGCGAGGTACCCGTATACTGAAATTTTTCCAAATGAATTATTGGCACTGAAATGTGTCTTTTCGTAAGCAAGATGATGAGCATTCGACAAACACATACAAATCTGCTCCTTTTAGTAGCCTATTTCAAGAGAATTGTCAGTGAGGTGTCCGTATAGTGAAATTTTTCCAAATAAATTATTGGCACTGAAATGTGTCTTTTCGTAAGCAAGATGATGAGCATTCCACAAACACATACAAATCTGCTCTTTTTAGTAGCCTATTTCAAGATAATTGTCAGTGAGGTATCCGTATACTGAAATTTTTCCAAATAAATTATTGGCACTGAAATGTGTCTTTTCGTAAGCAAGATGATGAGCATTCCACAAACACATACAAATCTGCTCCTTTTAGTAGCCTATTTTAAGATAATTGTCAGTGAGGTATCTGTATACTGAAATTTTCCCAAATAAATTATTGGCACTGAAATGTGTTTTTTCGTAAGCAAGATGATGAGCATTCCACAAACACATACAAATCTGCTCTTTTTAGTAGCCTATTTCAAGAGAATTGTCAGTGGGGTATCCGTATACTGAAATTTTCCCAAATAAATTATTGGCACTGAAATGTGTCTTTTCATAAGCAAGATGATGAGCATTCCACAAACACATACAAATCTACTCTTTTTAGTAGCCTATTTCAAGATAATTGTCAGTGAGGTATCCGTATACTGAAATTTTTCCAAATAAATTATTGGCACTGAAATGTGTCTTTTCGGAAGCAAGATGATGAGCATTCGACAAACACATACAAATCTGCTCCTTTTAGTAGCCTATTTCAAGAGAATTGTCAGTGAGGTATCCGTATACTGAAATTTTCCCAAATAAATTATTGGCACTGAAATGTGTCTTTTCGTAAGCAAATATGATGAGCATTCCACAAACACATACAAATCTGCTCTTTTTATTAGCCTATTTCAAGAGAATTGTCAGTGAGGTATCCGTATACTGAAATTTTTCCAAATAAATTATTGGCACTGAAATGTGTCTTTTCGTAAGCAAGATGATGAGCATTCCACAAACACATACAAATCTGCTCTTTTTAGTAGCCTATTTCAAGAGAATTGTTAGTGGGGTATCCGTATATTGAAATTTTCCCAAATAAATTATTGGCACTGAAATGTGTCTTTTCGTAAGCAAGATGATGAGCATTCCACAAACACATACAAATCTGCTCTTTTTAGTAGCCTATTTCAAGATAATTGTCAGTGAGGTATCCGTATACTGAAATTTTTCCAAATAAATTATTGGCACTGAAATGTGTCTTTTCGTAAGCAAGATGATGAGCATTCCACAAACACATACAAATCTGCTCTTTTTAGTAGCCTTTTTCAAGATAATTGTCAGTGAGGTATCCGTATAGTGAAATTTTTCCAAATAAATTATTGGCACTGAAATGTGTCTTTTCGTAAGCAAGATGATGAGCATTCCACAAACACATACAAATCTGCTCTTTTTAGTAGCCTATTTCAAGATAATTGTCAGTGAGGTATCCGTATACTGAAATTTTTCCAAATAAATTATTGGCACTGAAATGTGTCTTTTCGTAAGCAAGATGATGAGCATTCCACAAACACATACAAATCTGCTCCTTTTAGTAGCCTATTTTAAGATAATTGTCAGTGAGGTATCTGTATACTGAAATTTTCCCAAATAAATTATTGGCACTGAAATGTGTTTTTTCGTAAGCAAGATGATGAGCATTCCACAAACACATACAAATCTGCTCTTTTTAGTAGCCTATTTCAAGAGAATTGTCAGTGGGGTATCCGTATACTGAAATTTTCCCAAATAAATTATTGGCACTGAAATGTGTCTTTTCGTAAGCAAGATGATGAGCATTCCACAAACACATACAAATCTGCTCTTTTTAGTAGCCTATTTCAAGATAATTGTCAGTGAGGTATCCGTATACTGAAATGTTTCCAAATAAATTATTGGCACTGAAATGTGTCTTTTCGTAAGCAAGTGATGAGCATTCGACAAACACATACAAATCTGCTCCTTTTAGTAGCCTATTTCAAGAGAATTGTCAGTGAGGTATCCGTATACTGAAATTTTCCCAAATAAATTATTGACACTGAAATGTGTCTTTTCGTAAGCAAGATGATGAGCATTCGACAAACACATACAAATCTGCTCCTTTTAGTAGCCTATTTCAAGAGAATTGTCTGTGAGGTATCCGTATACTGAAATTTTCCCAAATAAATTATTGGCACTGAAATGTGTCTTTTCGTAAGCAAGATGATGAGCATTCCACAAACACATACAAATCTGCTCTTTTTAGTAGCCTATTTCAAGAGAATTGTCAGTGGGGTATCAGTATACTGAAATTTTCCCAAATAAATTATTGGCACTGAAATGTGTCTTTTCGTAAGCAAGATGATGAGCATTCCACAAACACATACAAATCTACTCTTTTTAGTAGCCTATTTCAAGATAATTGTCAGTGAGGTATCCGTATACTGAAATTTTCCCAAATAAATTATTGGCACTGAAATGTGTCTTTTCGGAAGCAAGATGATGAGCATTCGACAAACACATACAAATCTGCTCCTTTTAGTAGCCTATTTCAAGAGAATTGTCAGTGAGGTATCCGTATACTGAAATTTTCCCAAATAAATTATTGGCACTGAAATGTGTCTTTTCGTAAGCAAATATGATGAGCATTCCACAAACACATACAAATCTGCTCTTTTTATTAGCCTATTTCAAGAGAATTGTCAGTGAGGTATCCGTATACTGAAATTTTTCCAAATAAATTATTGGCACTGAAATGTGTCTTTTCGTAAGCAAGATGATGAGCATTCCACAAACACATACAAATCTGCTCTTTTTAGTAGCCTATTTCAAGAGAATTGTTAGTGGGGTATCCGTATACTGAAATTTTCCCAAATAAATTATTGGCACTGAAATGTGTCTTTTCGTAAGCAAGATGATGAGCATTCCACAAACACATACAAATCTGCTCTTTTTAGTAGCCTATTTCAAGATAATTGTCAGTGAGGTATCCGTATACTGAAATTTTTCCAAATAAATTATTGGCACTGAAATGTGTCTTTTCGTAAGCAAGATGATGAGCATTCCACAAACACATACAAATCTGCTCTTTTTAGTAGCCTATTTCAAGATAATTGTCAGTGAGGTATCCGTATAGTGAAATTTTTCCAAATAAATTATTGGCACTGAAATGTGTCTTTTCGTAAGCAAGATGATGAGCATTGCACAAACACATACAAATCTGCTCTTTTTAGTAGCCTATTTCAAGATAATTGTCAGTGAGGTATCCGTATACTGAAATTTTTCCAAATAAATTATTGGCACTGAAATGTGTCTTTTCGTAAGCAAGATGATGAGCATTCCACAAACACATACAAATCTGCTCCTTTTAGTAGCCTATTTTAAGATAATTGTCAGTGAGGTATCTGTATACTGAAATTTTCCCAAATAAATTATTGGCACTGAAATGTGTCTTTTCGTAAGCAAGATGATGAGCATTCCACAAACACATACAAATCTGCTCTTTTTAGTAGCCTATTTCAAGAGAATTGTCAGTGAGGTATCCGTATACTGAAATTTTCCCAAATAAATTATTGGCACTGAAATGTGTCTTTTCGTAAGCAAGATGATGAGCATTCCACAAACACATACAAATCTGCTCTTTTTAGTAGCCTATTTCAAGATAATTGTCAGTGAGGTATCCGTATACTGAAATTTTTCCAAATAAATTATTGGCACTGAAATGTGTCTTTTCATAAGCAAGATGGTGAGCATTCGACAAACACATACAAATCTGCTCTTTTTAGTAGCCTATTTCAAGATAATTGTCAGTGAGGTATCCGTATACTGAAATTTTCCCAATTATTGTCAATAATATGAAATAGCCACTGTATAATTTACGATACAAATTATGTGAAACTATGTAAACACGTATAACTCATGTGAATTGTGAGGTTAAATCCAACCAGGTAGCCTGTTTTTCTCTTAGAGAACTTCCGTCATTACTTTTATTCTGTAATATGGATGCAGAATTGCTGACGAGTTCTAAAGGAATTCCCACTTCGAACTGTGAGAAGTTCGGTCCTCTTTTCTTTTTTTCTTCCATGATTATTGAGACTTGTTATTTGAAAACTGCGAGGATGTTTGAAAGCAGTCCAACAATCAAAAACAAAGCGATAATTGACAGAGTGCGTTCGTTCGCTGTTTTATATGCGGTAACCTAGCGCTCAGATGATTCTTCTCAAGCGAGCGTACCGTCAGCTGACGGTACTGAGTTGATCGAGGTAAAATGTCGGTGCACCGCATCTGTAACTTGATCATTGTCAAGAATTAACCATGTTTCCGTGATTGCTGATAAACGGGCTAGATGATCGAGAATGGTGCACACGGCCATAAGTTCGCTTAGCTCTTTAGACCATCAAGAAACTTGCCTTGGCGAGCCAGAAACTTTAGCTTGACAATTATTACAATAGGATAGGAGAATGGACTGTTGCACCTGGTCAACAGCCAACTCCACATTTATTATAGAATGAATGTTCCTAGAGATACCTGATACCAATGCTGAATGGTCCTTTTTTATCCGTCCCAATCAGTTTTCCTCGGGTTCCTATTATTCACTGGATTAGTGATTTGAGATGTAATTCTAAAGTAAATGTACCTATGATCAGATGCAGAAGTATCCGATGATACATACAATTTTGAAACTAGGTTCTCACCTAATTTAGTCCCTAGTGTCATGTCAGTAAGTTCCCTCCTCTGTGAATTAACAAAAGTTGCTTCGTTACCTTTATTAAGAATATATAAGTTAGTAATTACCAGCTCTTCGCCCCTTGGATTGATGTCTGTGCTTCCCCACAGCACATTGTGAGTGTTGGCATCAGTCCCTATGATGATTTCCTTACCCGTCTCATTGCTGTGGGTGATTAATCTCCTCATTGCTTCCGATGGCGAGTTGAGTTCATAATAAGGGAGGTACACAGAGGAGAACAATAAAGTCCTCTTTCTGTCCCCTTCCATTATGGATGTTTCAATAGTTGTCACATTCCTAGAACAGAACTTCACATGAAGCAAAGCATTAATCCAATTTGTAGCATAAATGCAGGTTCTTGGCTTTTTCAGTGTTGGGACTGTAGAGTGTGCTCCCAGCACAACTAACTCCCCTAATAAAACCCTTGTATATCCAAGGTTCTTGAATGAGAGCAATATCAATATTTTCCTCAGCTAGCTTCTTACTCTCTTGGAGCAACAGTAACAAATGTAAATGACACTCGGGAGGAAATTAAACGCAGAATAAATATGGGAAATGCCTGTTATTATTCGGTTGAGAAGCTCTTATCATCCAGTCTGCTGTCCAAAAATCTGAAAGTTAGAATTTATAAAACAGTTATATTACCGGTTGTTCTATATGGCTGTGAAACTTGGACTCTCACTCTGAGAGAGGAACATAGGTTAAGGGTGTTTGAGAATAAGGTGCTTAGGAAAATATTTGGGGCTAAGCGGGATGAAGTTACAGGAGAATGGAGAAAGTTACACAACACAGAACTGCACGCATTGTATTCTTCACCTGACATAATTAGGAACTTGAAATCCAGACGTTTGAGATGGGCAGGGCATGTAGCACGTATGGGCGAATCCAGAAATGCATATAGAGTGTTAGTTGGGAGACCGGAGGGAAAAAGACCTTTAGGGAGGCCGAGACGTAGATGGGAGGATAATATTAAAATGGATTTGAGGGAGGTGGGGTATGATGATAGAGACTGGATTAATCTTGCACAGGATAGGGACCGCTGGCGGGCTTATGTGAGGGCGGCAATGAACCTTCGGGTTCCTTAAAAGCCATTTGTAAGTAAGTAAGTAAGCTTCTTACTCAATAGGGCAGAAGCTGCCTTACATTGTTGTAAATTAATTTGAATTATTTTCATAATTGACAAATCAAAACAGTTACCTTAAGGCGAGTCTCCACTATTAAACATCTAACAACAACATGTTAAATATAACATGTTGAATTTAACATGTATATGGACATTTCAAGTCTCAATTGACTTAACATGTTAACTAAGTATGTTGAATTTAACACTTTTAACATGTTGGCGTGTTTTCCAGCAGAAATGGAAAACATCTCAAGTCAATTCATTTGCTCGTGCAGCGTCGGTACAGTTCGGCAAAGTTCGTACAGTTTCCATAGCAACAACTAACTTCCGATTTTGTGGCGCGTATCTTGATCATTTTTATACTATCACTGGTCCTTGGTGTTGGCTGTAAGTTGCTCGAAATAATGGAGTGGACGAAAGAAAATAAATTAGAATAAAATTAATGCACTGATGGATGTGTCTGCAAAAGAATACACGGGGAAAACTAAGAAGGCCGACTGTTTTAGAGAACTGGAATTATTATTTAACTGTTCTCGAGAATACAATAGAGAGTTTTCGCACTCTCATCGTACGGTAACGTTAATGCTATGTTGACGTCAGTAATGGTCGTATTTGGTGATGTATGTTAACATTCGTAAAACATCGGAAAGAATAATTATACGATATTACCCACTCCTTTAACATCTATCATGTCGTAGGTCCTATGATAATCAATCGTGCTGTAATTTTTTTAAATTGAGATGAAATGGCTGCTCTTAAATTGTGTATTTCTTTGATGTAACAGGAAGTATTTTTGCAGCACTATATTAAAATTGTGTTCTGACATTCTCAGCAAGTTTTTGAATCCAAATCGATACTGTATTCAACTTTAAGCTCGTTTAGAATGTATCCTGCATAGTGTCTTTTACTAAGATATTGCCGCACCCACATTCTCATTTTCTTCATTTTCAAAGCCTTGTAACAAGCAATAGAGGCAATTACACAAGTCATATCATCATCTGAGTCCATTCTCCAAGGTTTGAAAATAAAACACTATCTATATTAAAATCTCATAGACTGTTTATGGTGGACTACGCAAAGAAAGTCAAGTTTAACATGTTTAACAGTGTTGACAAAGTGTTAAATTAAATTAGCATTAATATGTTCAATCAACATGTTGGGAAGTTAACGGTAAACAATTTAACATTTAACATGTTGTTAAATGTTTAATAGTGGAGACGAGCCTTTAGACACCCTCTTGAGTTGAAGTCTCCCCAGAGATGCCCACGTCCATGGACTCTGGAGAATCCTCCTCCTCAGCTGCTGCCTCCTGTTTTTCCTGACTCGCCTTTTTACTGGGATCGAATAGGATCTTTAAAAGACTCCTGTCCACCCCAGTAAAGGCAGTCAGTCCTTTATCCTTGATTTTGGAAGCTGATTCCTGGTCAAACACCATGATTAATCATTGGCCAGTAGGAACAGTCTGCCTGTGAACTACTTTCCAGTGCTCTGTACAGAGTGCTTGGTTAAGCAGCTGTATAAGTTTAAGGAGCACTTTCGGATCACCAATTGTTAGATCCCAGGTCCTAAATGCCACCTTAAATGGTTTCGGAAGGTCTTTAGCCTCTACCACTTTAAGGACAAAATTGTTCCTGATTTGTACTCCATTTAGGTGTCCCTGGAGCCAGTTACAGGACTCTTGATTCTCACAGTGGTAGATCAGGGCCACATCTTGAAGTAAAAACTTCGTGAGGAGTGGTAGAGATTCGCCAGATTGCACCTCATCTATCTCCCTCAGAATCACCGCTTGAATATGCTTGATGTCATCAGCTTCAAGCTTGCCATCAGGGTAAGATATCCCAATGATGGTCATCTTGTGTGAAGCCAAAGCTTCCCTTTAGGAAACTCCAGATACATTGCCCCTTTGTCTCTTAATAGCTTTAGCTTTAGCCGAAGGTGGTGTGTCTGTACTGGTCCTAGTTCTCTTGGAAGTCCCTGGGCCAGCTTGGCTCCCACTGCAGCTAGGTTGAGGAGAGAGTCCAGTTGCGTAGAGCTCCCAGTTCCTTTCTCTTTGTTCCTAGCCCTTTTCAGTCTCCTTCCAGCCGCCCCTGATAACTTCTTACAAGGGAAGGGTTTCGGCTCGAACAGGAATTTCGTATCCAAAATTTGTATACAGGCCCATCTTTACATCTCTGTGAAGCTCACAAAAGCATTCGTTTGTGTAATGTGTGGTTTGTCTGTTAGAGCACTGTACAAGTTGAGGGGTGGGGAGAGACCTTCCGAATAGAAGCTGGAGTCCCCCAAGGCAGTGTCATATCTCCCACTCTGTATAACATCTATGTGGCAGATATTCCCCTCCCTAATAACCCGCTAGTAGGACTGGCACAATATGCAGACGACATCGCATATTGGGCAACACACCCCGACTCCCCTCTGCTAGGAAGTTACTAAACGCAACACTCAGGCAGTATCTAAATTGGACCAACACGTGGCGGATCACAGTCAACACAGACAAAACACAGATATGCGTCTTCCGCCCAAAACTCCGGACTCGGGTCCTCCAGAACAACCCGATCACAATAGCCAACACTCAACTTCCACTCCAGCGAAATCTCACATATCTAGGAATACCCCTCACCTCCAAACTCTCCTGGACCGAAGTAGCTAAAAAACCCTGGAGGAAATATAACGCAGCCACCAGAGCAATAAGCTACCTAAGTGGCATCAATCGACCCGGTTGTATAACTGAAACACTCCTCCACCTATACAAAGCATTGGTTAGATCCCTATGCATACATCCCTCCATTTTCCTCACACAAGCCCCTCCAACGACCCAATTGAAATTTGAAGCACGCGAAAGAAGAATTCTCCGCCAAATCTTCCACCTGCACAGACGCACCAGAAACAACACAGTTTACACTACGACCAAAACAAAGCCACTCTTCACACACCTAAACAACATAAACAGGAAATACATTCTGCAGTAAATCGCGTATATACACAACACATCTTCGCAAATCCCCCGAACACAAACAACAGAACAACATTGGAGAAACTCCTCTACAACTACCACCAGCCCCCACCACCAAACTAAAACACACAAACAAAACCGCAAACACTGTTGGAAATTTGAATACTGTCTGAGAGGACACACGACAGCAACAGAGAGGCAGATGAATAAAATAACACCACACCATGAAAGTCTCCATAACGATTCAGACGCTTCTGCCACCAGAAGGGGAAACTTGAAAAAAAAAAAAAAAAGTATGTATGTATGCACAGAGTTCTGCCCAAGAGAGGTCTTTAACTGCAAACCCAGCATTTCCCTTTCTTGCTATCCTCTTAATCTCCCCATATAATACTTTAATGCTGTCTATCAACTGATATCTTTTACCCCGAACTATTTTCCCGTTCACCATTCCTTAAGCATCCCAAATTAACAAATTAGGCCTACACCAAAAAATTAAAACAAAAAAAATAAAGTAAAAAATAAAATAAAATAAAATAAATAAAAAGCCAATCACCGCACTCACACACCTACTGGCACTTAAGCCAGAAATAGTGTCATATACAGCATGTAAATATATATTTATTGTTATTTATGTACAATGGCAGGAGAGGGCATCCTGCGCGTATAAGACCCTAAAACGGCCTCTGGCTCAAAGCCAGTAAAGTTAATAAACATCAACAACATCAACATCTAGCCGCCCCTGATAACTTCTTACAAGGGAAGGGTTTCGGCTCGAACAGGAATTTCGTATCCAAAATTTGTATACAGGCCCATCTTTACATCTCTGTGAAGCTCCCAAAAGCATTCGTTTGTGTAATGTGTGGTTTGTCTGTTAGAGCACTGTACAAGTTGAGGGGTGGGGAGAGCACTGCACAAGTCAAGGGGATGGGACACCTTACCCGTAAGCCTAGCCTAGCCTAGAAGCTAGTGCGAGTGTTAAAATCTCTAAAGCCCATTTAAGAACATTTCTCTCCAACGTTCTGTCTGAAAATATTGCAGGTAATCAAAAGTGTACACTGTTGTGTGAGTCATTGAATGCGCACAAGGAACGCAATCTTAATAAATGAATCATTCCAAGGCTAGGACATGGAATGTATGATCATTCCGCCTAAAAAACTAAATATATCCAGCATCTGAATATCTATTTCCTTAGACAATACAAAATATATGCTCGGAGGATAACAGATTACATAAGAACTCTTGCTGAGAATCCAGAATTTAACTTGGGAAATTGAGTGTTTACAATGAAAATGCACTCTGTTATTCATAACCAGTTGTCTGCTGCAGTATACCGCCCTATGCTTCAGTATTCCTGGCAGTCAGCTGGTTACGTGAATCCTGAACAAGTCTCGGGCTTCAAAAATGTAATTCAGGTGGCATTTGATTTTTCAGCACTGGAGTGTGGTTCAGAAGATTGTTCAGGTGTTGCTTTTGCGTGTTGTGCTTATTGCACTGCTCCATGCTGTTTCATGCATTTTATAGAGAATCGTCATGTACATTTTTAAAGAAGTTTATTGACCAATACCAACCAAACGGAGAGTTACACAAATGAATGCTTTTACAGTCTTCATCACCATTGTGAGGTAAGCGTCTGTACAAATTTTTAACCAAAAATTCCTGTTCGAGCCGAAACCCTTCCCTTGTTAGTGCTCAGGTGCAGCCGATTAATAGAAGAGGCAGTGATGCCCATTTTCTTATCTGGTGATAGGTTTCCCTCAACTGGAGAGTCCCTATCGCCACTTTTTGTTTTTTGTTGTTTGAGTAGTTCATCCTTATGGAGTCCCACGAGTACCGGGGAAATAAAGGTCACCCAATACAGAGCCCCGATTGTATTTGAAGGCTAAATACTGCAGAGTTTCTCCTGGTGCCCTGCAGAGATTGTTAGCGACACTAACTTTACTACCCCAGTGCCATACAGCCTCAGCACGATGCATTTACACCTTGGCCTGAGTAGACCAGAGCCCATATATAGTTGTGGTACACCAGCTAGGAGACCCGTTAATTTCCTTCAACTGGGAGTCCCTTCGGGTTGGATTTTAGATGGTAAACTGCTTCTTAGTCTGGTACCTCCACCATGACCTCTCTGGTATGAGTAACTTTGCCAGTACAGCTCACAGTTTCATTGAATACACTCAAGCTCCCTCCCCCGCCCACTAACTTCAAGGTCATGCGGCTTGTAGGGTGGGGGAAGTAGATATTTTACTTATTGAATTTGGTATTCCCAAGAAACTAGTTCATTTAATTAAAATGTGTCTCCGTGAAACTTACAGCAGAGTCCGTATAGGCCAATTTCTATCTGATGCTTTTCCATTTCACTGCAGACTAAAGCAAGGAGATGCACTATCACCTTTATTTTTTTAACTTTGCTCCAGAATATGCCATTAGGAAAGTTCAGGATAACAGGCAGGGTTTGGAATTGAATGGGTTACATCAGCTTCTTGTCTATGCGGATGATGTGAATATGTTAGGAGAAAATCCACAACCGATTAGGGAAAACACGGAAATTTTACTTGAAGCAAGTAAAACGATAGGTTTGGAAGTAAATCTCGAAAAGACAAAGTACATGATTATGTCTCATGACCAGAATATTGTACGAAATTGAAACATAAAAATTGGAGATTTATCCTTCGAAGAGGTGGAAAAATTTAAATATCTTGGAGCAACAGTAACAAATATAAATAATAATAATAATAATAATAATAATGGCTTTATTTAACCTGGCAGAGGTAAGGCCGTAAGGCCTTCTATTACACTCAACCAGGATTAAAACTTGTTTACATAGTTGAACATAAAACTGGATCGGAATTAAGTAATTACATACTGATACAATTTAGGTACATAATGAGATCAAAAGAGGTAGTTACATAAAATTTACCTCATAAAATAAAAATAAACATAGTGTAATACATATTAATGTTGTTAGAATCAAATGCGAATCACATAAAAACAGAAGCCGATAATTCAATAAAAAAAATGTACACAGTAAAAATAAAAATAAACACATTAGTATACATATTAGTATTAGATTACAATTAAATAGGATTTACATAATTAAACCAGAAACCGACAATTGAATAAAATGTACACAAAAAAAAAAGATTAATAATAAAAAAAACAACACAGTGGGATACATATTAATGACACTCAGGAGGAAATTAAATGCAGAGTAAATATGGGAAATGCCTGTTATTGTTCGGTTGAGAATTTTTGTCATCTAGTCTGCTGTCAAAAAATCTGAAAGTTAGAATTTATAAAACAGTTATATTACCGGTTGTTCTGTATGGCTGTGAAACTTGGACTCTCACTTTGAGAGAGGAACAGAGATTAAGGGTGTTTGAGAATAAGGTGCTTAGGAAAATATTTGGAGCTAAGAGGGATGAAGTTACAGGGGAATGGAGAAAGTTATACAACGCAGAACTGCACGCATAGTATTCTTCACGTGACATAATTAGGAACATTAAACCCAGACGTTTGAGATGGGCAGGGCATGTAGCACGTATGGGGAATTCAGAAATGCATATAGAGTGTTAGTTGGGAGACCGGAGGGAAAAAGACCTTTGGGAAGGCCAAGACATAGATGGGAGGATAATATTAAAATGGATTTGAGGGAGGTGGGATATGATGATAAAGACTGGATTAATCTTGCACAGGATAGGGACAGATGGCAGGCTATGTGAGGGCGGCAATGAACCTGCGGGTTCCTTAAAAGCCAGTAAGTAAGTAATCATCTGTATCAATATCTCAGGTTATTTAGCATCTGAGTGAAATGAGTCCGGGGTCCAGCATCAATAGTTATCTAGCATTTGCTGATATTGGGTTGAGGGAAAACCCCGAAAAAACCTCAACCAGGTAACTTGCCTTGACCAGAAATCGAACCCGAGCCACCTCGTTTTGCGGCCAGACGTGCTAGCCGTTACTCCACAGGTGTGAACTTGATGATGAAAGTTTAACCGATTCTATATTGTGAATCTGTGAAGAAATTGTCAGTTAGAAATTCAGTTTTGATAAGACTGGGTATATATTGATTAATCAAATATGTACAGTTGTGGCAAAAAAAATCCGGACCAACGGAATAATCAAACTCCCCAAAATGAGCCACTGCGCATGCCACGCCCGCATTCACAAGATAGCGAGTAATCTATTGAAATTGTTGTAGGTTCGATTGCTGATGTAGCCTCTTTCGAATGCCATTAGAAAATAAGCTGGTAAAATTCATGCTCTGGTAAAATATCGCTGTAATCGAAAAGTATTGGGAATAAATTTGAGTAAGGAACAAAATAAAGTTTACTTCACAGGCAGGATTCGAACCACGAAAGTCTTAGTTACCAGTCTATCATGCTCTGGAGTGAACTAGGCTCTGAAATCAGCTACAAGGGTCGGTCCAGTTTTTTTTTGCCACTACTGTACATATTTTTGAAAAGATTGTTAGACAAGAGTGCTCAATCACACAATCTGTTCCATATTCTGCTTACACTTCTCCTGATCTTAATCCGTAGTAAACAACGCAATAACTTTCTTGACAAAACAAAAATTTCATTTTTGAGAAAACATTCAATTGGATGATAAATATGTAACACAAATTTTCTTTTTTTTCTAGTTGCCGATATGGAAGGACGTGAAGGAACTTCAACTATAGTGTCACCAAAACCCAGAGTTCATTTTGAAGAGTTGGGTTCTTTTTATAAATATACAGAAAGGAAAATTGCATTGGATGAAAAACTTGGTGCCAGAGCAAATGGAAGTTTCGACTGGGAAGCCCAGTAGCCACAAAACTCACCCTACAGGTCTATATAATTGGGAAGGACTTCAGGACTTTGTAAGGAAATTATATCAAATCCTAAGAGTTAAAAAACTTAGGGGAAACTGTGGTAAAATATCATACCATAAGAGAAAACTGCTGTTGGTGGTTTGTTTCTTTATAATTAGAACATTGTTTTACACATACAAATATTACACTACATTACTTTTACTATGGCACATTTAAAAGCAGGATATTTTAAATTAGGTGTCTTCTATACAGCTTTAAAAAATGTAACACCATGTCATTATGACACACCCGGCTTGAAGTGAGATATCGAATGTTTTCACTTCAATATATGGCATGAAAATGACTTTTGCCTCTCAGAGAGACGAGTACTATTGGTTTGTTCCCAGATATTGCACTTAGTACAATTGAGTCAAGTCTCTTTTGGTCTTGAATGGCAGAATAAGTCATTTCAATAAAGGCAAGACATTTATCATTAGGGACCACATTTTTATGTAATATCAAGGTGTGAAATATGTACATATTTACGTAAGAAAAATAAGCTGAATATGTACCAAAATATGTAAAATCATGAAAATATTTAATATCAATATCTGGCAGGTATAGGATAGGTAAAACTCTCCAGTTGTGATTTCATAGAACACCCGACTTTTTTTCTGCACACTTGACACAATACTGTTTTTCTGTCTGTAGGGAAAGGTTTGTCCATCACAATCCATGATTTTATTTTTGTCGTTACGGTTGAAGATACAGGGGCATTTTAGTTAGTTAAAAGCAGTAGATAAATTCACTTGCACTTTATACTGTAAGTACTAAAACTAGAGAACTGAGTGAAATGAATGACACAACAGTACTGCAAGCACTGTTTCGCTTTACTGGATTAGGAGAAAATAAGAGGAGATATGGGACACATGCATTTTAGCTCCTCCATGTAAGAAACAAAGTACCTACTAAAACATCAAACTATAGGCATTTACAAACTGTTGTTTGAAAATTGACATTCCTGTCTCATTCAGAAGAGTAGGATTATTCCAGCCGAGAAGCATACTTTCTAATTGCTCGGAAAATCCCATTTCCGTAGAGGTCTACAAAATTTAAAGTAAAGAGGTCAAGCAATAACCTGAAAAGCTATTTATTTTAATCTTTCAGCATCTTTCCAGTTTGTTCCTTTACTCCAGATTCTTTTCAAAAATCGGCTACTTTATTGCGGCTCATGCCAGACTTGACACGGGTTTTCACTGGAAGGATTAGGAAGAGGGTGGGTAAGGTTGCAAATTGCATAGGAAGGGCTTGTTAAGACGTGTGCAGAACAATTATAGTTCGAGACAAATCATGTCATCCTCGTCCCACTCTACCGCATGAAGGCAACGCTACTTTCTGAGTGATTTTTACAATACAAGATAGTTGTATGAGAAAGGTTGCCTTTTGTTCACTCATATTTACAGTGGGCGGTATAGGGTGAGTGCCTTTATTACTTTCTGGAACTAAGGGCGTTATGTTTCTTCTCGAAATATATCCTTTCTTGAGTAGGTAAAAAGGCTTTTTACATTGTAAACTTCCCCAGCAGAAGTTTTTTTTTTTTTTTTTTTTTTTTTCCTTTTAGAGAATTAAAAATGAATAAAACCCCTAAATATGTAGATTTATGTAATGCCAAGCCATAATATGTAATGTTGGATAAATATGTAAAAATATGTAGTATCAAATTTTAATATATTAATGGCAATTAGAAGATTCGCAAAGATTTGTTATTTATATATGGTTAGGTTGAAATGAATATAATATGTAATTACATAGAAATCCGGTCCCTACTTATCATCACCCTCATTTGATTAGCATTCCAGATCTTCATTGTCCACTTGATCGAAAAGAAGCTTTTTATTCACTTGGCGACATGCATGTCATAATTCCAAGCATTTCTTCTCTACTCCACTCGTCTACTTCTCAGCTACATATGGGCTGCTTGTAAAAATTTGTGCTTTGTTCTGATTCTTTTTCTACAGAGATGTCCACTTTGTGACAAAATGGAAGTGGGGATATGGCAAATGGTCTCGCGAATAAGATTGATGTAGTTTCCTTTAATGATATAGAGGCAGATACTTCTTCAGAACATCAAAAAGCAGATGATTCAGCTGTTGAAGATACTGACTGGTGTTTCTGATCCAGCTGCAGTTATAGAAATCAGTGTAGGTATTGTCGGACCATCGGATCTGTGCCCCTTCAGCGCTGTCGTCATTCTTGGAAAAGAACGCCTGTACTTACTCCATTCCACCAGCTTTCCTCCCACCACGTCAAACAGCCGAATAGGGATGTTGCCAAACTTCCGTCAAAGATATCCTAAATAACTGGTCCTTCATGCTACAATATAATTTCTTTCAATCAAAATACATCTTGTATTTCTATATTTTTTAAACCTAAATCCCATGTCTCGAATCACTTTCTGTAGAGTTTCTCTCCAACCTTGGAAATTATTGCTTCTCTCGCAACCTTTAGTAATTTCTTCATGTTGGAACTTCTTTCTGCACGGTATAAAATTCTTGTATTTTTCTTCAAGAATTAAAGGTTCCCTTCGTCTGTTCTTCACTGGTGATTCTAGCTTTTCGTCTCTTGCACAGACTCCCTTTCTCCTGATTTTCTTTATTTATTCTGACCTGCCTATATAAATTACATAAAATGTTGTATTATTAGTATTAGTTAAGTAAATAATTTTAATACGTAATCAATTGGAATAAAATAAGCCTCACCTGTGATAGCAGCTGCTCTTTTCGTTGTCTGATTTATAGGAAACAGATATTGACCTGTTTTTTCTCTTCATCGAAAAATGCTATTACTTGCTTAATAATATACTTAAAGTGACCGAAGACATTCGTGAAGCAATCGGCTCTAATAAAGTAACAATACTATCACTTCTTGACCTTAGCAAAGCTTTCAACTCTGTAAATTTTGACCTGCTCACCCTTAAATTGAGAAATCTGCATTTGTCAGAGACTGCTTTGAGTTGGTTCGAATCCTACTTATGGGAAAGACAACAATGTGTTGTATCCGGGAATCGAAGCTCTTCCTGGCTTAACATAACATCAGGTATACCACAGGGTTTGGTACTCGGACCATTGTTGTTCACAATATATGTCAATGATATTACATCTCTTGTAAGGCATTGTAACTATCACTTGTATGCTGACGATCTTCAATGCTACATCTCTTCCCGCTTAGACCGAATAAATGACGCTATAGATAAATTGAACGAAGACATTGACTCAATTGTGACATGGACAAAGAAATTCCATCTTAATATCAATCCTGGAAGGACACAAGCAATTATATTAGGAAACAAATGGCAAACCAACGCTGTAAAGCAACTCGACATTTCCCCCGTTAAAGTAAGTACAGTGCATATCCCTTTCAGTTCTTCAGTAAAAAATCTTGGCATTCACATGGATAATAATCTCAACTGGGACATGCAAATCACAGAAACCTGCAGAAAAATATATTCTATTATCCATGTGCTAAAAAAGGATAAATGTTCATCTTTCCTCTTGCTTAAAAAAAGTCCCTTGTGCAGACGCTTGTATTTCCCTATTTTGACTATGCTGACATTTTACTGACTGACCTTTCCAGCGACAACAAAACGAAACTTCAACATGCTCATAATTTGTGTGTACGTTTTGTAAACAATGTTCGTAAATATGATCACATTACTCCATCCCTGGAAACAATAGGTTGGCTTAAACTAGATAAGAAAAGAAATTTACATTCACTTCTCCTTCTCTTCGAAATCTTGAACTCTT